>NC_140240.1:30587694-30645194 GCF_949987555.1 Borostomias antarcticus
CTGACCAGTGATCCAGGAGAGAGAGACCGCTACCTGACCAGTGATCCAGGAGAGAGAGACCGCTACCTGACCAGTGATCCAGGAGAGAGAGACCGCTACCTGACCAGTGATCCAGGAGAGAGAGACCGCTACCTGACCAGTGATCCTCGAGAGAGAGACCGCTACCTGACCAGTGATCCAGGAGAGAGAGACCGCTACCTGACCAGTGATCCAGGAGAGAGAGACCGCTACCTGACCAGTGATCCTCGAGAGAGAGACCGCTACCTGACCAGTGATCCAGGAGAGAGAGACCGCTACCTGACCAGTGATCCAGGAGAGAGAGACCGCTACCTGACCAGCGATCCAGGAGAGAGAGACCGCTACCTGACCAGTGATCCAGGAGAGAGAGACCGCTACCTGACCAGTGATCCAGGAGAGAGAGACCGCTACCTGACCAGTGATCCAGGAGAGAGAGACCGCTACCTGACCAGTGATCCAGGAGAGAGAGACCGCTACCTGACCAGTGATCCAGGAGAGAGAGACTGCTACCTGACCAGTGATCCAGGAGAGAGAGACCGTTACCTGACCAGTGATCCAGGAGAGAGAGACCGCTACCTGACCAGTGATCCAGGAGAGAGAGACCGTTACCTGACCAGTGATCCAGGAGAGAGAGAGACCGCTACCTGACCAGTGATCCAGGAGAGAGAGACCGCTACCTGACCAGTGATCCAGGAGAGAGAGACCGCTACCTGACCAGTGATCCAGGAGAGAGAGACCGCTACCTGACCAGTGATCCAGGAGAGAGAGACCGCTACCTGACCAGTGATCCAGGAGAGAGAGACCGTTACCTGACCAGTGATCCAGGAGAGAGAGACCGTTACCTGACCAGTGATCCAGGAGAGAGACTCGCCGTACAGCGACGGACCCTCGCGCTGAAATAAAACTATCCATCCTCTGAGTATGTTTGTTATGTTATTTAAAAGCGGACAATAATGGAGCGATATATGTACAGGCTAACCTGGGCTATACCGGCAGCCTAGGGGCCACTAGGGGCCACATGTGTACAAGGGCCTCGGATTGGCCAGCCATTTTAAAAATATCCCGGTACTTCAGACAAGAAGAAAAGACCTTGACCCCTATTGGTCCATAAGAAACATTTAAAATTAAACAGCTGTTTGGGCAGATGTGGTCAGGTGGTTCATAATGGTCAATTTGGTTTTCGACAGGACAGTATAGTGGCAAAGTCAGAAAGAACACATGTTAGCGCAGCAACGAACAATGGAAGCACAATGAAGAAGAACACCGCAAAAGAACACTGTAGCCATGATCTACTAAAGAACATTGACTGGGTATTTTCAAGGCTTTTCTTCATCTATCCAACTAGCCAACTACACAGGCTGCTAATGAAGAGTCACATCAGTAGGAGGGCTAACGGCTAACGGCTAATGGCTAACGGCTAACGTCGGTGTGGCTGAAACAAGCGTCAGAGGGATCATTAGCTGTATCCCTATCCAGCTCTAGGCAAAGACACGCCAGCCGACTCACATAAGAGGTCCTTTCAACCATCCGAAACACCGGTAGGCCTAGGCTCTGTTCTACCGCCACCACCCCAGGAATTAGACATGGCCTCACCTCCACCAGTCCCTCCATGACGGCCTCGGCTGATACGACGAGGGCACAGGAGGCCACAAATCCCATTACCTCACATCCTGCATGCTGGGATAAAATTGATGAACATTTCTGAGCGCACACTGGGTTGAAAATGGTTCCGGAAACCTGTCAGAACAAAGACGCTGATATCTCTGCCTCAGAGAGACAACGCAAGCACCGGAATAACGTAGGTACTTTTCGAAAGCCCTGTTTAAAAGGAAACTGGCAATATGGGGAAACTGTGCCAAGAGAGTGGCTGCCCCATTCCCCTGCAAAAGGCACCGGTGGTTAGTTCCGCATGTAAATTAGCCTATTTGAGGACATTTGCAGGCTAATCTTCAGTCTGTGAGCAAGCTATAACCTATTGACTGGAAATGACTGAGCAGGAAGTTTCGGAAGCCACTGAAATAGATGTGCCAGATACAGATATGTTATTCGGAAAGGCACTGATGGTGCGTTGGGAACAGATGTTTTTCTCTATCCAAAGTGACTCATTATTCGCGTGCGTGATATCCGCATTAGCATATGGTTATGTTGTTGAGGGAATCACAGTGGAAGCTGCGCTAATCCGATACGATACCGCTGGCTATGGCTACGGCGAGGCGGTAAGAGACACTACCATGTCAATACTCTTTTCAGATTGTAGGTTATATGTGTTGTGGTCATTACACATTTGTAGATGGTCCCCTGTTAGGTCTGGTCCAGTGGTCCAGGGTGGTAGTCGGGTAGTGGAGACCACCCTGATCTAGTGAGCATGGGCTGGTTAGATCAGGGTGGTCTTACAAGGCTAGTAGGCGGGGCTATATTCTGCTCCATGTCAGGATAGGAACCATTCATTGTGACATTGACTTTTGTCAATCCGAATATTTTTAGGTGTTTGACATGATTTGCACATAGACTTCCATGGGAGCAGTGAAAACAAGCGCCAGGGGAATGCTTATGTCCAAGTCATGCCAAACATGTAAAAACATTAGGATTGTTATACATTTCCCAGGAGAGCATACTGAGACTGGTAAGATTACACCCTGTGCTTCCAGTCTCAGAAATGCACATTTATTATAGTTTTTCCAACACATTTACATATGCCCCATTGACTTCCATTGTAGCCCTGTGAGAGCCTGCAGAAAAACCGCAGCTAGCTCAATACTAGAACGATCTGTGAAATCTCTATGTTTCAGGTTCATGGTAAATAGACCACAAATAGGGCTAAATGTCCGGAATAGCGCACTACCCGTTTAAGGGTGCAAGTCCATTACTTATCCTGTTACCAGCATCATTGTTTAGCTGTAGCGGTCGCCTGGCCTGCTGTGGTGGTTCTCATCCTTTCGCAAGTGTTCCAGGAAGAACAAAAAAGGAGAAAAGACAGTGACAGAGGCTAATTATGTAATTATGTATGTTGATATCATTGTGTTGATATTATTATGGAAACACAACATGAGCACATGCACGTTTTAGGTGCCTGTGTGGTTTAAAGGAGAATGCTCGTTTTTGACAACCTGGACCTTATTTACGGTATATTATAAGACGTTTGACTCCCCGAGATCACTTTGGTGTAATTCGGAGGCCTGTAGAAGAAATTTAAAATCCAGCGCGAGCCAATATATCCATGTAATGGCGGTGGTCGGGGCACTGAGAATACAGCTTCTAAAAAATCTATTTTCTGCCGCGAAACGGTTGTTTTCATCAATCTGTCTTTATGAATCGCTAGTTGTGCTTACATAGAGCGAGGGCTTGTTGTGGTATTTCACATGCCTCTGTAATATGATCTTTAGAAACGTCTTTAGAAACGAAATAGCTTCCTCACTTGCTCCAGCACGCATGCGCACAGCGTGCTGGAGCAACGCATTCTCCTTTAAAACCATCTACCACAATAAATAAAAAAATAAAAAGCGATGTCCTGATTATTTTCAGTCATTTTGATTTTATCTTCATCTCAATGTTCTTTAATTATCATAGTCACCTTGAGTTGATTAGGGAGTCAGTCAGACATGCAGGCTATTTAGCAGAGATTTATCTTGGAGGGCTGGAACGCAATTCAGATGGTTCATCCCTCATGTCCAGCCATTCCCTCGTGAGATCTGACTGATTAATCATTGTAAATATGGTTACCGGGGACACGTAGATCGAGTGACTGGGGGGGGGGGGGGGGGTGAATCGTAAGGTCCCCGCTTCGATCCACGCTCTCGGAAGTGCCGAAGTGTCCTTGAGCAAGACACTGAACTCCTATATCGCTCACGTGACACGCTGGCACAGTACTGTCGCCTCACAGCAAGAAGGTCTCCGACTCCGGGACTTTCTGTACGGTGTAAAGAGCGCTCACAATATCCGTGTTTGCTCCGTCAGCTTTTGGAAGTGGCGGACCACCGTAATCCGCTTCTCCTCGTGTTCGCAGGGGGTTCCTCCCAAAGAACCCAATACGAAAAACATGCAGAAGATCAGATGCTCTTCGGTCCGGTCCCTGACCAGGACTTGGTCCCCGGACGCCACTGATGAGGCTGCCCACTGCTCCTGGTGGCCCTCGGAGGAGGACAGCTTGGACCGGAAAAATGCAGAGACTAATTCCGCCGGCGACTGCTGCATGTTTGTGTATGTGTGTGTGTGTGTGTGTGTGCCTCTTACACATGTGTTGTGTTTAGCTGTGTGTTCATAAACAACCATCCAGGGTCCAGTAATTATGATGATGATGATGATTATGATCACTATCATTATTATCATTATTATTATTATTAATGGCACTAGTTAAAACTACACTGAGATCCACAATGGGCTGAAACAGACTAAATCACCAGTTTCTGATGTCCACTGAAAGTGATATTCTGCACTAAATGAGAATATACCAGAAAAACAAGGAATAATTTAAAGAAAGTAACATGTATGATTGTGCTGTGGTTTTGGCTTTAATTCATTCGAGTATTGCATAGTGGTTTTTGAGTATTCGAGTATTGCATAGTGGTTTTTGAGTATTCGAGTATTGCACAGCAGTGTAATATTCCCTTTTACACACGACACTAAATAACTTTGTATCTGGTAAAGCATGAAGAAGGCCAGGCCACACAAAGAGTAGCCCAGGGGTCCTTCACCACCTTAACCCGCCAATCCAGAAGCTCAAGGAGCAAACATGGATATTGTGAGTGTTCTTTACACCGTACCGTATCTGTCTGCCAGCTGGCGAGGGGAGATAGTCTTACATCATCAGTCCAAAACTAGTTCAAAACACTTCCAGAGAACTCACAGAGAAACTTCCATCTCTACCCAGGCATTTATCATAGTAACCTCTAGGTGGCACTGTGCACACGGTTTTGAGGAAATTCAAACGTCTCCTCTTGAATAGTAAAAAAATATCCCCACGCCTAAAAAGTGTGAGTGTATCCACTGCATTTGTGAGTAACCTGGACCATCAAAATAACTTGATTCCTTGAGTAATATGTTCAAGGCAAAGGTAAATAAATACATTCACACTTGTATTACATATTACCCTGTATCTCAATGTGCTGTAAGAGCTGTAAGCTATATTGTGGAGGTATATTGTTGGGGTGAGTCAGCAGTGTGGAGAGCTTGTACCCTTTCCCATGAAAGAGAGTGAGTTGAGGCTTTGCCAGCTCTCTGGGTGCAGGACTGTTAGACCCTGTTCTCTCTGGGTGCAGGGCTGTTAGACCCTGTTCTCTCTGGGTGCAGGGCTGTTAGACCCTGTTGGCGGTAATTCCTCTCTGGGTGCAGGGCTGTGAGCCCCTGTTGGCGGTAATTCCTCTCTGGGTGCAGGGCTATGAGCCCCTGTTGGCGGTAATTCCTCCTGTAAAAGCAAGCCTCTTGCCAGTTAGCTGTGGTCCAACAGTTGGTGCTGAGTTCATGAAAAGCTACGTATAGCTGGATGCAGCCTGCACATCTGTTGGGGAACTAATGGTAATTTGCCTTTGTCTGTAATTCCCTCAGTGTTACTTAGCTAGACTTCATGATGAGGGATTATATAACATGTGAGTCATGGCTTTATTTATGATACATTTATTGAATGTCCTAAATTGAGTAGGCCTACCCCCCAATCTGTGTTGTTACCCACAAACAGGTTGGTTTTTGAACTGAGGGGTGGGTCTTGGTTAATGTCAATGCCAATACATTACAGTATTTTTGAATTATTTTTTAACTGATGGAATGGATTTCATGTTAGTGCAGTTTGAGTTTGAGAGTATTAATAGATATAGATACTGGGAATATAAAATAATAATAATAATAATAATTATTATTATTATTATTATTATTTATTTATTTTATTTATTTTTTACAACCATGTAAGCTTACCTAGCACAGTATCTGTTAAGCTGGCTATACATAACCTAATACATTTCTAAAGGCACTAAAGCTTTTTGAAAGCTTTACATGTTGGCTTTCTTGGAAGTGAAGAAAAAAAAAAGTCAACAGCCATACGCATATCAACAGTTTGAAAACAGGGGGTGGGAGTTGAATGGCACACCGTTGAATACTTGGCCTTCAGAACCACAAAGTGTCTGTGAAAAAGGTCCTGGTTTTCATGTGCTGAGAAGAGAGAGCTCTTGTGTGGATACCAAGCACACTTCTCTGCTCGCCGGCGCAAAGTGAAACTGGAAGTGTCCTTATGAGTCCCGGGTGACTGGGTGCGAGTGGTTGGTTACAGTACACTCAATCCTCAAAGAAGCGCCAACAGTCCCTCCAAGTGGAACGTCCCTATCGGCGCAACTGTCAGCTTGTCCACCTCACAAGCTGGAGAGCTTGCTGAATGTGGGTTCGAATCCCGCCCTGGGCAAGCCCTTAACATGGGTTACATTGGTGCCGTGACCCGGATGCCCAGTGCTGAGGAGTGAGCTTAGAGGGGTGAGTGTAACCGACTAAGGAAGTGTCCTTGTGAGTCCCAGGTAGTGGTAGCGAGCGGCTAGTTAAACTCACTCCTCAAAGGAGCGCTGACAGTCCCTCCAAGATGGACGTCCCTTTTGGCACGACTGTTGGCGCGTCCGTCGCACAAGTTTGTGGGTTCGAATCCCGCCATGGGCCAAGCCCTTACCGTGGACTACACAGGCTACGATGTTTCAGGGGCAACTGTTAGCGAGTCCGCCTCGCAAGCGGGAGTTTGCCGGTTCAAATCCAGCCCGTTACGCGGGCGACACACAGCTATACACCGACACTAGCGCAGTTTCACAAAGCTGGTCCAACTACACCTTAACACTGGGTTTTGTCTTGGGATGACAGCCCCACTCAGCCTGACTGTCCGGGGGTTTAACGCCACATCAAATGAAGCCGTGAGGGGAGCTGACACGTTTGCCGGTTAAGCAGAGGAGAGCGAGAGAGAGAGAGAATAAAATAAAAAAGGCAGATGGCTCGACAGTCACGCACTCTTAGCCCATCTGAATACTGGGACAGGGCACAGGAAGAGGCACCCAGCTGGGACTGTATAATTTCGCTCACGTCATTTGGAGATGCTGTGGGTCTTTGCTCTCTGCGGCGTTACCTCCGGCGCTCTGGCCCTGTCCCCTGACAGCTGAAGCTCAAACGTCGCTCCTGCCTGTCGACACACAGCCAAGCTGTATCAGTGTATCTGTCGAAAGAGCGGGAAGTAATTATTTCAAATTTGAGAAAACTTCACTTTAAGATGTCAAAATCATACACAGGTGGGCCGCAGGTGCAAGTCATTAACGGATCCCAGGTACTCGCCACCACTCAGGCCGTCCAGGGATCTCAGATTCACACCAGAGATGTCAGATAAACGCTGACTCGGCTATTTTAGTGCGAACGGTTTCGAGGGGTTTCTCGAGCTCAAACTGAGGACTGAATTTAAATGTGTACTTCCACAAATGCCCCTGAAACATCGTAGCCTGTGTAGTCCACGGTAAGGGCTTGGCGCATGGCGGGATTCGAACCCATTAACTTGTGAGAGGGACGCGCTAACAGTCATGCCAATAGGAGCGTCCATCTTGGAGGGACTGTCAGTGCTCCTTTGAGGAGTGAGTTTAACTAGCCGCTCGCTACCACTACCTGGGACTCACAAGGACACTTTCTTACTCGGTTACACTCACCCCTCCTCACCACTGGGCATACGGGTCACGGCACCAATGTAACTCATGTTAAGGGCTTGCCCAGGGTGGGATTCGAACCTATATTCAACAAGCTCTCCAGCTTGTGAGGTGGACAAGCTGACACTTAGGAGGGACTATCAGCGCCAATAGGAGGGGCTGTCAGCGCTCCTTTGAGTGAGTTTCACCAGCTACTCCACGTTTCACTCCATCACACCTAACTGCAATACAGTTGTTGATTGAGTTGATTTGATGATATGTAAATTAATTCACCCGCAGCCTTCGTAATGGGGGTATTAGTGATTTAAGATTAGTTCCATTAAGGCAGGAATGCTCCACCTTAATGTTAATCAAGGAGAAAGAAATAGATGTTTGCCCCTGCAAAGCTGTAAATCTACCTCAACGTTTCTCTGATTAAAACTAGTTATTTGCTCTCTCTCTCTCTCTTTCTCTCTCTCTCTCTCTCTCTCTCTCTCTCTTTCTCTCTCTCTCTCTCTCTCTCTCTAATCAAGTTTCTCTGTCTGACAGTGGCAGGATATTCGTGGGGGGTAATCAGGCCGGCCGTCTCCAGCGTGGCTCTATTTTGGCTGGCGGCGGGATACCGCTCCGCTACGCTGACAGGTGAACCGGTGAGAAAAGACACACTGTCACCGAGAAGGGGGGACTAACGGCATATTTGCACATTACCTCCGCTGTGCGAGGGAGAGTAATTATCTCTCTCTCTGGGAAATCAATTCCATATCATGGAGGGTTTCTAGAGTCCCGGATGGCGTCCGGATTGAGGAGCTAAGCGACATAATGGAGGCAGCGTGCTTTTTGTCTCAAATGTGCGATGGTTGTTTTTTTTTCTTCACCTCCGTGAATTCTTTCTCTCCGTTTTCAGGGGCTTGATGATGAGAAAAAGCGAGTTGCTAAGGACTAGGGCAAAAGGCAGGTATGTTTTCAGAAGGCGCCAGCTAGGCTGCCATGTTTTCAAAGCTGCCCTGAGAAGACCTTGGGAGATTTGAAATCATCCTAAATGACATATGTAACCGAGTTGAATTGGTTAAACTCTCTACCCAGTATATATCGCCCACTCGCGCCATCGTATTGCTAACTTTTCTGTGGCGTAGCTGGTAGGTGTTAGTCTCCAAGTCAGAGGACCCAAATTCGAATCCAGTGTAGCCAAGTGAGGATGGAAGCTATACTGATGAGAGACATACACTCGTGTCCAACATTAGTGTCTATGCACATACACAAACATATAAACTCAAGTTTTCAAGTTTCAAAAGCTTTATTGTCCCCTAGGGGGAAAAAAATAAAAACATAAATACATAGATACAACAATAACATTCAAGACCATACAAGACAACATAGAACAATAGAAAACAGAAATGTAGATAGCTCACTCACCCCCAGCCCAGAACATGAGATCAGAGACAGGGAGATCTAGTGGTAGGCTGTGTCTTGTTTAGCCTGTCTATAGCCACAGAGACAAAGGAGACGTCTCTTTGTCCTCCTAGAAGGCACCCTAAACCGGCGCCCAGAAGACAAGAGCTTCTTGTCGTATAATCCATATCTCAAACTGCTGTATACCATCACAGTACTAACAGCACAGTACTGTACATCAACTGACCCGCGTGACTGACAGCTGATCTGACCATGTACCAAATGGAGGAGGTGACATTTCACCTCTGCCTTCTAGCTCCAGTCAGAGGACTAACGGGAGCTGGTTTCTGCCATTTCCTGGTCCCAATTAAAGGCCCTGGTCTCAGATGAGGGGAGCCTGAGACGGACATGTGTTAATTGGCTCCGAGGAGAAGCTATCTAATTGGACATGGTTCTCCGGGCTGTCTCTTTTAACATCCAACAACCTTTGTTGGGGGGTCTTCTGTGGGATAACCCCCCCTCCCACACACACACCCATACTTCCGTGAACATGTGAAATGAAAGAGTGGGCTTAGATGGGTATCATCAGGGCATCATTATGGAGGAGTTCCACATTCTCGTTAGCCTGTTACCCTGGCGACTGTGTCCGGGGAAAGGAGACCGGGGGGACGTCTCCTCTACTCTTTACAACACTGTGCCAATTCATTAGTCCTCCTTGGACCGGGGTCTGGTCATTCTGCTATCTGTTCCACTGCCCAACCTATGAGGCCAGAGTATAGACCAAGAACCATAGATAGAAATAGAGAAATTAGATTATTTGGGGAGCACTTGATCAGTAAAAGATGTACAGACCATACTAATAATATTTTGGGTGAATGATCAGTTGCAAGTACACAATGTATTGTATGTAATGCTACAGTATTTAGGGTTATTTAACCCTCTTCTGAGGTAAAAGTCAGAAGATACTGAAATGACAAAACATTAACACAACTGTGAAAGGCACATATGTGGTTTTTCGTCTGTAGGTTTCCTATCATCTTGTCTTGAGGGTACAGTAGCATCGCCGTACACTGCATTGAGAAAGTGTGTCAGCGTTGATGTACCTCCTACAGCTTTTATGTGTTAGGCAGTGAAAAACAAGATAAATACAATATGAGCTGGCTCGGCCAACTAATTTGCAGTTACTTTAGCTTCCTCGTTCATTAAGAGGCAAACTTAATTATCGTTGCGGCCAACCAAATTACCCGAAACAATTTTCTTCAGTGCTTGGGATTTGTAATTACTATCAATTAATTTGGACTGTCGTAGGTTTTACTTCTTGCAAATCACAAAACTGATTGATGTCAATTTGGGCCCATATGCAAGCTAATTTATAATTTCACCCATATAGAGAGTTCTTAGGGGGGATAGATTGATGAGCTTGCTAGGATTACATTTTCATCAGGAAGTAGCAATCACTCAGAGTAGATTTGCCACAAAATGGCGTCGCAAAACCTGAGCTTGGGTTTACCCAAAGGGCACTTGTCTTTTTTTCTCCCTATAGGGAAAATATATAGTTGTCCTGTTTTTGGGAGATGAGCGATGTGTGTGGGTTGAGCTACATGTTGCGAGAGATGAAGTTAGAGGAGAGCAAGTCAGACAAAGTCACCAAACTAGTTTTGACACCCGGCAACTGGGATTAATATTCTGGAAACACGCAGTCAGAACTCACATTAATAGGATCACAAAGGTCATGGCTGGCACGGTAAAAATAAATAAAAAATATATTCTCATAAATGTACCACTTTTTTATAGTCATTTTCAACTACATTCATGATATACTACAACTAACAAACTAAATAAAAACGTAAAACCAGTGACTTGACAGTTTGTATAAATTGAGTGGATGAGTCCACAAATCACAGCGCAGGGCTGGAAGTGGAATCGCTGGTGTCGGAAAAACAGGCATCTCGTTCCCTCCCACTCACGCAGTCGAGATTGCCTGCAGTGATGTACATCGTTGCATGTTAACCACACAGTATGTGGAGTTGTTTTCACCCCCCCCAGCTCCCCTCCATCTGCTTCCTGTCTCGACTGAGGCGTCAGGTAGTAATCGGTCTGAGAATGCAAACACCAGACAAATGCATTATTCCTCACCGTGTCTCTGGGGTGAACTCGATCTATATCAGATTGGCAGCGCTAACAGATAATCACTAGGGGTGTCATCCAAACTCTGTAATTAAAAGGCCCAACTTCATTTTCCTGGAGGTCAGTTGTCATTGAGGCTGGGGCTACATCCTAATAGCCTACTTTGAAACGGATGCATGTGTATTCCTTTTCTCCCAGGGTATACAGGGCTGAAAGGAATGGCATTGTGAGGTAAACCCTGGCCATGCCTAGCAGTCAGTTACAAGTTCTTTGTCCTTTCTCTCATGTAGCCTTGGGAGTTGCTTACGAATTTCCTTGTTTTTGACAGAGAAAAACTCAAGGCCCATTTTTATTAGGATGTGAAAAGAGGACAGACGGTCACGTACAGTATAGAAGCAGTTTAAAGACCAGACCGCCAGAGAAACAATAAATGAGTCAGAGAATATCGTTATTTTTTAACATCTCATCTCTTTACCTCCGTCCCAGCGACAGTTTCCATGATTAGTCCGATTGTATCCAGGCTTTATGAGTGTAAATGTTTAAACTGATTTGCTTGATTGTCAATTCTACTGTTTTTAATCTGTATGTTGTATATTTGTGTCTATGAAACTGTATGTGCTGCCTCTCCTGGCCAGGTCTCCCTTGCAAAAGAGATCTTTGATCTCAATGAGACAAACCTGGTTAAACATGGTTAAATAAAACAAATAAAAAAGTGCAGGGCGAGAGGTTATGTTTTTGGTGGCGTGCGTGTGTGCGTGTTTGTTAGCAGGATTACGCAAAAAATACTCGACCAATTTTCACGAAACTCAGTGGAAGGGTGTAGCATGGTCCAACTTTTCTAATCCATTTAATTTTGGAGCAGATTGGAAAAACGGGTCCACGGGCCGCCCAAACACGGCCGGCCAATCACCTCCACTCACCCACATTCATTTTTTGAACCAGGATTATGTAAAAACTGCCAAACCGATTTGTTTGAAATCCCACTTTAGAACCCATTAGGAAGGAATGAAAACAAATCTTAGAACGAAGCCAGCTCCCTTTTTGTGGGTGCTAGAGACACAGGGTTTGGACTGGGGTGTGCGGGGGGAGAGCCCGGAGTGGACTGCAACCCCCCCCCCCCCCACTGGCTGTGACCCGAGGGGGGCGCCACCGAGCCGGCAAAATACAGCCACCCATTCAACTTCAGTCATTTGACCTCCACCCCAGCGAATCACGGGGCGGCTCCATGAGCTTCCAAACACACCCGGACCGCCATTCACCTCCATTCATGTTCTGGACTAGGATTACACCAAAACTACCAGACTGCTTTTCATGAAACTTGGTGGAGGGGTGTAGCATGGGTCAATTTAGAACCCATTCAATTTTGTCGGGCACAGAGCCACGAAATGCATTCAGGGACGGAGGTCTGTGCTCTCTGAGCACCATTTCTAGTATAAAATAAATATATATTTTGGCGCCTTAATAACATGTTGTGTGTTTGTTCTAACAGAGTTCTCACAAACTTTGTCATTGTCTAGACGGTGGACCCATGCAGAGACTGCTGGTGAGAGACAGAGCGACAATCACACATTTTAGTGATTGACACACCACCATGTCGGGGGTCTTAATTAGAACAGAACCAATCTCAGGGCTTATTTACTCAGATTGGTGCAGATGGAATTTCACACCATTGAATGACATCTTGGATGGGTGTGTGAAAAGGCTAAAAGTTGAACAGTTTCTACACACACTTGGTGTAGTGTACCAGTACAACGACTTTGAATGTGATCAACCCATTTAATCCCACCGGTCACAATAGTGACCATAAAAAACGTTTTCCTTTGTAAGGCTTTAAAAATGTTACTGAATGAAGTATCAACACATTTCCAGCTAATATTGAAATAATAAAGAGTCTCAATGAAATAAGAGCAGTGTCACATGTTTAGTGTAAATAGTCACATGACCAGAGCTGTTTACTTCCTGTTTGCACTATGAGGAGAAGATGGCAGCATCAAACCGCCGACAGAAAAGGTTAGCAAAGTATGTTAACAAAAAGATAGAACAATAATTTTTGGTACACATCATGTTTAAGGTGTCTAGTATTGATATATGCATTTGCAATTACTCAAATCAGTGTCACACAGTACCCAGAACTGAAGAATAGACCGTTGTTAAATGTGGTCATAGATACTATTGCTTATATTGTGACACAGAAACACAAGACATGAATCTGTTGGAGGCCTTTTTATAGTCACTTGTAATAACACCAACTGTGCAAGTAATGTAAATGTTTATTATTAGGGAAGTGCTAATGTGACGGGGTTTCTAGCACATAAAGACGACCATGCATCACGCGAGCAAAACAAACAGTTCCTGACATCACAGCGTTGTTTATACTGTAAACAAAGCATTATGACAAGAGGATGATTATAGACCGCAAAAGATACTAGCCGCCGCCGCCAACAACGTCCGCTGCGTTGAACTCCGACGGCCGCGTCGTCGTTATGGCGTGTAGGCCTGTGCGTGGTCGAGCGGTAAAAGCCGATTACGACTCGTGACGGGGTGGGAAAAAAAGCAGGACGAGGGAAGAGAGAAAAGATTCCGAGGTCCATCTTATTACGTGGGGGTGATGAATGGGTGGGAGGCGGCCAAAGCTGAGGTCATCCATCACACACTATAGGATTAATTAATGTTGTAGGAGGAGCCCCAGGACGCCATGTTTCACATCAGCAAAATATAAAAAGCCTTTCCGGATCCTTATTTTTAGCAACCGCAAGCAAGCAGCACGGATTAAATGTAGTCCTTTGCAACTGAAACATGTGCGTTTAATGGATACACCGGTTCACACCCACATACTGATACATAATCCCTCAAACATGCGTGAACATGCACACACACACACACACACACACACATATATTCCCTCTTGTTCCATTGTGTGTGTGTGGGGGGGTGGGCAGGGGGGGGGGGGGGCGGCTGCAGAAGACAGCTAACCATACTCATAAACTTACATTTTACCATCCTGCGATTTACAGTAGGCTATCATGGTGAGTTTTAATTACACCACCATATGATTAATGTGACGGGTCATTTTTAATGCCCTGCCAATGTTAATCCTCTCAGACTCATAGGGAACTCCTACAAACAAGTGTAGTATCCTACAAACAAGTGTAGTATCCTACAAACAAGTGTAGTCCTAGTTCTGCGATGCCAGACTTCCAGATATGTGCCTCCGAAAGTCTGCAGGCATCTCCGTAAAAAATCGTTGCTAGAACAGTGTCAAAAACCGACGCTAACGCACCAATCAGAGCCACTGCCTGTATCTCCAATAGGGTGAAGGAACCGCCTTACTGGAAATTATGTCCTCCAATCAAAACAAAGCATTCACCGCCTCTGGATTGGTTCAGCAATGCAGTTTTTTCCTCAATTTCATTGTTTCCACCCACTTTTAGCGACAAAACCCGGACAGATGTCTTCAGTCTGGAGTTGAGTGCAGCATTTAGAGACTGACTTGTGAGTCTAGTGTGGTCATGACTGGGAGTGTCAACAGGAAGATTGTTCCGGAGTCTAGAGCACTTTAAGATGATGTCAACATACTCAAATTGCGGATTAACCTACAGTATGAATGTTGAATGTTTATATTATCTCTCAGAAAAAATATTCCAAGGTTTACTTTTGGTTTCTGTGACATTTTCATTTTATTATGAGTTCACATATTACAGTAGGAATGCAAAAAGAGCTGCTACCCTACGACCCCCAAAAGGTACCCTCTTCCACTGTCTCACTATCAAGCCATTCAGTACCACCCCGCCTCTCTCTCTCTCCCCCTCCCTCTCTCCCTCCCCCCCTCTCTCTCTCTCTCTCTCCCCCCCTCTCTTTCTCCCCGCCTCTCCCCCCCCCCCTCTCTGTCTCTCCTCCCCTCTCCTTCTCTCTCTCTCTCACCCTCCCCCCCCCCTCTCTCTCTCTCTCTCTCCCTCCTCTCTCTCTCTCTCTCTCTCTCCCCCCTCTCTCTCTCTCTCTCTCTCTCTCTCTGTGTTAACTGTTCAGAGTCACTGTTAGCCGTGCTGGCTGTTAAACGTGGAGGATGAGGAGTGGTGTCAGTAACAGAGTAGTGAGCACCACCTCCCAAACGATGAGTCCTCTCGTCTCTACGGCGTTCCACCCATCACTCATCCACAGACCGTCATCCCCTGACAGGTTTGGTAAACACTCATCACGCCGCCAACCAGAGTCAGCCTCGGGTCGGACATCAAGAGAGAAAATTATCAACTGCCACCATCTCTTCCAAAGGTGTTATGAATAAGACGTTTATCTGCTGAGCTGATCCTCAGACTAGCTTTAATATATTCCTGATCTGACAGCGAGGGAACAGAAATGATAAATGTCTTTTCGGACCGTTTAAGATGAGGTAGGTCTGCCTCTGCAACTTAAAACGGCAACAAGAACGAACGCCAATCAGTCGTTGAATTATTCATGGGGGCGTCAATGGCGTGTCAATTACCGGTTGTATTTATTTGAAAGTTGCAGCCTATCTCGCTGGCAGTTTAAATGTGAAGGTGACGTGGGAGATGGATGAGATCAGTGAGATACGTTTTTGTATCGACATTAAAGCAATTAAAGCCCATGTCAGACACAACACATTGATATTTTGTTCGCTTCCTGAGCTGTTTTTAAAGCGTAGTTTTGATGTGCATGCATGGATCTCTTTGTAGTTATGTTATAAGAGTGAAATTACGAGATTTGAGGTTCCCAAGTACAGTACGTCATCCGCTGGCTTCTTCATCCGGTTTTCTAAGTCATCCCTGAGCAAACGTCAGCGGCTGCATCTTTTTCATACAGCTGAGGTCTGACAACAACAATAAGGTTTTCTGTTGATTAGTTGAATCAGGTGTAGGCTATGAGTTTACAGTAGCTTTTACTGTTTACTGTAGCTTAAAGCCAGCAACATGCGCACATTCAGGAATACACTACAGCCCATATGCCAATTGATTTTCCTCGACAATTTACAATGTGATTTGCATATCTGTGAGAAGACGCACGGCCACCATAACCAGCCGGGCTCGGTCCCGGAATCACTAAGGGCTTCTCCCATGACATCACTGAGGCATGTGATCAGAGCTAGTGGCTCCTTGCATTACAATTTATGTATCACTCTAAAAAAGTCATTGATTTCCTATTTGTCTGAGTAGCGAGCGGGGCACATCTCGCTGGGGAGAGGTCTGGCTCCAGGAGAAACGCGTGAGTCAGATGTGAGAGAACGTGTTTCACTATCTCAGCCCACTCAAGAGTGGAACTGGACATATCGGACTGTAGTTGTATAGGATATTACTATCGTTCTATTAATACAAGAACATTTCAAGGAATTAATGTAGAGATCTTCAAGTTTACATATTCTATAATGAGAGAGAGAGAGAAAGTAGACAAGTCAAGAAATAACTTGTAGCAATCTAATTCATCATATTATATAGATGATTTTACATAAAATTGTGATTTTTTTGGGGGGTGGTTGGCTCCTTTGGAATCCCAATCGGAACTTCCAGGAGTGTCCCAGACAAGGGGGAGATTAATGTCCTCAATTTAATATTTTCAACTGACACTGAGCAAATAGATTGTTGCTGAAATGGCCTTATGGGGCTCCGGCAGGGCATAGCAGTCTCAGTTATTAATCTCCTTTCAAATGCTTTGGGCTTCCCAAAGGGGGAGAGACGCTAGGTCCCACATACTTGGAAACTACTTTTTGTTGTGAATCCTACCGTTTCAAGGCATGGAAAAATGATACTGTAAATGTGTGTGTGTCTGTGTGTGTGTGTGTGTGTGTGTGTGTGTGTCAACATTCTCTTTTGAACCTCTTCAACTGATTGAGACGAGGCCAGCTGAAATGACTCGCGGTGATTATTAGCATCGTTAGCCATACGTGCTCATCAGGCCTAATGGTATCTCTTAGAAAAATAATAAGCACATTACTAATTCAGACCTTCATAAGATCCAATTTCTAAACCTATCAAGGTCTGAGAATCAAAGTAAGACCCAAGCGAGGTCATCCCAAGGTAAACTCATTCTCCCCAAGTATCCCTTTCATGTTTCGTATGGATGATAATTATCAAACATAGTTTGTTAGTGTTTGGCTGATGTTCAGGGAAGCAGAGCACATTATTCTCAGCCTCTCTTGTGGTAAACTCACTCTTTTTTACTTGTTTTTTGGAAGAGAGCTTTGAGCTTTGTCTTTCCCCCCCACCTTTTAACTCCAGTTCTTTAATCGGAAGTTCTCCGGCTCCACCTCAACCCAAGGGAAATCAGAGATTGTGTGTCTCACTTTAAAAAAAAAAAAAAGAGCTGTTCTAATGTTTGGATTTGAAAGCAAACTAATTACTCAGATTTAATCACTGCAGACACAAACAGCCTCCTACTTCTGTTTTTAATCACGTCGTTGGTATTGCACCTTTTATGGTCGGTGAGAACAATCCACTATGCTGATGCAGGGAGGGGGGGGCGAGGGGGTGGGGGGGCAGGAAGATAAAACCCACATGAGATGTTTACATCGAGACATGAAATGGAGGAGGCAGGTGAACAGATGGAAACCATCCATAACTGTCATCGTGTGGCCATGTGACTTCCTCAACAGTTCACGCTGTGTCGCCACCGTCTGTGGTGTGAAGCGGGATACTCGTGTTAAAGGACATGTTTGGAATTTATCATTATAATCCATGCTGTAAGGTTATTTACGATCGTATACAATGGCCGATGTCAAAGTTTCGTCAAGCGGTGCACTCTTGAGATATAGCCCGGTAACACACTCAATGGATTCATAGGTGCATAGACAATATCCCTCAAAAACAACATAAACTCTCGTTTTCTAAGACAGGAAACTGACCAAGTGGTCACTGGTGTCCGTTGATGTTCTGACAAAAACGTACACGAATCGCACGTTTCAATGACCAGACCCTGTGAAACATGACCAGATACACGTGCAGCTAGTAAGTAGCATTTCTAAAGCAGCCAAAGAATTTCGGAACCTGGAAATTCTCATCGTGGGTTCATGTGCGAGTGTCTGATTGGCTGATCACAGCACTGTACAGCATGTGTGGATGAATAAAAGAAACGCACTAGTTCTACGCCCTCAAACGTACTGTATGAATGAATGAATGAATGAATGAATGAATGAATGAATATTTATTTTCGTGTCATGTCTGAGGACCCATCCCTTACGGGATAATAAGGATTATACTGTACGTATTCAAACGGCTCCTGCAGCTCTGTGGTATGAAACTCTGAAACAGGTCCGGGGATGTGGGAGTGAGAAGATGCATGGACACCGTAACCAATCAGCTACCGTCGTTCCCGGCTACCCATTCATCATGTGGAACATGGGAGAAGAACTTCCTGCTCTGCTGGGCTACATTTGTAGCGGACGGTAACTATGTCCGCACAATAGCGTCTCTAGATTGCTGGAACTCAGAAGGATCTAGGTCTCTGACCCCCCCAAACTAATTCGCCTCTGGTCTACTCTGCCAACACTTGGCTGGGTAAAATAGCTCAGCCTTCAGGATTGGACTGTCTCTTCACTGCCTCCCCTCTCTCTCCTGCTACTCTTTCTCACCCTTTCATTTCCAGTTCAAGCCTCTTGCAACATCCCCCTATGGGTTTCCTGCAAGCTGATTGGCTAATCAATAGCTGACCAATATTTTGACCCTCTGTTGCACATTACAGTATTAATGTGAGCTGAACCTGTGTTGGGTCGTTCTTGGTCCAAGGAAGTCATAAAGTAGAGGGCTGTGCACATTGTATGGTAGTTGGTGTATCACATGTCGAAGTGTCCTTGAGCAAGACACCTAACCCCAAATTGCTCCCAATGAGCAGGTTAGCACCTTGCATGGCAGCTACCACCATTGGTGTGTGAATGTGTGTGTGAATGGGTGAATGAGAGGCCATTGTAAAGCACTTTGAGTGCCGCTAAGGTGGAAAGGCGCTATATAAGTGCAGTCCATTTACCATTTATCACAAACATTGGTAAAATAAATATATATTTTATTTGTCTTCTTTGACTCTGAGCACAACACAGCTTGTGCTAAATCAGGACTCCCTGGCAGAATCCCCCTCCCCTTCAGGATCTGCGCTCTTCTTCCAACAAAACAAGCGTTTATACAATTTCTACCAATCGGCAAAGACCATCTCAAGAAGAGCAGCTTGTCACAAACAGAGGGGGGAGGGGCTGAGAGGGGTGGAGCTAAGAGGGGCGGAGCTGAGAAAGGGGCGGGGCAGTGGCATGGCTGGAGGAGGGACTGGAGAGGCATCACTGGAGTAGACTTTTAATGTTGCTTACTGTATGTTGTTTGAAATTGTATTACTGTTGTAGTTTGATGTATATTGCTTGAAACTTTTGCGGCTGTCTTGGCCAGAGCTCCTTCGAAAAAGAGAATGTGATCTCAACAGGATTCCCTGGTTAAATAAAGGTTTAACACACACACACACTCACACACACACGCACACAGAACATGAAACCTTTCCATAATTAAATTAGGAGTTTTTGAACAACAAGCTTGAGGGTAAATATCGGTCTCAGGGGCAGCATGGCAGGTGGTTCTGATTGCTTTCACAGTCACAGAATCCAGTGAGAAACAGAGTCCTCTACCTTATGCTCAAATATTAGCATATCGCTAGCTTAGTGCGCTAGCGCGTGCGTGAAAGCAAAGCGTCTCACCAGCTGGATGGTCAAAGTTGGTCACCTTACACAGATCACACACACACTTTGATTGGTGTAGTAAAAGAAGACCAGACTAGGAAAAGAAAAAAGAAAAAAAGAATAAAAAGAAAAAGTCAGAGATCAAAGCAGTTAAGAAACCCCCCCCCAGGAACAACCACAAATCAACCTTGCACTTAGCGATGACCCCGATGACCCCTGCCGGATCAGAACAGCAGCCGTTGCTGTAATCAGCCGACTTCCAGGCAGGGGGCCGCGGTCCACACACCCCCGCCAACTGTCACTCGACACAGCTACAGCGCGGAGGCCATGTTGGGTCCCAGCGGGGGGCCGCCATCCCGGCTCAGCCTATGAAATGACCTCTGTGAGATGAACCGATGAGGGAAACACAGCTCATGGTGGCGAGCACCTCCCCAGCAGGGACCCACTTGCCCTTTCTCTCCTGTAATTATGTTTATCCTGTACGGACACTAAAGGCAGACACACATGGCTGGCTTGTTATCGCTCATACTGTAATGCTAGCTCAGGGGTCATTCCTATGTTCCCAGGGTCCTATGTTCCCCAGCTCTATACAGCTCTTAATGGGAACCTGAAAAATGTTCCCCAGCTCTGTATTCACTTAATATGACATGGGCTATTGTGGGAACTGAGAAAATCTGAATGTGTGGGCATGTTCAGGGAATATATCACAGAGTTGAATATACTCTAGGGCCCTGGGAAAATGACAACATAAAACCTGAAGTTTTATGAAGAATATTGAATATTGAACTGGGGAGCAAAGGACTCTGGGAACATAGATATCCTCCCACTAGCTCTGGTAACACTTAACACATGGTTTTCATGCTAACACATTGCTAGGTCTGGTAACACTAGACATGGGCTGCATTACGAATTGCGTACTTCCATACTACATAGTATGCAGAGAATTGATGTAGTATGTCCCAATACCTAGTACTGTATGCCACATGCAGTATGGCAAAAATACCAGGATGTCCTACTACTGTTCATCCGGTCGTACTTTGCCGTATGCAAGCCAGCACACCTTTCTGGCTATTCTGACCCACAATCCTGTGCTCAGAGGAAATTAAATCACATGTGCGAGTCGCTCCAGAGACGTTTTAATGAATACCAGCGGTGGACGGATGTTGCTTCATGGACAGAGACGGATGTGGTCAGATTTCAAGGCGCAATGTTACTGTATGACAAGGTAGTATGTCCTAATTGCATGCATACTGAGTGCAAAGTACTTACTTGCCAGGGGCAGCTCTAGTACGTACTGGTAGTACAGAGTAGAAATATGGTTAGGTCTTAACCTTAATTTGTCACCAATTATAAATGGATAGTTGATTCAGCTGAAGTGGGGTTTTTTTGGGGGGGGGGGGGGGTCGTAGGGGGACACAAGCCTTGTTAATGAGTCTGATGGCCGTGGGAAAGAAGATGTTTTTGTGGGAAAGAAGCTGTTTTTGTGGGAAAGAAGATGTTTTTGTGGGAAAGAAGCTGTTTTTGTGGGAAAGAAGCTGTTTTTGTGGGAAAGAAGATGTTTTTGTGGGAAAGAAGCTGTTTTTGTGGGAAAGAAGATGTTTTTGTGGGAAAGAAGCTGTTTTTGTAGGAAAGAAGATGTTTTTGTGGGAAAGAAGCTGTTTTTGTGGGAAAGAAGATGTTTTTGTGGGAAAGAAGATGTTTTTGTGGGAAAGAAGCTGTTTTTGTGAGAAAGAAGATGTTTTTGTGGCGAGTGGAACCGGTCCTGATGGACCTCAGTCTCCTCCCAGAGGGGAGGGGGGGTCAGAGAGACCGTGATTGGGATGGGGGGGGTCGGGCGGGATCTTTCTGGCCCGGTTAGGGTCCTGGAGGCGAGCAGGTCCTGGAGGGATGGTAGTGTACAGCTCAGCGGAGCGGATGATGCGCTGCAGTCTGTCCTCGTCCTTGTTCGAGGCAGCAGAGAAGCAGACGGTGATGGAGGAGGTGAGGATGGACGTTGGCAGGTTGAATCTCTTCAGCTGCCTCAGGAAGTGCATCCTCTGCTGATGACCAGCTCCCACTTCAGGTCCCGGGAGATGGAGGTGCCCAGGAAGTGCATCCTCTGCTGATGACCAGCTCCCACTTCAGGTCCCGGGAGATGGAGGTGCCCAGGAAGTGGACAGAGTCACAGTCAACAGAGTCAACATCTGACTCCGTGTGGTTTCCACAGTGAACGATTCAGACAAAGCGGCTTCTTATGTATTTGTAATAATAATGTGATATTAGTAATAATAATGTGATATTACTACTAATAATGTGATATTTGTAATAATAACGTGGTATTAGTAATGATAATGTGATGTTAGTAATAATAATGCGATATTAGTAATAATAATGTGATATTAGTAATAATGATGTTATATTAGTAATAATAATGTGATATTAGTAATAATAATGTGATATTAGTAATAATAATGTGGTATTAGTAATAATAATGTGATATTAGTAATAATAATGTGATATTAGTAATAATAATGTGATATTAGTAATACTGATGTGAGTACTGACATTGTGACCTCTCGGGAACGCCCTGGGAATGTTACACGACGACGTCCTTTACACCAGCAGGGGACGTTCTCAGAACGTTATGGGAACGTACAATTCCTAGCCGGGTAATCGGCTAATATTTCAAACACTGTTATTCTCTTCGATCCCTACACCTACAAGCGTAGGTTTGACTTACACCTCAACCTTTAGCAATATCTGCTAAAACATGGGAAGATGGTTGATGTTGATCTCCCGTGGCTGTCGTTGCAGAGCCCCCCGGCGGTTTGATGGAGGTGTTTATAGCGCAGGCAGGCCTCGGGCTCGCTCACTCATTCTCCAGGCTTAATGAATGAATCACCTTGCAGACTGTGGGCCGGGACACTATTGATGGAACGTGGGGAGGAATGCTGACCCAGCGACAGCCTCACTCTGGGATTAATTACCAATTTAGGCCTCAGTGTCTCTCTTATCAGTCTATGCTCCAAGGTGATAACTCAAAAGACTCATTAAATTAAATTTAGCACTTTTTTTATATTTTGCCTCACTTATCGTAGTGAAATATCACTGACTTGGGGATATTCAACACTTTTTTGGGCGGTGGATTTTTTTATTTTTTTTTATGAATACGTGCTGTTGAGAAAATCCTGGCACCACAAATCAGTCAAGGAGACTCTAGACTGTTAACCGATGTCTTGATAGGAACTTACAGTACAGTGTATATCATTTGAGACATGTACAGCAATAAGATCAGTTCAACAACTTTATGTTGATCAAACGGATTAAACTCATCATTAAAATGATCAAAGGTGTCAATATTGCATAGAGTAGCCTACCTGTAACCTGTTTCCCTAATAATGCAATAGGCATGCTAGCGAAAATGAGTTGTTGCTTTAAAGCTACATGAGATAACTCTGCATTTTGGCAGCCCCTCTGGTCATGATAAAATCGGCACTGCATTTTAAGAACCACACTTCCCACAATCCCCCACTCACTCACTGTAATGATGGAAAAAAATGTATAACAAATGCGCGTGGAGCAGACTGGATTGGAAGATTGTAGCTACTTTCTGGAAGGATGGCTTCAATGCAGGTAAATACGTCTTTTTCTTGTATGTGAATGTAGATTTCGTTTCGCTGGGCAAAGTGTTTGTTGTCTTCCTGATATTGTGACGCGCAAAACGTGTCACTTCCGTTTCCACACAAGATTTCCCGCCAGTGTACTAGCCAGTACACAGAAATTATAAAATCATAATTTCACAGGGTCTCATGCAGTCTTATGTCACGAAAATGTTTGGGGTCTTGCTAAGGCCAATTCATAAACTAATAGCAAGTAAAAGTGAATATTGAACCATAAAAAAAGTTATCTCATTGAGTTTTAACATGAAAAGCAAGTCCTGGGCTATTTCCCTTGCTTAGTTAAACTCTGTTAGCTGGCTAGAAAACTATCCTGACAAGGAGATGCGACTTCCTGCTAC
The DNA here is from genome assembly GCF_949987555.1 of Borostomias antarcticus. Taxonomy (NCBI): domain Eukaryota; kingdom Metazoa; phylum Chordata; class Actinopteri; order Stomiiformes; family Stomiidae; genus Borostomias; species Borostomias antarcticus. Next base: position 30,611,510 of record NC_140240.1, read on the forward strand.
TCCACAGTTATTTACCATTAAGCTAAATTAGAAAATGGAACGCTGCAATGTCTCCAAAAATGTAATTTATTTAGATGACTTTCTGCAATCTGTGACTTTAACTCGAAAAGTTAGAATATCTACAGTGCAATTTACATTCTCAGTTGATGCTCGTTTTCAATAAACACAGATACATCCACACACTCTGCGACGCGGCCGATTACCCAAATGGCTTTGATGAGGCTGTTTTGGCTGGAAGCACGGACAGCGCGCTCGCTACGCGCAGGCAGCCTGGTAACGAGGAGACATGAAAGAAGATGGCAGGGAAAAACAGTGAGGTCTTACTGGAAACATTATTCATACGCCGGTGACAGGTCAGACCGAATGAGCCGTGAACGAGGGCAGATGCCCGGCCAGTTGCGCTGACAACTCTGGACCGAGGGGAACACGCGGCTCTATTAGCGCACCTCCGCACGCCACTTATGCTCAACTAATATGTACTGTGCAGAGAAGACAGGGAATTAGGAGCCGGCGGAGGAAAGAGCCAGTTAAACAGAGAGATGGTCCTCGTTATGTTTTAAGTGACAGATGTGCTGAGAAAATAGCCCCTCCTGTCGAGTTTGAGAAAGTGATAGAACGGAATGAGATAATGGGGCCGTCTAGAAGTCTCTTCCAGGCATCTTGACTGAGCTTGACAATAATGTGAGGATTGGATCTACAGTACGGTAAGTAGCTGTACCAACAAACTATCCAAGCAGTTTAAGACACAGTGAGTCAGTATATCAAACTAAAAATAAGCCCTAATCTGGTCCTATCATGAATACGTTTACCGTTAGCTACAGAGTAATGGTCCACCCAGAGCCGGCCCTGACCTCCCTGGGGTCCTAAGAAAAGTTCTGCTAAGGGGCCCTCCTACCTGACTCGTGAGACATGTCAACATTTTTCTATTGACACCCCCCCCCCCCCCCCCCCCTTGGAGCAGCATGGCCGATCTTGCCGCTCCCCTTGTGGCCCGGTAACTAGCTGATGCAGATGAAATGGCCTGTTAGACCGGTGAGCTACCGACGGCTGCCAAGGATAAGTACTTACTGAGCCTGTGGTATCTGTAGAAGCGGGCTGTACTGGGCCTGTGGTATCTGTAGAAGCTGGCTGTACTGGGCCTGTAGTATCTGTAGTAGCTGGTTGTACTGGGCCTGTGGTATCTGTAGTAGCTGGTTGTACTGGGCCTGTAGTATCTGTAGTAGCTGGTTGTACTGGGCCTGTAGTATCTGTAGTAGCTGGCTGTACTGGGCCTGTAGTATCTGTAGTAGCTGGCTGTACTGGGCCTGTAGTATCTGTAGTAGCTGGCTGTACTGGGCCTGTAGTATCTGTAGTAGCTGGCTGTACTGGGCCTGTAGTATCTGTAGTAGCTGGTTGTACTGGGCCTGTAGTATCTGTAGTAGCTGGTTGTACTGGGCCTGTAGTATCTGTAGTAGCTGGTTGTACTGGGCCTGTGGTATCTGTAGTAGCTGGCTGTACTGGGCCTGTATTATCTGTAGTAGCTGGCTGTACTGGGCCTGTATTATCTGTAGTAGCTGGTTGTACTGGGCCTGTATTATCTGTAGTAGCTGGTTGTACTGTATTTAGCTCTTTTTCACCCAGAGGGACAACAGATTCCCTGGGGTTAGGGATAATGCACTACTAGTTAGCAGCTGTCAACACACTACCGTGGTCTTTCATGACAAACTCACATCAATCAATCAATCAATCAAAGCTTTATTTGTATAGCGCATTTCATACCCAGAGGCAACACAATGCGCTTTACAGAGAACAAGGGAGGTGGGTATACGACCCACTTCTACATATTCCAGAGGGAAGCAAAAAAACAGTAATCACCCGGGGGCCAGATAAGTGAGCTGTAAGGGTTACATCTTCTTTGTTGCTGTCATGAGGTGCTTACAACATTCTCCAACACCTCCTCAGTAGCCAACTTCTCCCTTTAAATGATCTCTAATACATTTCGGTTGTATTCAGTGGATACAGTAAGGTTGCTGTCAGTATTTGGCCATGTCATCTTCAACACGGCCATTTTAAGCTAATTTCTACCAATCTGAGGTAAAATACAGTATTGCCTGAATAATCAGTCTTCCAGACTTGATTAACTGACTTCTCTTGTCTGTCCAAATCAAATTGTGGCTTAATAAAGAGTATTCCCTGGAAGCAACTCCGGTTTCATCGATTGTTTCTGGTCAGTCAATCACAGAAACGGTTCCATCTGTGAGATTTTTTTCGGCGATTAACTCAAATGGCCCACTAAGCTCTCGTGAGACACAACTGTGTACCGAGTCACAAAGGATATGAAACTCAATTGACCTCCATACTGGTATTTGAACCTTGCCAAATCAAGCAAACAGTTTCTTTGTCAATGGGTATCCTTTGTCAATAACCACAAATAAACTGAAGAAAGACAATTCAACCTGAATCATTGAAGGATAACAGCGTGAAGGACAGGCTGTATTATATTTCCATATCGCAATTGGTGTGCAAATGTGTGTGTGAATGGGTGAATGAGAGGCCTTCATTGCAAAGCGCTTTGGATAAAAGCGCTATATAAGTGCAGTCCATTTACCATATTTTTACCATATATTAAAAACAAAAAAACTATGAAGAAGTTTTTGTGTGTGCGTGTTTGTGTCTCAACGCATTGATGGCGCAAACGCCATGACATCTCCTTGTCTGCTGCAGTCCTGCGAAATGCAAATGCAGTTCAAACTTTAAAATCGACATTTCCACTGCGCTTCACACACCGGTTAACAGCCCTGTTAATTTCGGTCGTTTCCGCCTTCGTCTCACGACTTCAAGAGACGCCACCCGTTGGGAGGACCACCCACTGCTAAACAAATCATGGCTTCCATCTCTTCCATGAAGAGCGAGGGATCAGGGACGGGCAGACGCCGTCCTGGGGGGGAAGGGGGCATCGGGTCCACATCTTCCCTGGAATTCCAGATGCTTCATTAGGGACTGACGTCTTTCATCATTGTTCCCTCGTTCTGTTCTTCTCAAGCGAAGCTGCATCTGCACTCTCACTAGCATCGCTTGTTATTTATGTAAATCGGTTTTCATCAGAAAACAAATAAGCAGCCTTTGAAATACAGTAGCTTAGGATCTTGAGCCAGGAGTGGAGTGGAAACATTGCCCTGCTCATCAGGTCTTGAGAAACCAAATGTGGCAGTTTCCACTTTCCACAAAGGTTTAGCATATTACGATTGCATTTACGAATACCAAATTAATCCAGATTTATAGGAGGAAATGTAATTGTAGACAATATTTAATGTTTGACATGTTTTGCGTTCAATATATTGATCAATGTTCGTATCAATCTTTTTTTCTTGTTTTAATGTAACAGATGATCGCATTGAGAAGCAGGGGTTCATTCTCAAGAGAGACCTGTGAGAGATCAAACTATACAAAACAACATCTTTCACTTCAGAGATGCAGAACATTGTTATTGTAATATGAATCTTTTGTCCATCTCCCGAGAAAGGAATCTCATTTCCGTCCATAGTTGATGAGAATATTAAAATATAAAAGGCTTTTTTGTACAGAGAAAGCAAGTTTGTACAGAGTATTCACTTGAATGCAAATGTATTTGAGTGAAACTTTTCTACCTCTCAGAGTTGGAGGCAGAGATATAGAGATATATTTATTTATATTCAAATTCATTATTATTTAATCTTTGCGTAGTACTAACCGGGCCCCCAGGATTCGAAATCTTAAGTGAAGCCCTATTGAACCGCGCCATCTTGGCTAAATTTGTAGTCATTTGGCTATTTCCGGTGACTTTTATACTTGCGCAGTTGTGCTTTTCTGTCCTACGCGCGTCCACGAACAAGTTCACGTTTATGTGAAATGCAATGAAATGAAAACCGGCTTGCATATTAACCTGTTTTTTGTCAAATATATCCATTTGAGACATTATTTTTTATCCAGGCATCTTAGTTTTAACAGGTTAATTATAGCTGAACATGTTTTGTTTGCTAGTAGATGGTATTCATTCCGTTCGCGATAACGTTATTGCAGCCAGGCTAAATTCCTCCAGGGAGCCAGTGACCGGCGAGTTGAAAAGCTTCACTCCCCGCCAGCAGGAGCTTTGGCCGCTGCTACCGCATCTCGGATAACCCGCTGAGTTCGTGGCTGCTATTTCACACTCGCCCTTGATCAATCCCAATACCGATCCATCAATACCAAACTAGAATCTTACTTTATAGCGAATTATATGTCAGAACGCCAACTAACACCTGAGTGAGTTTCTTGTCTTTGAAATCGAGAGTTTAAATTTTTTTTGAATGATTTTTCAAGGTGCCCACCCACATCCATTGTATGACCAAAACGGTGGTAGAGCAATTATCAGACTTTCTCAAAAGTGCTAGTTTTGTCAACGTTTTGTCCTTTAAGCACCTGTTATATATACTGTATATTGCTTCTCTTGCACTTAGCATTAGATTATGCTCTTAGTAACTTGTTTAGAAAGGAGATGTATTTTTGAGTTCTGGCGAGCACCGATTACCTACATTAAATACACGTATTTTAAGTCGCTTTGGATAAAAGCGTGACTGCAATGTAATGTAAACGGCTCTTCACAATGCAGCCAACACCAGGAACCTTCGAGGCGCTCGTTGGAGAGGATCAGCCGTGAAGAACAGGTGAGAAGGCTTTGACAGGGACAGGAGACATGCCAATACAGCCAGGACGCCTTCAACAAGACCGCTCCACCCAAAGATGTACATGCACCCTTCAGTAAAACATCTGAGGACATACTGTAGTGAACCACAGCTCCTTTACATCTTACACACTTACCCAGTTATGCTAAATGTTTACCTTGTGAAAATGCCCAAGAATTTCCAGTGAAAGCTATGGCATCAGATAAAAGATGCTAAAGATATGTGTGCTCAGGTGAAAATCAGGAATCGGACGTGCATGGTTCTTAAATGCCGGAGGTGTGGAGACTTCTCCAAAGGAACCCTGGGATATTACTGCCTTTGGTACATACATAAATAAATAAATACATAAAAACACCTGGCTCTACTTTCACCGTGACCGGTGGGCCCAGCTCACACTTTGGATAAATACAAGTGAAGGGAAATATTTGAATGTTTATCTTCAACGGCGCATGTGGACTGGATTATAATGCGCCTCATTGATCGCATGTATTCAAGTGAAACTTCGCTCCCTCTCAGAGTTGGAGAGGCACGACTCAAGGTAAAGAGACATATGTATTTATATTCATATCCAGTATTATTTAATCTCAAATGTCAAGCTTACATTTTCCGCAAAATTCTACATTAACGATAGGGATAGGGATTAAGGTGAGCATGTCGGTTAACTTCCCATGTGAAAAGGGTGCACGCCAGCTTAAGGTGCCACCTTTGCAGCATTTTAAGCAGCTCGCTGATTAGAATGCAGAGTGACGCGATGACTTCAGACAGATTCCATATGGTCTTTATAGGGGGCAGAATTGAGAAGAAAAGCACAGATGCTGCCGTATACATTGGAGACACTTCAGAAGAGTTCAAGACAGTTTTGGTGGCAATCTGACAACATCACTTATGAATAGCATCACGTGTGCTTTTGCTTCTTTGTGAAGTCAATTTTGTAGTTTAACCTTTATTCTAAGCAGTGGAAGATGGGATATCATATTCTGAGTCATCTAACCAAATAGCGTTCTAGCGGTGAGCGTGAATGAAGAAATCTCCAGACAATTGGTAGGCCTCTGATTGCACACAACTATCCACAGTAACAAACATCAGACTAAGGCCTCAGGGACAAGACGTGTACTGTATGCTACATTTACTTTTACTATCATGGCATATTTATCTACTTGATTGGCACTCTAATCTTGCACATCTTCGGCATGCTTGCACAGTCGAGGCATGCTAATGAACCTCATATGAGCTTGTTTATTTGCACACTTGTATATGTGGATTTCTGTATGTATCTATTGTATATTTCTGTCAACTGGATTGTGTTACTGGATTGTGTGACTCTTGACTATACTACTACTACTACTACTACTACTGCACTACTACTACTACTACTACTACTACTACTACTACTGCACTACTACTACTACTACCACTACTACTACCACTACTACTACTACTACTACTACTACTGTACTACTACTACTACCACTACGACTACTACTACTACTACTACTACTACTACTACTATTCCTACCACCACCACCAGCATATTTCAGAGTGGTATAATCTGTCTGCGTTGTCACATTACTGTTAGAACACTGACAGGCTTCCCTACCTGTCTTGCTGATCTTTAAACAGATAACAGAAATTATGCCTTGATATTCATAAGCTTATCTTTTAATGGATATCTCTAATCCTTGTATCTAAATTAAGATCAATATAACCACGACAAACCGAATATATCTCCCTCAAGGATCCTCCATATCTAAAATAAATCAAGTTCTTCAATCTCCTTGGCGATTCCATACCCCTGTATGACCTGTGTGTCCATGTGGAAGGGAACGAAGCTCTTAGGCTTCAGAAAATGATCCAATCACGAGATCTGAAATCCTATGCTATCAGAAAGTACAGTACATTTGAAGTAGTACTTTACTTTTTGAAACTGCGTGAAATTGGGAAAGAGTCACCGATCAAATCATTGGGAGTGACGTGTCAGAGTGTGAGGGACAGACGCGCCGCTGCTCGCTCGACTACCGTACGCCCTCCAGGTCAGATCAAAGCGCAGGAGAGGAGCGCTGTGATTGGACAGGCGTGCCATCAGGATACATGAGTGTTCCAGGGGGGGGGGGGGGGGGGGCTGACTACCCGGGTTTCATGCAGCATCGACTGTGTCTAGGAAAGAGCTAGTCGGAGTGGACATATATTTTTTCCCTCTAAAAGTGTACCCTTAATATGGTACAATGATAAATATCCAGGCTTTATAGTGACAAGCAACTGCAGGCATGTTGTGCTAACTGATCAAACACGCCTGCTTCGCTGACAGCTCCATTTCGAGGTGGATGATGCATATTTATAAATTCCATCTGCTGAGAGTGTAAAATCATAAATAAATAACTGGTATATTGCCTGGTGAAAAAAAAAACAACACAAAAAACATGTCAGTACAGCACGTTTCATAACAGAGTTTATGAGCTTTGAAAATGCCTGCTAAAACGTGGATATTGTTGATATATTGATATCATGTATGTAGGAATATAGCTGTGGGAATGTTAGAGCTTCAGTAATGTACTGTTATGTACTCTAAGCTGTCTCTCTCTATTAGCCATTATGGTTCGGTATGTAGGCTACTGCAATGCATCGTATATTAGCTTGATCTCTTATAGCAGTAGTGCTAGCACTTATGCTAACCGTTTTGATCAACCTAACCTTTTCAGTGTCAATTAGGTTAACCAATTAAAGATACAATTACAGGAGGTGTGCGTCAGGCAACCTGCTATGAGGTTCCATGAGAAAGAATGAGTGGCTGCACTATTTTATAGTAAGCAAGTGACATCCACACACGCACACACACACAGACACACGCACGCACACACACACACACACACACACACGTGTTACAACAATCCTAGCCAGCAGTGGAAGGCTGAACGTCAAAGCCATGGCCTAAGTCCTCAGTGTCCCATCCACATAAAGGTGCGTAGTGAGAAATATCTCATCAGCTGGTACTCATGTCCTCCCGTCCACTCCCACACACCCAACCAGGAGCTGGGCTGGAACACCCCATCCAGGAAGAGCGTTAGGGAACTACTTCCTTGAGCCTTCAGAGCCCACATGCAGCTGGCGCAGCGAAAACCTCCGACTCAGAATGCCAACAGCAGGTTTTCGTGTTGTTAGTGGCATTGAAAGCATTCCGCCGGATCTCAACTGGCCACTTGGCTCTTTTCTTGGACCCACTTGGGAATGAGTGTTAACTCTGATCAGAATTGTGCAACGCGCTGATTTCACACAGCGAGCAAAACGATGGCGATCCTGACCCTGAAACACAGCGTGGGCAGGTAGGAACACAACTCCCGTCTCTGCCTTCTACTCTAATTCTTACTTTCTCTGTAACTATTTGTGCACTCTCCTGTTAGTCATGTCTCTCTCATGAAGTATCTGGCCCTGTTGACTGCTCTGTAAATGTTCTTAGCCGGTAGACAAACATTTCCCAGGAGCTCGATCGCCTTGTTGAGAGGGGTCAGGGAAGAATTTTTACAGCTCACTTTTCTGGCCCCTGGGGGAAACTGTTTTTTTTGCTTCCCTCTGGAATATGTAGGGGTGGGACCTATGCCCCCCCATTGCTCTCTGTAAAGCGCATTGTGTTGTATGAAATGCGCTATACAAATAACGTTTCATTAGATTATTTCACACAGTTCACATGGACACTGCAAGTTGTTACCTGATTCATTCTCTTTGACAGGAAGTGTTAGACGGGAAGTCTTAATGTTCTACTCTGCCAGAAACTAGCCTATTAGGTCGTCTGCCACAGGTCTGCTTTCTGTCCCCAGAGTTAAAACTAAACATGGAGAAGCAGCGTTCAGTTTTTATGCTCCACATATCTGGAACAAACTTCCAGAAAACTGCAGGTCTGCTGCAACTCTCAGTTCTTTTAAATCAAGACTTAAGACTTTTCTTTTTGCCTCTGCTTTTTATTAAATCAAATAATTATTCATTCATACACTGCACTGTAACTTTTATTTCTGTATTAGATTTTTCTTTCATTTTGTTTTAAATGTCTTTTTTTACATTTCGTTTTATATGACCTTTTATGTGTTTCTTGCACTTTGTCTTGATGCTTTTAATGTCTCATGTAAAGCACTTTGAATTGCCTTGTTGCTCAAATGTGCTACAAATAAACTTGCCCTGCCTATTACTCCATGTTGTAAAATCTAATGCTAGAAGCCCACTTGTAATCAAACCAAATATATAGCATTATTAGTATTACTATCATTATTATTATATTATATCAAAGGTCGGTAGCCACCCCCAAACGCCCCCCCCCCCCCCCAAGTCTCTTGAACGAGTGCGGTCTAGGAACCTTCTGGTTGAGCTAAGTGCCTGTGTGTCCGTAACACTCTCTCCAAATGTGATTCTGTGGTACATGTAATAAATGGATTATCCATATTACTGCAGTGGAGTCTGCCTACAGGCTAATGGAGTCCCCTCTGACTCTGTGGGATAGAAAAAAAAAAACCCAACTCAGTTCTCTATCCAAAACACAAAACACAAAACAGTCAATTACTGATCCCAATGCAACTTTTCTTTAGGTATTTCACTGATAGTTGTTGACTTTATACAACAATACAGGTTATGCAGCTACAAGATGACCTTGATGTTTGAAGAACATGGCATGCAGCTTGATTAAGAGGGTATTAGCAGATCTGGAGAAGCAGGCGGGTTGCTTCAGTGAGCATGACTGATCCTGGCCCATGAATATACTTTCTATCAGATGGATCCTAGGCTTTGGTTCAGTGGGGTAACTTGCTCTTGGGTTACATGGGTCCAATAGCCAGCCCAGACAGACACAAGCTCTCATGACTTTTTATCCAGCCTATACACCACACTTTTTTTTATTTATTTTTTTCTTAATGTAACCTTTATTTACCCAGTCAAGCAATTAAGAACACATTCTCATATACAAAAGCAGCCTGAGGAAGGGGGAAATGGGAGGCTGAAAATAAACATGTTATGTGCACATAATTTACAACAACAATAATAAAATACAGTAATATACAAGAATGAGGTGAGAGAGAGAGAGAGAGAGAGAGAGAGAGAGAGAGAGAGAGAGAGAGAGAGGGAGGGGGGGAGACAGAGACTATGGACATGGGCACTATACTGTCTGCTTTTAGCTAAGAACGTGTCTACGTGACATAGCCTACTCTGTGAACATAGCATTGTTTATGCTGGCACAAGAACTGTGAATAATGGCCTTGTTGATGTAGTACTCAGGTCTGGCGGGATTGTAAAATGTGTTTATTCCACAGAACGGAACATAATTATTTGTTGACATGTAAATGTGATGAAGCACAGATGGGACTGAGGAAGCTCTCGTAAAAGCGTGAGGGTGAATGACGTATTCATGAAGCCTCGCGCAATCAGCCGCTTGTATTAAAAGCCATTTCAAGGACTCTTATAAACTCTTATAAACCACTAAGAGTGTTTGCGACTGTGTTGAACACCTCAGTCCATGTTGCATTGTGCTGGCGCCTCGCCCCCCTCCCCTCGGGCCCTGAGAGATGTGTAAACTCTCCAAGGTGAGAGGGAGAGACAGAACCCGAGATTAATCCAACCCGCGGTGTAACGAGGCCGTCCCGGTCTTCCCCGGTGAATAGAGACAAATGTCCCTTATTGGTGCCAGGACCGCCATCCAGTCCAGAAGAGCCATTTCACGTCCAAAATCATCCGCCACGGCAGCCAAACGGCTAGAAAGTGAAATGAACTGTAATCGAACGAGGCCACCTATTAACTGACAGCTACTTCGTGGTCTGGTGAACGCAATCTCGTGAGAGGAGGGTTGTGGGATGAGAGGAGGGTTGTGGGATGAGAGGGGGGTTGTGGGATGACAACGCTGTCGACTTTCACGACAAGGGTCTTTTATCAAGCGACGCAGGATTCAACCACCAACCGCTTCACTTCCTGCCGACAGGGAGGAAATCAGCACAACACTATTTAGTTGTGGAAGGCGGGGAGACGTGTTTCAAGGTCTTTATTCGCGAAGCGAGATGTCAAATTAGTGAGAATTTATCTGTCAGGGTCCAAGGGGAGGAGGAGGAGGAGGAGGAAGAGCAAGAGTGGAGCTGCCATCCCGTAATGTGGGGAAGTCATCCCGTCACCACGGTGATAATTAAATAGGTCCTCGAGGGAATACCTCTCAACCTAGCCTAGTTTACCCAGTCTTGCAGTGTGCTCAGAGAGATGGGATAACCCTGTTTCTCCTAGAAAACACAGCAAAATAGACCTTGACAAAAACATGAGTCCATGTTCTGTAGTATACAGAGGTATATCAATCAATCAATCAATCAATCAAGTTGGATTTATATAGCGCCCTTCATGATACCCAGAGCGCTTTACAGAGTCCAGTATTCATTCAGACAGCTATTTGAACTGGTAAAGCTATATACGTATATATATATATATAGCCTATATATATGCAGGATAACTCATAGCTTTGTAAACATCATACTGTATATACAGTATATATCATAAGATATTCATTCAACAGGAGATGACAACTATTTCAGAAATGCCACATGCACCTCTGCAAATGTCCGCTGTATTCCTGCCAGCTAAGCTGTTAACCGCTTCGCTAACGACACCGCCTTCACAAGGGACACACACACTTCTCTAATGTGCTCCGGTGATGTGTTCCCCTCAGTGCGTCCCCGTACAGAGGAATAGAGTAGTCCTACCCCACTGCTGTGTTCCCCTCAGTGCGTCCTGTACAGAGGAATAGAGTAGTCCTACCCAACTGCTGTGTTCCCCTCAGTGCGTCCCCGTACAGAGGAATAGAGTAGTCCTACCCCACTGCTGTGTTCCCCTCAGTGCGTCCCCGTACAGAGGAATAGAGTAGTCCTACCCCACTGCTGTGTTCCCCTCAGTGCGTCCTGTACAGAGGAATAGAGTAGTCCTACCCCACTGCTGTGTTCCCCTCAGTGCGTCCTGTACAGAGGAATAGAGTAGTCCTACCCCACTGCTGCGTCCCCCTCAGTGCGTCCCCGTACAGAGGAATAGAGTAGTCCTACCCCACTGCTGTGTTCCCCTCAGTGCGTCCCCGTACAGAGGAATAGAGTAGTCCTACGCCACTGCTGTGTTCCCCTCAGTGCGTCCCCGTACAGAGGAATAGAGTAGTCCTACCCCACTGCTGTGTTCCCCTCAGTGCGTCCCCGTACAGAGGAATAGAGTAGTCCTACGCCACTGCTGCGTCCCCCTCAGTGCGTCCCCGTACAGAGGAATAGAGTAGTCCTACCCCACTGCTGTGTTCCCCTCAGTGCGTCCCCGTACAGAGGAATAGAGTAGTCCTACCCCACTGCTGTGTTCCCCTCAGTGCGTCCCCGTACAGAGGAATAGAGTAGTCCTACCCCACTGCTGTGTTCCCCTCAGTGCGTCCCCGTACAGAGGAATAGAGTAGTCCTACCCCACTGCTGTGTTCCCCTCAGTGCGTCCCCGTACAGAGGAATAGAGTAGTCCTACCCCACTGCTGTGTTCCCCTCAGTGCGTCCCCGTACAGAGGAATAGAGTAGTCCTACCCCACTGCTGTGTTCCCCTCAGTGCGTCCTGTACAGAGGAATAGAGTAGTCCTACCCCACTGCTGTGTTCCCCTCAGTGCGTCCCCGTACAGAGGAATAGAGTAGTCCTACCCCACTGCTGTGTTCCCCTCAGTGCGTCCCCGTACAGAGGAATAGAGTAGTCCTACCCCACTGCTGTGTTCCCCTCAGTGCGTCCCCGTACAGAGGAATAGAGTAGTCCTACCCCACTGCTGTGTTGTCGACGGTGTAAATGCCTGTAGCAGTCAGAATGATGGCTGACATTTGACAACAGGGTGCTTGGGACGGTTCTGTTCACACTAGGCTCCGGGCTACGCTAGTGAATGCTCACTGTTCAGCCCGAAGCCGGTGTCATGTTTCAAGGCTTGTTTAGACTGTGGGACAGGTGAGTAAAGTGATGTGTTTGCGAGGGGGGGACAGAGAGGAGTGGTTGTGGAGAGCAAACGTGAGTGGGCTACAGATCGCTTTCCCTACATCATGACCTTTAGGTGCTGGAGTGATGAGGAATGGGTATACACTATACACACACACACACTATACACACACACACACTATACACACACACACACTATACACACACACACACTATACACACACACACACTATACACACACACACACTATACACACACACACACTATACACACACACACACTATACACACACACACACTATACACACACACACACTATACACACATGCACACACACACACACACACACGTACGCACACAATGCTGAGATTATCACTTCCATTTGCATCTTTGAAAGTGAAGGTACGTATAATAATAATAATAAAGACGCTTTGATGTACAAAAATACATTTATTTGAAACAATTTCAAAATGACAGTTTCTTTACCGTAGAAATATTGAACTAAAGATGAAGCAATTACTGATGATGCATGCATTTGTAGATTTTGTGCAATGAAGAGTATTACAATGGTTTGCCCTAGGAAACAATATGGATGTAAAGACCTTTTATTTTTCATTTTTCAAAGTCTTGATTTCCCATAAGATTTCAGAGAGAGCCAGCGCCTAACAATATGAGTTCATATTTATAAAGTTATGAAAACATCTAAACAAGGTCAGGTTGAAAGCAATAAATACAACAGCTATTAAATTGAATCAGTAGAACACTCTCTATTCAAATAAATAAGCACATCAAATCTCATTGACATATAAGTAAACCCACATCCATTCCTGTCCATAAACTTTATTTCTTTTACAACAAATCCCTTATTTCAGCCTTTCACGGTGGTGTGTAGCAACAGCACGGAGCGCTCAGTCAGAACATGCCGATGCATGGATGCCAGCTTAGCGACAGGAGCTGCAAGGCATGATGGGATGGATGTTAATGTGCCACCGGTATAATGGCCTCAGATTCTGCTCCGTTCAAAAGAGCCAGATAAATGGTTTGAGTTACAGACGGAGGTGAACTCGTCTAGACCTCGACATAGGCTCTTTTCCCTGGCGCCGTGGCTCTGCCTCAGGCCTCCAATAGCGCAATCTAGAAAAAAGAAGACGTTCTAATGTCTGCTTATCTGTCACTCTGCGTAATCCTGTTCCGTTAATAAGCGGCAGAACAAAGCCGGTGTGACATTGAGAACGTCAAAATGAGGATGTAAACAAAAGCGCAGCGGAATGCAAGCCAAGGTGATGCAATTACCAACCGACAGAACGCTCGCTTTGATATCTCGCGTCGGAGGGATTGAAAAGTGAAATGAGCTACTTTGGTGCAACACAATAACAATAACCCCATTGTGGGTTAGGAAGGTGGCCTCGGCTTGCTAGAATGCAACATCCTGTTTACAGTTCTATCGGAATACATTAGACCTAATCACGGCGTGGCGCCTCCGCTTGCATGCGGCGCCCTCTCTCTCTCTCCGCCATCTCTACCCTCCCACTGTGACTGGACACACGCGCTGACTTTTGCACGGCATTGTGGGATATCTCAGTGTGGGGCCCCGCTTTCATCCCCCGCCTGCCGCGAAGGGGGCGGACCGCGTCGGCACGGAGGCGCGTCTTCACCGGCGCTCATGTAACGGGACGGCGGCGACTGACCTGAACGGAGTATGGCGGCGATGGCGGGGGTGAGAGACAGCGACTGATGGCGGGGGTGAGACACAGCGACTGATGGCGGGGGTGAGACACAGCGACTGATGCGTTTCGCCAATCGTTCTGAGTGTACCGCTACACCGCTGTTAGAAGGGAGATCAACGTTTGTGGGCAGTGGAGGTGGGTTCGGCAGATAACTCTATGAGAGTTGACAGGCTTTTACAGAGATACTCCATGAATTGATGCAGGCAGACAACAGGATGCACAGAGCTCAACGACAACAAGAGGCTTGTCCTTCTAATATTAACTATCAAACTCACTCCTCATAGTAGAGCACACTTCTTGTTCACTGCAAGTGGTAATGGTAGCTGATTAGATCACGACACACATTTTGGTAATCTCCCCCAATCATAGAATAATCATATTCTATCATCTAAACATTCAAAGGGCAAAAGACTGAAATACTCCCATGACTTTGGTGGCAAATAATGTTTGGCACAAAGGGTTTACCTATGATGATGCGTTTCAGAATCCCTCCCACCAGGAATGCGTCTTATTTCATTTTGAGAAGTTATAATTGATTTGTGTCCGGTTGTTTAGAAAACGCCAGGTAAACCCTTTGTATGAGATACATTCAGCCATAAATGAACACAGTGAAAGAATGTGAAAGTCTATACTGTACTGTAGATACCAGGGATTTAAAAATGATTGTAGCTCTTTTGATGACGGAATAGAAAAGAACTATTTACAACACTTGCTTATCTAGAACACAAATTGTGTCATCAATAAGAACATGCACAAGTCAAGAACCTCGTAAAAACAAATAAAGTCACGTTTGTTTTTTAAAGAATGTCTGGCTTTTTAACACGCTCCATAAAACGGATAACAGACCACGATCAGATCTCTGCTTTTCTGCTTTGTACTTTCACTACAAGCATGTAAAAATTAAGTATACATACAATCTAGTATATACAGAGAGAACAGAACTGAAGGTAATATAGTACATTTCCATAATATTCCCTGTTTGATCAAAGACTCAGACTTGATAGTCTATACACAGACAGAAACTCTACCTTTTTTTAAAAGCTTTCAAAAACTTCAAACAAATTGTACAGAACTCTCTTCATAGGTTTTGATAAAATACCAATTACTACAGTAGGAAAATGAAGGCGAGAAAAAAAACGTAATTTGTTTTGCAAAACAATATTATGTAGCTCATACTTCCACAACAAGTTATTTTTTAAGTTCGGCCTGTAATTAGAACTAGACCACCAAGTGGGTTTTGATTCACTGCATGGATGTTATCGAACGAGACACCCATGCAAATCTGTATAAATGAGGTCCTTTAGAAAACTATTAACATCAACAGTGTTTGGAAAATTCCAAAATAAAAGAGAAAGAGAGAGAGAGACGGAGGGAGAGGATCCTATTGTTTGCTTTGTACACGTCGTGGCGCTCGCTTGCTTTACACACTGGTACAGTTGGGGATCTCCCTTGTGCTCTCACATCCACTCCCCACTCCCCCTGGACATGGAAAAACAAGAACAAAGTAGGTTAGTTCAGCTCGTTCACTCTGACACAGCGGCGAAAAATAACGTCTTTGACATCGAGAGTGTGTATTCATCATTGGCTGTAACAAAGCCTTTTCAAAGTCTTTTCAGGAGCTCTTAAGCTATTTAATGAGCGGAGAAAAGGTAGCCAACCCATTGGTTGTTCCCCTGGACTCTTATTATAAAGCTGCACCAGCATTTAGAAACGCTGCTGAACGAGACTCTAGAGGAGAGCGGGCGATTGTAAGGGTCAAAATTAGTTCTGTACAATGTTACAATGGGAAGACAAGGGGTTGGGGGTCTCGGAGAGGTTTGGAGGATGTGTGTGTTTAGAAAGGGGGGTTAATTGCCTAGGACAGCTGGTTATCTTCACACTTAGGGTGGCGTGGAAAGGGCAGCCATTTGGTCTGTGTCCTGAGATCTTTAGCACCTGGGACTGGGAGGGTCCAACAACAGGGTTATGGAGGGGAAAGGGGGAGTTGCAGAGCTTCTGGTTAAAAGCAGAGACACAGATCACATTGGGGCGCTCTCTCAACTGACCAGCCTTGATGCAGGTTGCTTGACCAGAAGCCACTCGAGTGTTTGGAACAATCCTTGGATGAATAAACTCTGGTAACTTTGTTGAACTGTTTTGTTTCTTAACCCATATTGAACGAGAAATTCTACAATAGGATCCACCACACAAAGCCCGTCTCTTACGTTTCACCATGGCATCCAGCTCCTTCTCAAGGACCTCTTTGGGCGTCGAGAACTCGCTCAGGGTGATTTTGGGCGTGCTGTCGGTCTGGCCGACGGAGCCAATCATCTCCTGCTCCTTCTCCTGGTTCACCTCAGCGTATATGTTGATCCAGGGGATTTTTCTACGGATTGAGGAGAAGCCAGAGAAAGACAGGTCGTTAAATTCAGTGAGCGATGTTTCGTTGAAACACTCATTTCAAAAGTTGAGAAATGGTAAATGGACTGCACTTATATAGCGCTTTTATCCAAAGCACTTTACAATGAAGGCCTCTCATTCACCCATTCACACACCAATGGCGGTAGCTGCCATGCAAGGCGCTAACCTGCTCTTTGGGAGCAATTTGGGTTTCAGTGTCTTGACCAAGGACACTTCAACATGTAGTCAGGAGGAGCCGGGATTCGAACCGCCGACCCTACGATCATTAGACGACCCGCTCTACCTCCTGAGCCACAGCCGCCCCGAGAAGATAAGATAAACAGTTTTCGTCGAGACTGGCTAGGGGGTTGGAGAGACTCATTTGTGTCATAAGTCGGTAAATCTAGCTATTTGAAAAGCACAACAAACAGCCATGTTTGATGACTTCATCAGATCCCAGCTTGGTCCCGGCGTCTGCCAGAGCCGTGGGACTCCAGACTTTCTGTTCTTAGTCTCAACTTCTCAACCATACACACATAATTACATCTTTTTTTCTTTTTTTTTATCTGTACCCTATCAATATTTATGATACAAAATGCATATTTTTACTCATGCGCTCTCCAATTTATTTCAAATTACTGAAAATTCCCTTTATAATTGTTTTGCTTTCTCAACTGTGACATTTCAATGAAAATGCTTCTTCTTATAGATTAATGAGAAAATATCCCATATTCATAATTGATGGCAACTTTTCCATTCCCCACAGAGTTTTCAATGAGAATCATTTTGAGCCAACATCAATGATTCATCACAGCTGAGGCGCGGCAACTGCATGTTAACCAGTCTAGCGATCGCTTTCTGAACATTTAATCATACATTTGGCTCATGCATTCGAAACGTGATTGGTTGACAAAATCTATTAGGAAATTAGAAATGAACGTCAAGTCAAGTCATCAGCTTGTCATTTACCGATGCAGACCCTATCCTGTAGAGCATAATGTATATTCATATTTAACAGCTGGGCTATCAAATCCCACATGCTGCACGGTAGGTGATCATATATACTGAGCAATCAGATATAATCACATGTAGCAGTACCTCTTGAATTTGTAGATGAGAAAGACGGCTAGGCCCAGGAACACCACCGATAGGAGCATCAGCATGGCTGAACTGCTGTGTCGGGGGCTTGAGTCCACCAACGGGGCTGTGAAAGGACCAGAACAAGTTTAACACAACAATAACTCACACACATTTACCTTTTTATCCACCCAAACACTTCAAACATTTTTCAGTTTCACGCGACGGTGTTGGAAAACAAAGTGCTCGAGCTGCTTGATGTGGCGACAACTGCGGGAGCCAACTTTTCTGTTTCGGGAGCTCTTACCCACCGACAAGTGCTGAATTCCGTTCGTTATCTAAAACGCCGGCCTCCGCCAACGAGTCCGTGCCAGGGGACGAATCACTCCACGGCGAAATGCATCCAGCGGTGAACCTAATCCTGCCATGGATTACACTGAGATCCCGGACGCTGATACCTGCTTTGTTTTTTAATATCCCTAACCTAAAAGACCATGTCTGTGTGAAATTGCTATCTCGAATGGCGGGCTTATAAACAAAAAGACAGCTGCTTAACAAAAACAAAGCCATGCTCATATTCACGGGGGGAAAGGTAACCGCTACACGACGGTAGAAATGCTCTCTCTTTCAACGTGAAGCCGTTCAGCGAGAGTCAATCCCACAGATTACGCCACAAAGCTTCATGTTCCCTCTGTCCCCGCGATCCTCCGACGACTTTCAGACGGGGAAATGAACGTCTTATCAGAAGTAGCCGGCTAGCGCGCGGTGTAGCTTCCACTCTGTATTTCCCTCAGTCGCGCAGCGCCGAGAGGTGGCTGGGGTGATGCATGTGACCTTTTCCCAAGCAGCTTGAAGGCTATTCAGACCTTTTCTTTGGTGAAATATGAAGAATACAGCTGCCACCACCCCCCCCCCCACCCACACACACACACACAACCCCAACTAGCCGCCTGCCACGTACCAGACAGTGTCTGTACAGTACTTAGAGCCAGGGACAGCCGGCTCCAGGCTGTATTCTCACAGGGACTGAGTGGCTAATAGAACCTGCCAAGGCTCCATACACTAAAACCTGTCAACCTTTTCCCTCCCACTACCATGCCCAGAAAATCATGAACAGACCTTCCCCACTTGCGTTAAAGGCACCACAGATGATAAGTGGTCGTCTTGTGGAAAACATTGCTCTGCTCAAGCCCTGTATCAATCTAATACGCAGTCACAACAAGGAGGGTTTTCTATTAGAGTCGTGTTCAGTACTCTTTCGGATGTACTAAACTTCAAGTTGTCATTTATTTGCCCAGACGGCCCTCGAACTACATTGCTTGCTTGTCTTTTCAGGCAATTCAAGTTCCAATTCAAGTTTGCATGCAGATTCGTAACCAAACCCGCTGTTTCCCAAGGACTAAATAATCAACATAATTACACTCAGTATAACACTCATTTTATGCTTGGATGGCTGTAAAAGACATTGAACAGATGTCTGCCTCTTGACGTCGGATATAAAAGATTGCTTGTCTCAAGGAGCACCACTTAAAAGAAAACCCCTCCCTCTATTTCCAAAAGTCTCAGGGAACAAGATCGTGCTACGCATGGATTTAAAAAAAATATTTACATATAGATTATAATTAGATACTTAAAAACCAGACAGATACAAGATGGAAATGGTGTTTGACAGTTAATATATTAAGGGCTTTTCTCTTTATTTAACCGAATTAAAGAGAGGTGCAGAAGAGGAAGACGAGCTGCTTACCCAGTGTTAACTGTGTGATGTACACGATGACTTTGGCTCCGGGTTTCAGCTCAAATTCCACCAAATTCTGGTTGAGGGCACTGACAAGTATCTCGGATATCTGTTGAAAACAATAGTCATTTAAAATAGTCATGAAAATAGTCATTCCAACCGTTCAACAGTTCTCACCTGTTACAGGTCATTCATAGAGATGGAAAGGCCTGATTCATCACCAACTGACAGTACGAACTGATTGCTGTACATAGTTTGACAAAAAAAAGTGTTTGTATCCAACCGAATGGCCCGATACCTGCTCTAGCTCCTCCTCACTCTTTTTCCTGCCCTCTGATTGGTTCTTGTGGGGTAACAGGAAGAGTTCGGCGGAGGTCGGAACTCCTGGGAACACTGCGACCAATAGCTGCTCCTCAGGGATGTCCGACACCTGTGACACACAACAGCCGTGGTTCCGTTTGTAGGAAGAGGATGAAAGATGCTCCTTAGTAAGTGTTAATTGGTTTAATTAACACTTTAATTGGGTTAATTGCCCATCAAAAAGGTTAAGAGGACCAAGGAGGATAATTAAAACAATTGGTCCTCTTCATATAACCACAGAGCAGTGTTTACATCATATTACAGTTTGCTTTTGACCATTTCAACCTTCAAGTGCAATAACATTTCACTGCGACATTATAACTGTATATGAACGTGACAAATAAATCCAACTTTGACTTTGAAGTGAACAAAATCAGAATAACTATTTATTATCAACCTTATTTCTTTATCAGTCTCAACCCTCTGTGTCCTAGAAAGGCTATTTTCTCTCATGACGGGGGACGTAGGTCTCTCGCTAATGTTGCTCTCTCTCTCTCTCTCTCTCTCTCTCTCTCTCTCCCGTAATGGCCTCTAACCACTTTCGACATCGGGGATGGCCAGGAAGGCGACTGCACATCGGTCTCCATTTTAGAGCGAGGTTCTCCATGGCTCCGCTGTACAATGCAGAGGCCACATCAATTATCGGCCTTGGGAAATGGCTATCTGAGAGACGGAGTATAGCGGGAAGGAAAGAGGGAGGTTTGAAATAAGGATGGGTGGGTGAAGAGAGGGGAAGTGAAGGGGATGGAAAGAGTATGGAGGAGAGGGGGGGGAGAACGAGGAGGAGAGGGAGGCAGTAGCCCCTGCGAAAATCAATACACTCAGACCATGTTTGTTCTCATTGCGATCACTCATTAGTTTAAAAAGCCTTATGGCTGCCTGCTTCAGAGTGCCAGGTCTTATGCCCTCCAAACTCATTGCTGGATTGAAAAATCAAATGGGGGTTAGACGGAGGGGGGTGTAGGTGAGTCGGCGTTGGTTCGGGGGGGGGGGGGGGGCAGTGAGTGAACCTGGCAAAGTCTTCTTCTTCTTTTTTTTTTGAGGCTCCCCTTGCAGTCTTGCAACACTCATACGACCAGATGAACCCCTTGCTGAAACCGCCAAAGTAGATTCTGTTTTTTTCACGACGTTTTCTCCTTCCGAACCCCCTCCGATGCGATTTCCGAATCGCCACAGCTGCATTACACCACAGCGTGTGGGTTGATGATAGGGTATAGACTCACGTAATAGACTGAGCAGAAGCTTACTTTGTAGCAAGGACACGCTGTAAAGTAAGTTCACAGAGTACAGAGAGGGGGAGTGGGTTGGTAAATGTTCCTGTGCCACGCTGAGGTAAACGCCAGCGGGAAGCCTTGTGTGTTAAAGTACATGTTAAATAATAGGAATTTTGCTGTGAGTCACTGGCTAGATGCGGACTGTGAAGTGCAGTCCTTCCGCACCGCGGTGGGTGTCGCGGGCGCACACCTGCGCACGCCGACACACACACACACACACACACACACACACACTGATAGGGGAGGAAAAAACCTCCACATAACCTCCACGCGAAGCTTCAGCCCAGGTGTGGAGAGAGAGAGCGGTCTGGCCTCTCGGCGCTCACCCACAGAGCACCGAGACGCACCACAGCTAAATGGAGCTCGACTTTAATCGCCGGAGAAGTCTCTCTTCTCATCCCTCGTGTTTTATAGTCCAGGAGCTGTTTACAGCGAGAGTTTCTCTTTTTCTCTCTCTGAATGTGAATCGGACGACTGTTAGCTTCGCCAACTGTGAGAGGGAGAAAAATAACACTTTTCATATCACGCTGTCTTTGTCTGGCTGTGATGTGAACTCGCAGCCAGACAAAGAGGTGTCAAATCCGCACGCCGTTGAATGGCTCTTCATGTGGTTCGCCATCAGGACACGATGATGCTCCTCGATGGCGCGTTGAAAATGGGGTGGAAGAGGAGAGGTGACAGGAAGTGTCCACTTCAACGACCCTAACCCTAACGCCGACTTGCCTGTTCTAGGTATTTCTGTATTAATTCGGTGATTTAACGTGAGCGCTACAGCGCTCTCGTTAATATGCTTTTTTTTTTTATTAACCTTTATTAACCAAGTAAATGAGAGCCATTGAGATTAATATCTCTTTTTCAAGAGCAACTTGGCCAAGAATGGCAGCAGCGCAAACAGTTTAATACGGCCCACACTCCACAAACGAGGTGCTGCCTCCCCAGCAGGCGACGGCAAAGAACAGTGCGCTGGCTACCACAGACTGATAGAACATCCGCAGATAGCAAGCGGATGTGTAATGATTATGGGCCATATATCGGCCGGAACTAAGCCACAAGGGCCAGATCTGGCCTGTATATGGCCCAGATCCGCTTGCTATCTGGGTCCGCAGCAGCCTGCTACACACATCAAGAGGAAGAACAGTCTGCTCTGTCCCTTCCTGTGGACGGCCTCAGTGTTGTCAGTCCAGTCCAGTTTGTTGTTCAGCTGCACTCCCAGGAACTTGAGTCCACCATCTCAACTTCCTCCCCCTGGATGGTAATAGGGGCTGGAGGCCTCTTGTTCCTTCTGAGGTCCACCACCAGCTCCTTGGTCTTGCTGATGTTGAGTTGGACCTGGTTCTCCTCAGACCATTCAATGAAGCTCCTGACCACGGCTCTGTACTCCTCCTTGTCGTCTGCCCTGATGCAGCCAACGATGGAGGAGTCGTCTGAGAACTTCTGGAGGTGGCACGCTCCAGAGTTGTGGCTGAAGTCGGAGGTGTAGAGGGTGAACAGGAAAGGTGACAGGACTGTTCCTTGGGGGGCGCCGTGTTGGTTATCACCACATCGGACAGGCAGCCCTGCAGCCGGACATACAGAACTGTGGACGGCCAGTGAGGTAGATGCAACATGGACGCAATGGACTGATGCATTCATGTATAGCAGATCACCATAGTCAAGAACAGCCAAGAACGTAACTTCAGCCTTCAACATCAAGAGAAAAACAAGGCTGGTTTCTAAAATAACTTTTTCACCAGACTCTGTATATGAGGTTTAAAAGAGACATGGTCATCAATTAAAAAATAAGTATTTGTATGTGGAGACTGCCTCAATTAGTTGACCTTGAATAATAACAATGCTCTGATTTAATTCTATCTTCCTATAGTTGGAAAAGACCATGAGTTTTTTTCAGCGTTCAGTACAAGCTTCCGTTGTTGAAGCCAAGCTTGGACTCAATGTTCAAAGCATTGTTCATATGCTCAAAAGCTACACTGAGGGTAGCTGCACCACAGTAAATAAGAGTATCATCAGCATAAAACAGTAAATAAGAGTGTCATCAGCATAAAACCTCTCTATCTCTGCCCGGCACTCTCTACGATTCTACTGGGTCTCCTGCAGTGTTTTGCACGAACGCGCTAAACGAGCGCGGCTCACTGAACGCACTCATGTTTTTGACGTACGGTGAACTGAACGCACCCGTCTGAAGCTGCTGAACGTGAACGTGAGCGACCTTCACTCTCACGGTAGTTAACGGCGCTCCTGCGATAGTAGACTAAGCTCACGAGTGTTGGCAGGCACTGTGGAACTTTCCAGGCGAAAACCGCCGAAAAGCCCACAAAACAGCCCAACAAGTTTGTCGGAAAGCCACCCAATCTGGCAACACGACTGTGTCGCACTGTCAACAACATGGCTAATATGCTACATCCATGGACGGCTAGTGAGACGCTTCACATGAATATTTGAACAAATTACAAAACGATAAAATCCATTTCTCCAGACGGACTATTGCACTTTGAGCAGACTTGGCACAACCTTTTCCTTTCCTTCTTTCCTTCCTTTTTCGTTTCCTACCTCAGACTGGTTCCTTTTCCTTACAGTTCTTGCCTGTATTGGTACAGGATCCTAAACCCCTTCACCAAGGATATGAATGTTTTCTGTTTTTCAACTGCAAAATAATTTGGTTCATGCACTATAAATGAAATGACTATTGCATCGACTGCTGCACCTCTGGTTTCAATTTCTGTTTGATGGGAAACTACTGACATTTTTCAACAGTAAAAGTTGTAATCAGTGTGTATGATTCTGTAACGGGCTGTGGGTATGACTGGGCGCTGGGGATGGATGGATAATAGGAGGCTCTATTGAAAAACAAGCTCGGAACAGCGCATTAAAATAAAAATAAAAAGAACTGTGAACTACCTGTAGTTCATTTTTAGGACTGTGAACTTAGTTCAACATATTTAAATTGTGAACTATTAAATTGATCTAGTTAATTTTAAAATGTCTAAACTGATCTTTGAACAAGCGCATGTAAAGTGTGAACTTGCACAATACTGGTCTCCTGTGTAACCATATATACTGGTCTCCTGTGTAACCATATATACTGGTCTCCTGTGTAACCATATATACTGGTCTCCTGTGTAACCATATATACTGGTCTCCTGTGTAACCATATATACTGGTCTCCTGTGTAACCACACTGCATGGGGCTCCTATACTGGTCTCCTGTGTAACCATAATGCATGGGGCTCCTATACTGGTCTCCTGTGTAACCACACTGCATGGGGCTCCTATACTGGTCTCCTGTGTAACCACACTGCATGGGGCTCCTATACTGGTCTCCTGTGTAACCACACTGCATGGGGCTCCTATACTGGTCTCCTGTGTAACCACACTGCATGGGGCTCCTATACTGGTCTCCTGTGTAACCACACTGCATGGGGCTCCTATACTGGTCTCCTGTGTAACCATACTGGTCTCCTGTGTAACCACACTGCATGGGGCTCCTATACTGGTCTCCTGTGTAACCATACTGGTCTCCTGTGTAACCACACTGCATGGGGCTCCTATACTGGTCTCCTGTGTAACCACACTGCATGGGGCTCCTATACTGGTCTCCTGTGTAACCACACTGCATCCTCGGCCCCCCTGACCAGCTGTGAATCCCCCCTTGAAGTCCCCTGGCCCTGGCTCTCATGTTAAATCCACCGTGGAGGTGAGAGGGGATCAACGAGGGGTCACGGGCGGAATGTTACGCTAGCATGGAGGTGTGGGAAGAGAAAGGCCATTGTGTTGCCTCTGTGTATGAAAATGTGTATGAAATGCGCTATACAAATAAAGTTTGATTTGATTTGAAAGGAGAATAAATAAATTACATTACATTGATGTAAACAGGAACGCACATAGGTACATAAACAGTACACACACACACACACACACGTATGCCTACTGTATATTTCCGCCTCCATACCCCCAACCCACACGCGCACCCACACACACACAAACACGTATGCCTACTGTATATCCGCCTCCATACCCCCAACACACACACACACGCATACTGTATATCCACCTCTATACCCCCAACACACACACACACACACACACACACACCATGGCAGGTACGGTCCCCGTTCTTGCTAATTCCGCAAGTGTTTCACTGCTGACTTGTGAAAACACGGCGTTAGCGTTCATCAAGCCGCTCCCCCGGGAACGAGGCCTTCACACCTGCGTGGTAACCAATCACAGGAGCGCGCCCTGGAGGCCACGCCCACCACTCGCCACAGAGCGCAGCGGGGAGATTAAAGGGAGGAGAGGGAGGGAGAAGGACGAGCGAGGAAGTAGGAAGATGAGACAGAGGGAGGGAGAGGGAGCCGCAGAGAGAGAGAGAGAAAGAGAGAGAGAGAGATAGAGAGAGAGAGGGAGAGAGAGAGAAAGAGAGAGAGAGAGAGAAAGAGAGAGAGATAGAGAGAGAGGGAGAGAGAGAGAGAGAGAGGACGGGTTAGAGAGAGAGAGAGGAAGAGAGAGAGAGAGAGGACGGGTTAGAGAGATAGAGAGAGAGGAAGAGAGAGAGAGAGAGAGAGATCAAGAGAGAGGGAGAGAGAGGAAGAGAGAGAGAGAGATCAAGAGAGGTTGAGAGGGAGAATAAATGGAATCCACACTTACTTGCAGCAGAGCCTTCCTAATGACTCTCCCCACATCCTGCCTCCACTCCGTGATGTCAGGGTTGTATTCATCCAGATTCGGAGAAAAAGATAAAAGCAGCGATTTGAAGAATTCTGTCAAGAGAAGCAGAGGGAGAAAGCAGCCGTTAGCTCGGGCCCGAGATCGTCTCAGGGAAGCTTTTCATCAACCCTCGTTTGGTTCTTTGCCGTCGGTGCGAGATGCAGAGTGACTGCGAGATGGAAGCCCCAAGGCTGAAGGTGTTACAGAGGGGGGTTATAATGAGTTGACGAGGGACGGTTATAACACGTCACGGCTTACATCGTAACCTCGCGTCTCTGTTAATGATGCTCTAAGCCAGGCATTCCCAAACTGTGAGGCGGGCCTCCCCTGGGGGGCCCCAAAGAAATTCAGGGGAGGCGCGGAGGGATGAAAAAAAAGAAAAGAGGAAAACTTTTTTTTCGTTGAATTTTCTATGGTTTTTATTAATGAAATGTGATTTTAAAGGTCAGAAGATCTAAATAAATAATGGGAGAGATGTATACTAAATGTGTGGATAGTGCAGAGAGAGCCTCCCCCCGCAGGCATGAATGTATTGTGCGAAAACGTCATAACCTTAACTACTGTAGCAACAGCAGGTGCCACCGAGCTAACTTAGCTGCGTAGCGTTATAGGCTAGCTAACTTAGCTGCGTAGCGTTATAGGCTAGCTAACTTAGCTGCATAGCGTTATAGGCTAGCTAGCGCTGCCTTGCAAAATGGACACATTTGGGGGGTTGGGGGGGCGCGGGTATGTCACTGTTTTCAGAGGGGAGGCCCACATTGATGGAGTTTGGGAACCCATGCTCTAATCGGCGTGTGCCCAGCACAGATAGGTGTGGTTGTGTTGGTCACCTTGCACGGCTATCGTCTTCGTGTCCTGCAGTATAGAGTTGGCGGAGGACACTTGGACCGTGACGGTGGTCATTCCTTCGCTGGTGAATGTGTACGAGATGCTGCCCTCCAACGTCACCACCGGCTGGAAGAATGGGACACAACGCCCTTATTACCGCCGTGATACCGTTTATAACACGTTCAAACGTATTATAATACACCTATAACACCGGGATACCGTTTATAACACGTTCAAAAGTATTATAATACACCCATAACACTGGGATACCGTTTATAACACGTTCAAAATTATTATAATACATCCATAACTCCAAGATACCATTTATAACATGTTCAACAGTATTATAATGCACCCATAACACCGGGATACCATTTAGAACACAGTTATAAGCAGTGTTATACTCTTAACAATCAGTTATGAGCATTGTTATACTCTTAATAATCAGTTTTGAGCAGTGTTATAGTCTTCATAATCAGTTATACGCAGTGTTAAACTCTTCATAATCAGTTATGAGCAGTGTAATACTCTTCATAATCAGTTATGAGCAGTGTAATACTCTTCATAATCAGTTATAAAGTGTTATACTCTTCATAATCAGTTATAAACAGTGTTATACTCTTCATAATCAGTTATAAACAGTGTTATACTCTTCATAATCAGTAATAAGCAGTGTAATACTCTTCATAATCAGTTATGAGAAGTGTTATACTCTTCATAATCAGTTATAAGCAGTGTAATACTCTTCATAATCAGTTATAAGCAGTGTAATGCTCTTCATAATCAGTTATGAGCAGTGTAATGCTCTTCGTAATCAGTTATGAGCAGTGTAATGCTCTTCGTAATCAGTTATAAACAGTGTTATACTCTTCATAATCAGTTATAAACAGTGTTATACTCTTCATAATCAGTAATAAACAGTGTTATACTCTTCATAATCAGTAATAAGCAGTGTAATACTCTTCATAATCAGTTATGAGAAGTGTTATACTCTTCATAATCAGTTATAAGCAGTGTTATACTCTTCATAATCAGTTATAAACAGTGTTATACTCTTCATAATCAGTTATACGCAGTGTTAAACTCTTCATAATCAGTTATGAGCAGTGTTATACTCTTCATAATCAGTTATAAGCAGTGTTATACTCTTCATAATCAGTAATTAGCAGTGTAATGCTCTTCATAATCAGTTATAAGCAGTGTAATACTCTTCATAATCAGTTATGAGAAGTGTTATACTCTTCATAATCAGTTATAAGCAGTGTTATACTCTTCATAATCAGTTATAAGCAGTGTAATGCTCTTCATAATCAGTTATAAGCAGTGTTATACTCTTCATAATCAGTTATGAGAAGTGTTATACTCTTCATAATCAGTTATAAGCAGTGTTATACTCTTCATAATCAGTTATAAACAGTGTTATACTCTTCATAATCAGTTATGAGAAGTGTTATACTCTTCATAATCAGTTATGAGAAGTGTTATACTCTTCATAATCAGTTATAAGCAGTGTTATACTCTTCATAATCAGTTATAAGCAGTGTAATGCTCTTCGTGATCAGCACGCCCACCTCTGTGTTGTTCCCCAGCCACCAGAAGTAGGTGATCGTCCGCGAGTGGCTCGGCCAGACGACAGCGGTCAAGTTCACCTCCTTGTTCCTGATGACCACGAAGGGAGCCAGCAGCTGAACACGCTCCACTGGACCTGACCGCAAAACCCCCCCGACCCCGAAAGAAAACAAAAACGTGAATCAAACTCCGTCGTTGATTGAACTGTATTACCTACGGCTTGATATGAACACAGTTTCGGTGCCTGATTTATCTGGGGGGAAAAAATATGATATGATACATTTTATATAATATGAATATAAAAGGTCTCAAGTCGATATTCCATCGTACGTATGCAATTCGCGTCAACGAGCTGCTAACCGTTCTAAAATGAAAGAGGTCTTGAGGTCTCGAGGTGGGGCCATGACATGTTCAGTAAGGAAACACGCACGCCGCTTCTTGGGGCGCTGGGTTAGGAAACAGCCACACTGAAAAGAACAGAGCCCACACACTTTTATGCTCCAGAGGAAACTTTGCCCCCCAGTCGATCAAAGTGAGGTTTATTCTGGAGCAGGAGAGTGTGTGGGTTCTGTTCCTTTCTTTGCGGCTGACATGACATCTTGTGAGTGGTAGTGCCTGGCTCCCTACCGGGAGAGTAATGGAAGCCGACGGCGGTGTGTGTGGCGCTCCGGTAATCTCAGGAGTTTGTCGTGTGTCTTTTCACGGTGTGAAGTGTGACTGGAAGGCCAGTCTGGGACCTGGTCTGAGCCTTCCTTCAACACTTATCCTCTGTTACTGGAACTAAGCTTTATCCCACACTTCTCATGTAGGGTGTGTTAGTCATTTTGTGTAGCTGTGTGTGTGTGTGTGTGTGTGTGTGTGTGTGTGTGTGTGTGTGTGTGTGTGTGTGTGTGTGTGTGTGTGTGTGTGTGTGTGGTGTGGACTGTGTGCATGCATGTGCTCATGACTCATTTGGACAACCAACGCTAGCGTGTTTGGAGTGTTGTAAATGTTCGGCTTGGCACGCTACCGACAGCATCACCTGCGCGCTCTCTCTCTCTCTCTCTCTCTCTCTCTCTCTCTTTCTCTCTCTCTCTCTCTCTCTCTCTCTCCCAGTGTAGTGCGGCATGTCAAGAGATAATGCCAGAATCACCGCCATCAAAACATGTACAAAAGTACTCTGATTGAAAGCAGCGCAGCGACGAGACCAAATTTAAATGGCCCCTCGCAAATTGATGAAAGAGCCTGGATCCAGAAATCAAGAGAAGATGGCCAATTCAACCGACACGCCGCAAAGAGCTAGTGTAATCCTCCAAAGGCTTTTATCTTTTTTTTTCTTTTAAATACAAGCAGTCATATTTTGAGGTATTATTAACTTGACATTTTCCAGCGAAGTGGGAACCGAAGGCGGAGTGTGTAGATGTGTGTAGATGTGTGTAGTATGCATGTCGGTGGGGGGGTGTAATAACCTTTAATAATCTTTAATAAACCCTTTATACTGGCAGTGTATTAAGTACTCAGAGAGCAAGATGTGGTGCGATACACAAGCAGCATGTATAGTGGGGGCTTAAGCACATGCTTGACCTTGTACTGTATGTTTGTGGTGAGTGGCGAACCTTGTTAAAGTGTAAATAGTTCTCATCCCCCACAAAGTAAAAATAAAAAACAGTGTCAATTATATTTTATTTTATTTTGTGGTGGCTAAAAACCCACCCCCTTGATCTTTGGAAAGGAGCCATCGCTAACGTATCTGCCACAAATCCCCGAACACCCTCATAGAAGGTTCCAGAGCCGTTACCGTAACATCTATGAACACAGCGGCCATTGTTTTGGCTGCGGCTAATGCTAATGATGTCCTAATGATGCTAATGCTAATGATGCTAATGCTAATGCGACGCAGAGGGAACCGGCGAGCGCGGCGTTGGGCGTGTGACACCTACATGTGACGTGCAGGTAGAGCGTGGCGCTGTCGGACCCCAGCCCGTTCTCCGCCAGCGCCGTGACGCGGAAGATCCCCGCCGCCTTGTAGAGGTGCCGGATCCCGTCCTCTGTCCAGCTCAGGTTGGAGTAGGACACGGCCGTGCCGTCCCCGAAGTCCAACTGGATGTTGGTCCTCATGGAGTCGCCCTGAGGACATCACAGAGACACCCGGTGAGGGGGGGGCGGAGTTACCAACGCGTTTCCCTTCCCTTGTCACCGTCCCGATGTGGCGAATCGGCGGGGGGCTTTCAGAACTACATCTCCCAACGTTCTGCCAAGACCCCCGCCATGACGGTCACATGGAACATACAATAGTAGGAAATGACTGGCAGTGCTTCCACTGCAGCTAGTCTGAGTACGGTGGGAGAGGGAGGGGTCATGGACCAGCCTGTCTCCCAGTACCAGGGGTCCCAGTCCCCTGCGCAAAAGCACAGAGAGACAGGTACATGTAGGCAGACAGACAGGCAGACTAACAGACAGACAGACAGGCAGAAAGACAGGGACACAGACTGGCAGGCAGACAGGCAAGTAGGCAGACAGACAGGCAGACTAACAGACAGACAGACAGGCAGAAAGACAGGGACACAGACAGGCAGGCAGACAGGCAGGTAGGCAGACAGACAGACAGACAGACTAACAGACAGACAGAAGGACAGCCACACAGACAGACAGACAGACAGACAGGAGGACAGCCACACAGACAGACAGACAGACAGGCAGACAGGCAGGTTGGCAGACAGGCAGACATACAGACAGATAGGCAGGTAGACATACAGGTAGAGAGACTGTCAGGGCCAGCACCATTATTTGCTTCTATATTATGGCAAAACGGTTGGGAATTAAGGCCTGGTTGACAGCTGCGTTCAGCAAGCTATCCAATCAACGTACAGTAGCCTACTTTCCCCCCCTTTCCCTTCCTTTTACTAATGATATCCCTTTAGTACTAAATAAAGCTCACATTTCAATGTATGCTGATGATTCCACAATATACTTAGCTGAAGCAACAATTAGTGATTTAAATATGAATCTAGTCTAATATTTATCTGTAATCAAGAGATGTGCAAAATATTTAACACTACAACTTGTCAAACTTCCACGCCAACCAAATCCACGCTCAACCCCCACCGCCCCCAACCCCTCCTCTCCAGTCCAATACCCTGCCAGAGCCCACCCCCACCTCCCCCATGCCCCCAAGCCCCCAACTCCTCCAATCCAGTCCAATACCCTGCCAGAGCCCACCCCCACCGCCCCCAAGCCCCCAACTCCCCCAATCCAGTCCAATACCCTGCCAGAGCCCACCCCCCCAAGCCCCCAACTCCTCCAATCCAGTCCAATACCCTGCCAGAGCCCACCCCCACCACCCCCAACCCCTCCTCTCCAGTCCAATACCCTGCCAGAGCCCACCCCAGCCTCCCATCGGCGTATCGTGAGGTGATGCTCCTGGGATCTTCATTTGTAACAGCGCGTTAGCGTCAGCGGGCGCACAATAACCACAACCAGCGAGAGAAAAAGAGATTGAAATGATTTTGCTTTTCCACCGTTACTTTCCCTCTCTCTCTCCATTATCCCCTCAATGGATTCCTTTGTTTGTTTTCAAGAGTCGAAGAGTGTGAAAACATGCAAGCTATGTGTGTGTGTGTGTGTGTTTGTGTGTTTGTGTGTGGCCCCTTCTGGATAATATGTCACACCACTTTGCCCGTGAAATTATAACTTGAATAAATTGAAGAAGAATGCGAGCTTAGGGAACACAACAACAACAACAACAACAACAACAACAACTGTGTTTTATATTGTCGTCGAGGAAACCATAATGGCCGATCGGTCCTCGGCAGCGGCCTCCGCATCACACGCCGCTTGTCCCGTGTCCGTTTGTCCTCTGTCAGTGTGTGTGTGTGTGTGTGTGTTCTCGTGTGTGTATTGCTCTCAAATAGGACTCTGTTTCAGCTGTCATAAGCAGCTTATCCCTGTGGAGGAGAATGTGAATCCTGAGGTGTTCAGTCTAGCCCTGTCGCATTTCATTCCCTGCTGTTGGAATATAATTTAGTGGAATCAAATAAACTTTTCCAATGTGTCTCTCTGAAGGACTTTAGGATCCAAATACGTTCTGGGCCCACTCTCAAGGTCCAGGACGACAGGGTTGCTGCACCACAGAAGAGTTTGTTGTTGTTTGTTGTTGGGATGTTGACTGATCCCAGGTGGCCGTGTGTCGAACACAAAGCCTGTCAGGGTTCAGGTGAACGGCCAGTGCTGGTTCTGGTGAAGGGTCTGTCCTGGTTCTGGTGAATGCTGGTTCTGGTGAAGGGTCTGTCCTGGTTCTGGTGAAGGGTCTGTCCTGGTTCTAGTGAATGCTGGTTCTGGTGAAGGGTCTGTCCTGGTTCTGGTGAAGGGTCTGTCCTGGTTCTGGTGAATGCTGGTTCTGGTGAGCGATCTGTCCTGGTTCTAGTGAATGCTGGTTCTGGTGAAGGGTCTGTCCTGGTTCTGGTGAATGCTGGTTCTGGTGAGCGATCTGTCCTGGTTCTAGTGAATGCTGGTTCTGGTGAAGGGTCTGTCCTGGTTCTAGTGAATGCTGGTTCTGGTGAAGGGTCTGTCCTGGTTCTGGTGAAGGGTCTGTCCTGGTTCTGGTGAATGCTGGTTCTGGTGAAGGGTCTGTCCTGGTTCTGGTGAATGCTGGTTCTGGTGAAGGGTCTGTCCTGGTTCTGGTGAAGGGTCTGTCCTGGTTCTGGTGAAGGGTCTGTCCTGGTTCTGGTGAATGCTGGTTCTGGTGAAGGGTCTGTCCTGGTTCTGGTGAATGCTGGTTCTGGTGAAGGGTCTGTCCTGGTTCTGGTGAATGCTGGTTCTGGTGAAGGGTCTGTCCTGGTTCTGGTGAAGGGTCTGTCCTGGTTCTGGTGAATGCTGGTTCTGGTGAAGGGTCTTTCCTGGTTCTGGTGAAGGGTCTGTCCTGGTTCTGGTGAATGCTGGTTCTGGTGAAGGGTCTGTCCTGGTTCTGGTGAAGGGTCTGTCCTGGTTCTGGTGAATGCTGGTTCTGGTGAAGGGTCTGTCCTGGTTCTGGTGAAGGGTCTGTCCTGGTTCTGGTGAATGCTGGTTCTGGTGAAGGGTCTGTCCTGGTTCTGGTGAAGGGTCTGTCCTGGTTCTAGTGAATGCTGGTTCTGGTGAAGGGTCTGTCCTGGTTCTGGTGAATGCTGGTTCTGGTGAAGGGTCTGTCCTGGTTCTAGTGAATGCTGGTTCTGGTGAAGGGTCTGTCCTGGTTCTGGTGAATGCTGGTTCTGGTGAAGGGTCTGTCCTGGTTCTGGTGAAGGGTCTGTCCTGGTTCTGGTGAATGCTGGTTCTGCTGAGCGGTCTGTCCTGGTTCTAGTGAATGCTGGTTCTGGTGAAGGGTCTGTCCTGGTTCTAGTGAATGCTGGTTCTGGTGAAGGGTCTGTCCTGGTTCTAGTGAATGCTGGTTCTGCTGAAGGGTCTG
>NC_140240.1:30650194-30663498 GCF_949987555.1 Borostomias antarcticus
TGTATAGTTATTTTTTATACAGACTGAATGTATGCGGGTTCGTATATATATTGTGTACTCCTAAACGTATACTTTTGTACTTGTATAGTTATTTATATTCACACAGACTGAATGTATGCAGGTACATATTTATCTTATTCTATTCTATACTGCACTGTTACTGTACATATGGGTGCATTTAGTCCCTGATGAATTGAATTGAATTGAAACCTTTATTGCCCCAGAGGGGAATTTGTTTAGCACACGTCAAGCATACAGAAAACATTCAAATGTACGCCCGTCCCCAACACCACAATGTCACCAACCACCATCATCGTCATCACCATCCTCACCGACATCATCGCATCAACATCATCATCACTGCAACAGGCATCGACAGCTGTTCAACAATTTAATGCTGATATCACTTTTGACCCCCCTTCTTATCTAGAGTTTTCTATTTGTTACCCTGTATCTACGTTTCTCTCTGTATCTACGTTCCTCTCTGTATCTACGTTCCTCCCTGTATCTACGTTCCTCTCTGTATCTACGTTCCTCTCTGTATCTACGTTCCTCTCTGTATCCACGTTCCTCTCTGTATCTACGTTCCTCTCTGTATCTACGTTCCTCTCTGTATCTACGTTCCTCTCTGTATCTACGTTTCTCTCTGTATCTACGTTCCTCTCTGTATCTACGTTCCTCTCTGTATCTACGTTCCTCTCTGTATCTACGTTCCTCTCTGTATCTACGTTCCTCTCTGTATCTACGTTCCTCTCTGTATCTACGTTTCTCTTATCTACAACCTTTCTGTATTTTTAATGTGTTTTTTTCAATGTGAAATGCCTAATTTCCCCCTGGGGGGATCAATAAGGTCTTATCTCCTCTCTTATCTTCTCTTATGTTAGGAGTCACTCACCCCGTGCTGTTGTAGTAGTTCTGTCCTTGGCTGCAGATCCTCGACACGGTGGACGGGTTGAACCAGAACGCCGGCCTACAGTTCCCATCCCCCCTCCGCTCGTAGCCGTAATCACTACCACACACACACACACACACACGCGCACACACACACACACACACACGCACACACACACGCACGCACGCACGCACGCACACACACACACACACACACACACACACACACACACACACAGAGCATAGAATTAATGGGTGTGTTAGCGCAGGACTTATCACTGTAGATGTTACATATCCCTTCCTCTTCCTCTTGAGAGATGGAGACGGTCCATTCCAGGGAAGAGGGGCATCGATATTACATATTGATGTGTGTGTGTGGGGGGGGGGGGGAGGGGGGTTGAGGCTGACGGGAGAGAACTGGGCGGTCTGGAACCCTGGGGGGGGGGGGGGGTCTTGCAGGCGCGCGGGCTCCACCTACTCCCGTTTCCACTCACGTTCTCGTCCAATCAGAGCAGGCGAGGCAAGTGCCCGCTCCTATTATGGCCGTGACATTGATTTATCAATTAATTACGGAGCCAGAATCAACAACAACAACAAAAATACAAAAACAACCCCCTCGGCGTCTGAATGACGAGCACGGTCCCTTCCTCATTAAGAGGCCCGACCACCCGGCCCCCTCGCCCCCCCCACCCCACCCCAGTCTATCGACAAACCGCCAAGTTAAATTATTGTGTTATGCTTCGTATGGCTAACAGCAAAACAGGTTTAAAGTAGGTATAATTAAAGTACGGTGTCCGCTCAGGGACATTTGAGTGCTGTAAATATCCTTCCTCCTTTATGTCAGGTAAGCCTATGGCATCCACAGAGGGACAAACAATGTGAATGAACAATATCCCACTTGAGACTCGAGTGCAGCGTTGCTTTTGTATCATATACCTCAGACCAGTGACTGTTCTTGTTGAAGTATATCATTGAGGTTGAACCCGGGACGCTGTGTAGATGATGCTGATGTGTCAGCGCATCGCATCTGTTTGCTAATGGCTACCGGGGTCAGTAAACATTCCACTGATGCCTTGTTGTGTACACTTCAAGTCAATTAAAAGCTATCTGGTTCACAATGTGACAGTTTTTCAAAGAGAGAGAGAGAGAGAAAGAGAGAGAGAGATGGAGAGAGACAGAGAGAGATGGAGAGAGAGAGAGAGAGAGAAGGAGGGAGAGAGAGAGAGATGGAGAGAGAGAGAGAGAAAGAGAGAGAGAAATGGAGAGAGAGAGAGAGAAGGAGGGGGAGAGAGAGATGGAGAGAGAGAGAGGAGGAGGGGGAGAGAGAGATGGAGAGAGATAGAGAGATGGAGAGAGAGAGAGAGCGAGAGAGAAAGAGAGAGAGAGATGGAGAGAGAGAGAGAAGGAGGGGGAGAGAGAGATGGAGAGAGAGAGAGGAGGAGGGGGAGAGAGAGAGAGATGGAGAGATATAGAGATGGAGAGAGAGAGAGAGCGAGAGAGAGAGAGAAAGAGAGAGAGAGAGAGAGAGAAAGAAAGAGAGAGAGAGATGGAGAGAGAGAGAGAGAAAGAGAGGGAGAGAGAGAGAGAGATGGAGAGATGGAGAGAGAGAGAGAAAGGGAGAGAGAGAGAAAGGGAGAGAGAGAAAGGGAGGGAGAGAGAGAGAGAGAAAGAGAAAGGGAGAGAGAGAGAGAGAGAGAGAGAGAGAGGCACTTGTGAGATGAGCGCAAGAGACACGATCGGATGTGTCAAAATGAGTCATGTCAAACACCAGAAATTATTAAAAACAAACCATCACAGACTGTAAAGGATCACAATTAAACCCCATACTGTCCTACAGCCCTCAGCATGAATCCATTTACATAAACACGGACGTGCGCTCGTTTTTCTTGTTCTTTGGTCTTTACAAGATAAAAAGAGCTAGTCTAAAGATTTGCATACAAATTGAACTATTTACTCCCGTCGTCCTTTCAACGTTATTATGAACCTCGCCGGAACCATCCGACAGCCAGCCTATGAGCAAATAGCGTATAATGATTCCCACAAACTTATCTGATTATTGGAAAACCTGACACTGTGAATGGAATTAACAAGCCTTTGAAATGGCATATCAAAACAGACATGGCTTCAATATGTGAGGGTGTGTGTGTGTGTGTGTGTGGGGGGGAGGGCATGAAAGGTACAAATTGTCTCTTTCTCCACAGAATGTGACCGTCAACTTGTTGTTGTTGACTTGTTATTGTTATTCTCCACAAAAGAGGCTCAGATGTGTTTCCCCTGTCCCTTGCCGTCCCTTGCTGTCCCTTGCCGTCCCTTGCTGTCCCTTGCTGTACCCTGCTGTCCTGAGGGGCTTGGTATCCTGTGCGGCGTGCGAGTGTGGCGCTGAGGAACAAACCGCAGACCACGTCATCCAGGACTGTCCGATATACCGGACACCCAACGGAATGCGCGGCCTGATGGTTGTGGATGACCAAACAGTGACATGGCCCCTGGAGGTGTGCCGGATATATAGCCCAGGTGACCCCTCACCCATCCTCGGGGTGGTAAAAGGATAGCCCCTCACCCAGGCTCGGGGGGGTAAAAGGATAGCCCCTCACCCAGGCTCGTGGTGGTAAAAGGATAGCCCCTCACCCAGGCTCGTGGTGGTAAAAGGATAGCCCCTCACCCAGGCTCGGGGGGGTAAAAGGATAGCCCCTCACCCAGGCTCGGGGTGGTAAAAGGATAGCCCCTCACCCAGGCTCGGGGGGGTAAAAGGACAGCCCCTCGGCCCCGAGCCTGGGGGGGAGAGGAGAACACGACACCTAACCCTCACGACGAAGAAAGGGAGGCGTGGACTTGTCATCGTCAGGGGCGTGGGTCTCAAGCAGCGCGTGTTCTTACCATTCGAAGTCGTGGGCCCGGCAGATGCACGACTCGGTGGAGAGGACTTTGGCGTAGTCCTTTCCCAGCATGCAGTAGTTCCCCTGTCGGCGTTTCATGTATATCTTCTTCTGGCCCATCACACAAGGCTCGCCCTGGGGGGAAAGACGGGATTTCAAACCATACAGGGCCAGCTTGAAGGGACACTAGGTAACGTGACATCATTCAGCGACAAGTTTACTTCTTGTTTACATTAAAACAACAATATCAACAAACTGTAACAGACATGTCACTGTACAGTATGACTACCTTAAAGATCCCCTCTTATGCCCCTTTTAACAAGGTCTCTGGGGTCCCCAAAACATGTCACTGAACAGATTTGCTGAAAATAGCACTGAGATGAAGCATTCTGCTACGCCTAGGCCCTAATCCAAAACCCAGATCCAAATCTGAACGTCTTGTTCAGTCACGTTTTCTGAATTTGGATGCCCACAAAAAAGAATGTCTGGCTTGTCTTATTTCAAAGTGTGTGTGAGGGGCCTATCAGAGACCCACATGTGCACAAGTACTGAAGAAGTGTGTTCTTCCATAATAGGTCCCCTTCACGTTACACCAGTGGGTCAGTTTAGTTTCGTCAACGACGTCATTGACAGACGATGCGTTTCTGTACCTGGTTGTGAAGGTGCCACGTCTGATAGTCTTCCTCCGTGCACTTCCTGTTGAAGATGGACTTGTAGTCGATTTTGATGAGCTGCCACTCCGACCGGTGGCTGAAGTGACCGAAAAACCTGCGCCAACACGAACACGACACAGGGTGAAGTTTGGCTGAAGTTTGTCAAAGTTACTCAAAGTTCATCAGTGTCTGAACTCCCAACGGAGAACTTTATCAAAGCACTTTGCGTGAACGCATACTGTAATGCAAAACGACAATGGCGGTCTGTGTCGAGCTTTAACCAATTACCTCAAGTATGTGAGTTATTGAACCGTCAATGTTAATATGTCCACTCGTAGAGTTCTCGAATGGCATCAGGGCACAGACTGACAGAACAGATCAATCACGGTCTTGTCTCTCATAACCGTCTGCTAATGAGTCGCTAACGCGAGGTGAACTGACTGCTGGGATTGATAACTCCTCTCACGGTTCACATCTGCATCCCAAAGGGAGGCTCGGCCCGAAAGGAACTGGAATGAGCTGATTAAGTGTATCAATTAGAGAGCACTCGTGCAGCACTAAAGTCCGGGGAGATAAATAAACTGAGCAAGCTGGTGAGGGGGGTCAGTTCTGTCGTGGGGCAACAACTGGACAGTCTGGAGTCTGTGGTGGATGAGGAGGATGAGGGACAAACTGAAGTCCATCCTGGTCAACCTCTCTCATCCCCTCTATGAGCTGTGGCAGATGGGGGGCACCTTCAGACACAGGCTCCTCCCACCCACAGGCTCCTCCCACCAGGGGCAAAACTGAGTGGTTCACACACACGCACACACACACACGCACACACACGCACACACACACACACCGACTCACGTCATGATCTGGTTGTCTGTCCCTGCCTCCACCAGGACGCCGTCCACGAACAGCGGCACCATGGAGAAGCTGTGTCGGCTCCACTGCCTCCCCTCATCAAAGCTGACCCTGCGTGCCACAACACATTACATCACCTCATTACAACCCGCTCTGTGTGTGTGTGTGTGTGTGGGGGGGGGGGGGGGGGGGGGTTATCTGTATAGTGAGCGTGTGGGCGATCGGTGGCGCGTTGTGTGTGTGTGTATGTGGGGTGTGTGTGTGTGTGTGGGGGGGGGGTTATCTGTATAGTGAGCGTGTGGGCGATCAATGGCGCGTTGTGTGTGTGTGTGCGTGGGTGCGTGTGTGTGTGTGTGTGTGCGTGATGGAAGGCCCACTCCGGATCCCAGCGAGGCGGAGGGAGGGGAGTTCAGGAGAGGATCAGCGTGAGTGAGCGCTCTCTCTCTCACACGACGCCGGGCTCTCTCTCTCACTACACGCCTCTCCTGGTCTCATGACTGTCATTAACACTCTGACTCTGACCAATGTGAGAGGAGCACCAAACAAAACCACAACACTGTCACCCATGATTAAAGCAGAGATGTGGAAAATTATTCCGAAGTAGGAGACAGGGGTAGGGGACAGGAGTAGGAGACAGGGGTAGGAGACAGGGGTAGGGGACAGGGGTAGGAGACAGGGGTAGGGGACAGGGGTAGGGGACAGGGGTAGGAGACAGGGGTAGGAGACAGGGGTAGGGGACAGGGGTAGGAGACAGGGGTAGGGGACAGGGGTAGGGGACAGGGGTAGGAGACACGGGTAGGGGACAGGGGTAGGAGACAGGGGACAGGGGTAGGGGACAGGGGTAGGAGTCAGGGGACAGGGGTACGGGACAGGGGTAGGGGACAGGAGTAGGAGACAGGGGACAGGGGTAGGAGACAGGGGACAGGGGTAGGGGACAGGGGTAGGAGACAGGAGTAGGGGACAGGGGTAGAAGACAGGAGTAGGAGACAGGGGACAGGGGTAGGAGACAGGGGACAGGGGTAGGAGACAGGGGACAGGGGTAGGGGACAGGGGTAGGAGACAGGAGTAGGAGACAGGGGTAGGAGACAGGGGTAGGGGACAGGGGTAGGAGACAGGGGTAGGAGACAGGGGTAGGGGACAGGAGTAGGAGACAGGGGTAGAAGACAGGAGTAGGGGACAGGAGTAGGAGACAGGGGTAGGAGACAGGGATAGGGGATAGGGATAGGAGACAGGGGTAGGAGACAGGGGTAGGGGACAGGGGTAGGAGACAGGGGTAGGGGACAGGGGTAGGGGACAGGGGTAGGAGACAGGTAGGGGACAGGGGTAGGAGACAGGGGTAGGAGACAGGGGTAGGGGGTAGGAGACAGTGGTAGGGGACAGGGGTAGGAGACAGGGGACAGGGGTAGGGGACAGGGGTAGGGGACAGGGGTAGGAGACAGGTAGGGGACAGGGGTAGGGGACAGGGGTAGGGGACAGGGGACAGGGGTAGGGGACAGGTAGGGGACAGGGGTAGGGGACAGGGGACAGGGGTAGGAGACAGGTAGGGGACAGGGGTAGGGGACAGGGGTAGGGGACAGGGGTAGGAGACAGCGGTAGGAGACAGGGGTAGGGGACAGGGGTAGGAGACAGGGGTAGGGGGTAGGAGACAGTGGTAGGGGACAGGGGTAGGAGACAGGGGTAGGGGGTAGGGGACAGGGGTAGGAGACAGGGGTAGGAGACAGGGGTAGGGGGTAGGAGACAGGGGTAGGAGACAGGGGTAGGGGGTAGGAGACAGGGGTAGGGGGTAGGAGACAGGGGTAGGAGACAGGGGTAGGGGGTAGGAGACAGGGGTAGGAGACAGGGGTAGGGGGTAGGAGACAGGGGTAGGGGACAGGGGTAGGAGACAGGGGTAGGGGGTAGGAGACAGGGGTAGGAGACAGGGGTAGGGGGTAGGAGACAGGGGTAGGGGACAGGGGTAGGAGACAGGGGTAGGGGACAGGGGTAGGGGACAGGGGTAGGAGACAGGTAGGAGACAGGGGTAGGGGACAGGGGTAGGGGACAGGGGTAGGAGACAGGTAGGGGACAGGGGTAGGGGACAGGGGTAGGGGACAGGGGTAGGGGACAGGGGTAGGAGACAGGTAGGGGACAGGGGTAGGGGACAGGGGTAGGGGACAGGGGTAGGAGACAGGGGTAGGGGACAGGGGTAGGAGACAGGTAGGGGACAGGGGTAGGGGACAGGGGTAGGGGACAGGGGTAGGAGACAGGTAGGGGACAGGGGTAGGGGACAGGGGTAGGAGACAGGGGTAGGGGACAGGGGTAGGAGACAGGTAGGGGACAGGGGTAGGGGACAGGGGTAGGGGACAGGGGTAGGAGACAGGGGTAGGAGACAGGGATGTCTTTGTGTTTGAGGAGAAGAGAAGGAGGAGCAGAACCTGCATTAAGGTGAGCGGAGGGAGGAAGAACTAAAAAGAAACAGTTTTGTGAAGAGCCAGAGTAGAAGTGTTTCAACCAATCAGAGGAGGGCGGGGGGGGGGGGGTGCTTATCGACGCCTGACCGCGACAAGGGCGGCGCCGGCGTGGGGGTCGCGTGGAGGGATGAGACGCCCGCCAGACGCCGGCTCCCCCTCCTGGCTGAAGACGCAGCGGCGAGTAGCGAAAACGCCGCCGCGCATCCATTAAGAGGATTTGGAGGACCCCGGGTGGCGAGGAAGTGGTGGGAGGGCGTGGGGGTGGAGACGAGAGAGACGGTGTCCTCGGCTTCCTGCGTCAAAAGTTGAAGTCGAGACGCGGAAAGTTGCGACAGTTGGTCTCCCTCACCAACCGCTGCACTTTGATCGGCGAGGCTGAAGGCTTTTTCACTTTCAATTCAATCTCGAAAATGGTTTCCAAACCTGATCTGAGAAGGGGAATGTGGTCTCACTTGGCTTAGTCTTCACCGAGGCGAGACGCGCGAGCTCCCTCTTCAGAACCGGGGCGGCGGCGCCGTGTTAACCACCGGCGCTCCGAAAAAAAACACACTTGGCAGAGGAAGGGAGGCAGAAAGTGGTAAAAAGGAGGCTTTCTCAAAATTAGATTCCACAGCCTTTTTGTCCCGCTGTGCGAAAAAAGCAAGAGGTGCTGTTCTTTCAGTGTTCCTCATCCAGTAAGTAATTTGTCGTAGATTGGATATGCATAGTGAATGGGTTTGGGGGTTTTTACAACCTTGGAAGGGGTATTAATAGTAGTGTATATTAATTTATAACTGCATAAACCTACCACAGGTGCCTGGTTGGGATGGACGGCTGTTTGACCGCGACCAGAGCGCCGCCTTTATCCAGGAACCACAGGTTGTGTTCCTCCTCGAAGATCTGGAACGCAAGAGGAAGGGTCACATGACCGATGACCGTCGGTCCGGACAGGAAGCCCCGATCGGGGACATTGCCAGCGCCTCCGGACTCACCTGTCTCCAGTTGTTGCCGGCGTCGGACGAGACGAACATCCCCACGTTGTTGTAGGACAGCTCGGTTCCGATGTTCCCTGTGGTTGAAACACAGCTGTGGTTTGGGACTAGGGGGACCCTGAGACACCGAGGGGACACCGGTCCAATACACAACGTCACAACGTCCAGAAGAGATGGCACGTTGCTATAGCTTTGATGCTAAGTTTCCCTGTAACATTTCAACATGTCCACCCCCAGAGGGTGAGTGTGGTACCTGCTGAATTATCCCCCAAACCAGCGAAAAGGGACGACTTTTATGATGCAGAGGAGAGATACAGCTTGTACGGTAATTAGGTGTTCTGCTTTATAGAAGAAAAATGACTCCTAGTGAGAACAGTGTTCAGACCCCTTCTGATGTCCCTGCCATTGTGATCTAAACCGGCCGTGTGTGTGTGTGTGTGTGTGTGTGTGTGTGTGTGATCGACCGGGATGGTGTGTGTGTGTGTTCATGATCACTGCACCAGCTGATGTCTGAAAGGGGGGAGTCACGGCACAGTGATGCCCAAACACACAGGCAAGCACACACACACACACACACACACACACACACACAAACACACACACACACACACACATACACACACACACACACACACACTCACATTGCTCGAGAAAAAGGGTAAACAAAAACAAATATGCAAACGGCGGCGGCGTCAGATGTGCGAGCGTGCCTCTAGCAGATTCAGACAAGCGCAGGCTAACGGCCCCCCGGGGAGTGTGTGTGGGGGGGGGCGGACTACAGTAGCGTTTGAGTGACTAAGCACCTGGCGTGTAGCTGCTGAACGACACCGGCGCGCGGAGAGAACATTCTAGAACACCGGCGTGCAAGGAGAACATTCTAGAACACCGGCGTGCAGGGAGAACATTCTAGAACACCGGCGCGCGGGGGAGAACATTCTAGAACACCGGCGCGCGGGGAGAACATTCTAGAACACCGGCGTGCGGGGAGAACATTCTAGAACACCAGCGCGCGGGGAGAACATTCTAGAACACCGGCGTGCGGGGAGAATATTCTAGAACACCGGCGCGCCAGGAGAACATTCTAGAACACCGGCGCGCGGGGAGAACATTCTAGAACACCACCGTGCGGGGAGAACATTCTAGAACACCGGCGTGCGGGGAGAACATTCTAGAACACCGGCGCGCGGGGAGAACATTCTAGAACACCAGCGTGCGGGGAGAACATTCTAGAACACCAGCGCGCGGGGAGAACATTCTAGAACACCGGCGTGCGGGGAGAATATTCTAGAACATCGGCGCGCGAGCAGAACATTCAAGAACACAGGCGTGCAGGGAGCACATTCTAGAACACCAGCCCGACTACTGAGAAGGGAAATGCAGCCTGCTTTCGCTCATCAACAGCTTTTCCTCTCCCACAGGCTGCTACATCATCTCTTTACTCTCCTTGTGGACTAAATATACAGTCGACACGTACGGCACAGATGATGAAGTAAACAAATGACATTGGAGCTGGGGAAGTAATCTACAGGTGGATAAGGCAGGGACCAGTCCAGTGATATGGAAACGGGCGTGGTCTCACCTGTGGCCACGATGATGCCGGGGGCAGAGCTCTTCGTGGATATGGCGCCCGACAGGTAGGGGTTCTCCGACGTCTGCAGTTGCAGATGGAGCGAGCAGAACGGCTGGGGAGAGAAGAAGGACACGGACGCCATTTACAGTCGGCTAAGGCGATAGAACGTCTGTAAACCCAACATACTGTAACATCAAACACACCGCGCACTTTTCAACAAAAACAACCACG
The DNA here is from genome assembly GCF_949987555.1 of Borostomias antarcticus. NCBI lineage: Eukaryota > Metazoa > Chordata > Actinopteri > Stomiiformes > Stomiidae > Borostomias > Borostomias antarcticus. Next base: position 30,660,683 of record NC_140240.1, read on the forward strand.
AGACTCGTTTTGCAGTCCGTCCGGCAATAATGAATGACTTTTGAAGATACCGTAACGTGAATTGGGCGAATTTAATTACTTTTGGAAAGAGAGACAATGTCCTGGAGAGACCGCCAAACCTCAGGCTGTGAAGTGAAGGGATCATTTTGACATTTGGGAGGAGATTAGCAAAAAATAGCAAAACAACACGAGAGCACATGAGCCTTCCATGAACCCCCCCCCCCCCCCCCCCCTCCCCCCCCTCCTCGAGTCCTAATTGCTTTTTATCAGTCATTAATACAAATAAGGAAGCGTCTCTACAGGAAGGGAGACGTTCGCCGGCTCTCGAGGGCAAGCGGAGCAAAACAAGACAATTACAGCTGTTTACAGAAGCGGCCGCTAGGAGAGGAAGGCGGAAGAGACGCGGAAGAGGAGGTGAAAGGTCCCTTTTTCATCTCGTCAATAATAGCGTGACATTACTGTCAGGATGGAGAGGGTCCCGGGACTTAACGAGGAAATCAAGCGGAATCTGGCTGGGTAATTAAAATGTCACACGGATGCATATTCAACCTGTAACCGTGCCCGGCGACGCCTGGCAACCGGCTCTAAAACAGCATGAACTTCCTGTCTAATGGCTTTGACATCATCTCTGGCCTGATAGTTACCATGTTAGGATCTTCCACACTCCAAGGGCAGTACTCTGTGAGGAATGGTAGAGAGACCTTCCTTTAAGACACCTCCCTCTCTCTCTCTCTCTCTCACACACACACACACACGCGCACACACACACCCACACACACACCTACACCCCCACATCCCCCCCCCCCCTCCCCCCACACACACACACCTACACCCACACACCCACCCACCCACACACACCACCACACCCACCCCACACCCACCCACACACACCACCACACACACCCCACACCCACACACACACCCACACACACCACCACACCCACACACACACTCACCAGCACGCAGTGGATGTCGTTCCCGGCCAGGTCGGTGGCGGGCGCCTGCAGCAGCCTCCAGTCCCGCCCCTTGTTGTAGGTGATGAACGTCTTCACCTGGTTCTCCGTGCGCTTGTTAGCGATCAGCATCCCTTTGATCCCCGCCACCTAGGGGAGGGGGGGGGGGGGGGGGTAGAGAGGGAAGGTGGGGGGGGTCAGACGATTAGGTGGGATGGGGGGGGGAGTCAGATTTAATTACTTTTGGAAAGAGAGACAATGTCCTGGAGAGACCGCCAAACCTCAGGCTGTGAAGTGAAGGGATCATTTTGACATTTGGAGAGCAGATTAGCAAAAAATATCAAAACAACACGAGCACATGAGCCTTCCAGAACCTACCCCTCCCCCCAACTCCCCCCACCCCCCCCAAACCTCGGGCCGATCCCCACCTCGACCGACCGCGTCCCGACCCTTAGCGCGGGCCGGAAGGCCACGCCTCACGTTTCCCTCGGCGCTCTCAACGCAACGTTGCGGTCCGGGCTCCGTGGCACTCGGTCTCTGCTTCACGGGTGCCGTGGCGACGACAGCTTGAAGCGTGAAGAATTGAAAAGTCGGAAGGTTCCGGCGTCTCGGTGGTGGTGGACTATGGGACTACGTGGGGGACAGCAGGACGCTGTCATGTCATGGGACTCTGCTCCAACCAGAGGACAAGATGACCCGTGGCTCATGCGACGCTACAGCTTGTCACAAGAACTGTCACCTTCCCCTTTAATTGGACCCTACCACCCCGAACACACACACACACACACACTATCTCTTCGTTCTTGACACTGACATGACTAAATGTCGACCATTTAACGCTGACACCTCTACGAGCTGTGACACCCCCCTCCACCCCACTCTCTCTCTCTTACAGAGATCCAACACACACACACACACACACACGCACACACACACACACACACACACACACACACACTGGTGAGAATCACACTTCCTGGCTGGGCGAGTCAGCCACGGGTCCCGTCATCTCTCAGCCTGCCGGAGTGTGATGTCATGATAGGGGAGGGAGTCTAAGTGTGACCTGCTTAAATCAGCCTCCGCTGGAGAGAGGACGCTCCAGTCCTGTCTCTCTCCCACGCACCAACACACACACACACACACACACACACACACACACACACACACGCGCGCGGCGCGGCCATCCCATCTCTCCCTCCGGGCCCTGTCGGTATAAGTGGCACTAATAGGCGGCGTGTTTGACATCGTCATAGAAACGCGGCGTTCGGGGTGGACGCGGCTAATGAGACGGCTCTCTATCTCTCTTCCTCTCTCTCTCTCTCTCTCTCTCTCTCTCTCTCTCTCTCCTCTCCTCTCTCTCTCTCTTCCTCTCTCTCTCCCTCTCTCTCTCTCTCCTCCCCTCTCTCTCTCTCTCTCTCTCTGGCGACGGTGTCCAGATCCATCCATCACCGGGGGGGGGGGTGATTATGTATCGTCCCTCCATCCACCCCTCTGACTCCGGCCTCCTGTTCTCTCCATCCATCTAGCTCCCCCCCCCTCACCTCCGCTGTCCACCCCCCCCCCCCCCCCCCTCCCTCTCCCACTTCTCTGCTTCACTTTCTCGAAAGCGAGGTTTCTCTCGGGGTGGGCGTAACGGCGTGCGTGTGGCGCCGGGGCCAGGGCTCCCTGTCGGGGGGCGTGGGAGGTGGGGGTTGGGGGCGTGGAGGCGTGGGGGGGGGTGGGGGGGTGGGGGCGTCTGTCCTCTGGTCTCGCGGCCAGAAAACACCTGGATCTCTCTGGCTACAGCGCTCTGAACATACTAAGGGGAAACCTCACTCTAACATGCACCCGTTTTTAGGTTAAAAACAAAAAAACAGCACACCT
>NC_140240.1:30668698-30691198 GCF_949987555.1 Borostomias antarcticus
TGTGTCCGCCGTCACGCACAAGGTCTGCATCGCTGCTGCGCTGCGTGGGGAACCAAGGCCCATTAAGGTTTTCCTGAGGGGACCCTGCCGTCGGCTGGTGAACCGAGGACAAGGCCACCCTTCGCTGGCTGGTGACAAGTGTGCTGAACACTAAAGATACCTGCCATCTGGAGGGCCAGCCAGCTAAGAAATAGGCTGCGGCGACTGAGGAGCCATTTTGGCTCCGGCTCAACCGCCTGGCGCCTCCTCCTTCCGCCATCCGGAACTTAGAGGGGAGGGGGAGAGGGGGAGAGAAGGAGGGAGAGAGAGAGAGGATGGACTGCAGTAACAACGATAGGGGTGGAGGCGGAGCCGCGCGACTTCACCATGGCTGCGTTCCGAATCGCATACTACCCTACTATATAGTATGCCAAAACAGGATGTAGTATGTCCCAATACATAGTATGCCACATGCAGTATGGCAAAAATACCAGGATGTCCTACTACATCCGGTCGACATATGCAGTATGCAAGCCAGCAGGCTCTTCTGGCTATTCTGACCCACAATCCTGTGCGCAGGGGAAATGTGCGTCACATGTGCGAGTCGTGACAGCTGTAGACGAATGTAGCGTTATGGACAGCGACGGATGTGGGCAAATTTCAAGGCGCAATGTTATGACAAGGTAGTATGTCCCAGTTAACACCGCCGATCAGGGTCGTGTCCACATGACGCTGGGGGAGACCGATGAGGATCATTTCGTCTCGTGGTGGCATCTGCGCCACAATATCGCTATTCGACACCCCGGGTCGCGTACCTCAGTTCTGCGTCTACTACTGTCCGTACAGTAGAAGCCTCTGCTTCGCGATCCCCCGCCCGGCAAGAGCTGCGCTCGCCGGTAAAATGGTTTAGCCTGTATCTCCGTACTCCTCTGTGTAAGTGGCCTGGATGTCAGACATTGTTGGAGATGGAGAATGGAGGATCTGTACCAAGCAGGCACAAAGGTCCTGGCAGGGGATTACAATGAAGAGGGATGATCCCGCCAGCGCGACACTCGGGACGGAGAGAAATTCACCGGCTCACATTAGAAAAAAGGATTGAATTAAACCGGCTTATCTGAAGAGGGGTTCTCCGAGCTCGCCGACTTGTCTGTGACCCGCGCGTCAATATCATCCATATTACTTAGTATTACGCAGAATGGAGAAATGCTAATTCATTTTATGGAGTCAATGCAAATGCGAGACTGTAAAATCCTGAATAATGGCCTTTTTTTTCTTTCTTTCTCCAACTCCCTCGCGTTTGGCCCATATTTTTTATCGAGACAGATGTCCCTGTTGCATTCGGCGAACGTTTAGCGGAGATATGATTCAGGGAGAAATAATTAACTGCCTTATATTTGCATCATTAAAGAGGGATTTAGTGAATGTTTGCGTAGCAGAGGCCTGGGGGATTGGGGGATAGTATCTTCAACACGCCCTCACCTTCCGAGGATGTTGGGATGCAGCTTACCTTCGGGACTGGAGAAAACGCTCACATTCGCGCAAACATTCACACATGTATTGAGTGTTTTTGTGTAAAAAACACCACAACGGACAAATGTTGGGAAGCCTTTCGAGGGCCGTTTGAAGAGTGAGAAGTGTGTGTGTGTGTGTGTGTGTCGGGTGTTCGGAAAATAACTTATTGGGATTACGGCTAACACCTTAGCGATTAGCACTTTTCCACTCCTCCCCTGAGCGCAACAAGCAGGACAACCCTGACAATTTATTCGCCCGTTTTCACGGACGGAAGCCCTTTTTTTTTTTCTCCACCGCTTCCTCGGCGCGCCCTCCCGCCCGCTGATACCCCCGGCAAATCCGTGCGCCCTGACAGACATGGCTGGCTAATCCAGATGTGCCCGCACCTGCTCCGGCAGGCCCTTGAGGAGGAAAACCTTCCTCCAGACAGCTTGCATGCCCTTCAAGTGAGTGTGTACGCGCCGGCTGCCATTAATGACTGTTTCTGAACATGAGGACGCTCTCTTCAGCGCGGGGGTGTTTGTCCTTTCCGTTGTCGAGACTCCCTCGCGCTGTCTGGGAGAGCGCCCTGTGGTTCGTTAAAATCACTGCTCTTAAACCTCTGAGAGGGTGCCATGTCTTAAACCCCTGAGAGGTGCCATGTCGCTGTGTTTTCAGAGGGAAGTTAAAGCAGCGATGTGGTCGACGCACGACGACAATCAACATCACCTGGATCAGAAAAAGAGAGTTTGGAAACGAACTGCACTATTTTAAATAGATATCAAATACAAATATACGCCCTATCAAATAAAATACTGTCATATTATATGAATGGGTGTGCTTTAATTTTGGTCTTTAAAGGATCCTACTGAAGACGCCAGGAGCTGTAAAGACATGTATTCAACCTTGTTCGGCCGAAAACCGTCGGGCGGTGGACTCTGTAAGGACCTGTGAGGAGAATGAGCTCCGGAAACCGAGTTACACACGGAACTATGAGCTGTCCTTGTCACCAACGCTGACCCAACACCATCACTCAGGCGGGAAGACTGATCCAACTTACCCCCATTATTCCGTATGAGACAACAGTGTGGCAGGGGGATTTCATTAGGACCGGGAGGGAAAAGAAAGATGATGGAGAGTGTTCTGGAAGCAGATTGGATTTGAACAGGCGGCGGTCCCTCTGTGGGGGGGGGGGGGGGGGTTGGGGGGGTGGGGGGGGGGGGTGGGGTTGGGGGGGTGGGGGGGGGGTGTTAGAGGCCGTGATAGGTACAGTAGACTCTGCATAATGATAAGACACTCAGTTTCCCTATGCTTGAGATTGATGCGCTCTGAGGCGGCGCCGTGATCATTAGGGGGAATGTGAGGCGGCGCGGACGGGCGGGAGGGGGGGGGGGCGCCGGCGAGGGGGGAGGGGTGAGGGGGGATTACACAGCGGGTCTTTTCTGGTTGCACAGCACTTTCCGGCCATAACTCCTGGACCCTCCTCCTTGCCTCGTTCCTGATGGAGGACCGCGTGATCATTTCACACTCCAATTAGTAAATTACTAATGTTGTCCTAATAAGTCGACCCTGTAAGCACCATTAACACAGCTTTCCCGGAGGTTCAGAAATGTTACGCAATGTTTGTGTGTTGAGGGGGAAGTGTTGACTGCAGCATGGGCATGATAATGAGGCAGCTGCCGGAGTTGTTTGCTGTTAAATGTCACGGCGTGGGGGTTATATAAACTCCACAGAGCTCTCCATGCCGCCCGTTCCACAGACACAGATGGACAAGAAGTAACCAACATCTTCTAACGTTTTTTCGTACATTCGTTCTTAAGAACCTCCTAAGGACAGTCCTAATAAGGAGCAGATTCATGAGCGGGTTCTTAAAACCTCAGAATAATTGTTCGCACCTGTGTTCTGATCCTGTTGTTGCGGTACGTTGAAAGCGACCGGTTGTTCATAATTAGCAGGTAAAGATTTGAGTGTGCGCACAGCAAAGTTGTAGAGGCAGCAGAATCTAAGACTCATCTTAGCTACGAACAAATCCCAAACGAGAAAACATTGGTGAGTGACAGAAGCTTTGTGGAAACTGCGTAAGTGTGGGTTTAAGGAGAAATGGTTTTGTGAGGATGGTTGGTGAATGAAGGCCACTCATCCTCCCAGCTGTCACCAGGCTGTCCAGGGTGTCCCCTGCCACCAGGCTGTCCAGGGTGTCCCCTGACCACCAGGCTGTCCAGGGTGTCCCCTGACCACCAGGCTGTCCAGGGTGTCCCCTGACCACCAGGCTGTCCAGGGTGTCCCCTGACCACCAGGCTGTTCAGGGTGTCCCCTGACCACCAGGCTGTTCAGGGTGTCCCCTGACCACCAGGCTGTCCAGGGTGTCCCCTGACCACCAGGCTGTCCAGGGTGTCCCCTGACCACCAGGCTGTCCAGGGTGTCCCCTGACCACCTGCACACTATGGACCGACCTACCCAGCCTGGAGGGGACTACTGGAAGACCGTTTGTTTTGGTCCCCAGATGTTGTCTTGCACACGGCAGTTGACAGTTCACTTATTCCTCAAGATGGCTCCTTACTTGATTTGACTGACGCTGTCGGTTTTGCCCTCTGGCCCAGCTTGAGATTATAGACTTTGCTGTATATATTACGGGTCCCAGGTTACGGGAGTCGCTCACAGGTATTTTGATTCAGTTAAACAGTTGTTTGAATGACAGGACGACTGCAGCTGGTGTCATTCGCATCATTCAACAGAATTTATTAAACAAATAAACAGTTCTTGGCCGGGTTTCCCCGAACGTGTTAAGAAGCACTTAACACTAAAGTACTTCTTAACTCCAATGCAAAGTTGGGAGTTAAGAAGTACTTTGGTGTTAAGTGCTTTTTAACTCGTTCGGGAAACCCGGCCCTTATGTGTCTTTCGTTTCTCTATATCACCTTCTTCAGACAACTGAGGACATTCAGAGCCTCCAACCAGATCTGACGGAGCTTCTACTCGTCCACGACCGAGAGCATCCTGACTGGGAATACCACCACCTGACTGGGAATACCATCACCTGGTACGGGAACATCACCACCTGACTGGGAATATCCCCACCTGGTACGGGAGCAGGAGCTCTCAGGATCAAGGCCCAACGGAGACTGGTACGGTCAGCTGAACGCATCCTGGGGGGTCCACTCCCCCACCTCGAGGACATCTACTTCAAAAGATGCAAGACCAAGACCAACCGGATCCCGAGAGACCCCAGCCGCACAGGAAACAGACTGTTCTCTCTGCTACGGTCAGGGAAGAGATACCGCACTCACAGGGCGAACACGGAGAGACTCAGGAAGAGCGGCGAGCACGGAGAGACTCAGGAAGAGCGGCGAGCACGGAGAGACTCAGGAAGAGCTTCTTCCCGAGAACCATCCAGCTCCCGACTGACCTACCTCAACATATAGTACCCTATAGGATCAGGATACCTAGTGTCTATACGGTAACATAACCACGTACAATGCAAATGCCAATACGACCCTCCCTAGAAGAAGAAAAGAGACCGCACACTTGAGCTCTCGCTGCTGGCTCATTTATTCCGACAACGTTTCGGCCGAGCAGACTTTGACAAAAGGCTGCTGGGCTGAAACGTTGTCTGAATAAATCAGCCAGCCTCCAGAGCTCGAGTCTGGCTCTCTTTTCTTTTCCTGGTATATTTCACATGCTACCGGCACCTCTCCAAGACTATGTGTGCCTTTCCTCCCTTTCTCCTCAATACAACCACCCCCTAGTCGTGTTCGTTTGTTGTATTGAATGTTAACTTGCACTTTATTTTGTATTTGTCTGTTTTATATTGTAAAGGACTTTGGTGCAACTTTGGTTTTTAAATGTGCTTTATAAATAAAGTTGATCTTGACCCCCCCCCCCCCCCCCCCTCGTCCGTCCGTTCGTCCGTTCGTTCATTCATTCATTCATTCATTCATTCATTCATTCATTCATTCATTGAATGAACGTCCGTCCGTCCGTCCGTCCGTCCGTTCGTTCGTTCGTTCGTTCGTTCGTTCATTCATTCATAGCGTGTACATAATCATCCAGACCGGTATCCCATCTTACCTTTATCTTATACTGTATAGAAACTGTGCTTATTGTGTAAAAAGCCGTCAGCAACATCCCACTGTGACTGCATATGAGACTACATGTGACACATAAACGAGTCTTGATCTTGAATCTTCTATCGACAGAACGGTACAATGAATGTAGGTGTGCCAGAAGAGGATAAGAACTACAGTAGGCCTATGCCTTATGTCACATTCATCATTAAACAAACAGTGACATCACCAACTGTCACTTTGGCTATCTAAAATAAATCTAATATTACCTCAACATTCTTTGTCAAGGGGAGTGGAAACTTCCGCACCATGCTTTTCCATCGAGTTTCATGAAAATCTGTCTAGTAGTTTTTGTGTAATCCTGCTAACAAACACACAAACTCAAAAAACACACACGCAAACGCACACCGCCGAAAACATTACCTCTCGCCCTGCGCTGTCTCTGGGGCGGAGGTAGAAACAAAGACATGAAGCTCAAAGGAGCTCACATGAACAAATGAGACCGCATGCTGTCTGTGTCACGTTTTTGTCGCTGTATATTTTGCAAGTGTACTGTATATCCTGTGTACTTGCTCTTCTGTAATGAGCGTACTGTATATCCTGTGTACTTGCTCTTCTGTAATGAGTGTACTGTATATTCTGTGTACTTGCTCTTCTGTAACGAGCGTACTGTATATTCTGTGTACTTGCTCTTCTGTAACGAGTGTACTGTATATTCTGTGTACTTGCTCTTCTGTAACGAGTGTACTGTATATTCTGTGTACTTGCTCTTCTGTAATGAGTCCCTGACTCTGCCTTTGTGTCCTTCCTGCAGACCCAACACAGAAATGCCCCCTCGGGGGTAAATAAAGGACCTATCTATCTCCATCTACCTAATGGAAACGGCCCCTCTGAGGGTGTAATGTTCTCTCTGCCCAAACAACTGCCTGGCAGGGTGGGTAAATGTTGGTGGGAGTCAGATCAGACCAATCATGTCAGATCATTTCTATTTTCAACCAGATAGGGGTGTTAATGTGTGATATCTAATCTCTGGCTCCCCTGGGTTTTAATGCGCTGTGCTGTACTGGTGTGTTGTGACTGTAATACTCTGTGCTGGACTAGTGTGTTGTGACTGTAATACTCTATGCTGTGCTGGTGTGTTGTGACTGTAATACTCTATGCTGTGCTAGTGTGTTGTGACTGTAATACTCTATGCTGTGCTGTACTGGTGTGTTGTGACTGTAATACTCTGTGCTGTACTAGTGTGTTGTGACTGTAATACTCTGTGCTGTACTAGTGTGTTGTGACTGTAATACTCTATGCTGTGCTGGTGTGTTGTGACTGTAATACTCTATGCTGTGCTAGTGTGTTGTGACTGTAATACTCTATGCTGTACTGGTGTGTTGTGACTGTAATACTCTGTGCTGTACTGGTGTGTTGTGACTGTAATACTCTGTGCTGTGCTAGTGTGTTGTGACTGTAATACTCTGTGCTGTACTAGTGTGTTGTGACTGTAATACTCTATGCTGTGCTGTACTGGTGTGTTGTGACTGTAATACTCTGTGCTGTACTAGTGTGTTGTGACTGTAATACTCTATGCTGTGCTAGTGTGTTGTGACTGTAATACTCTATGCTGTACTGGTGTGTTGTGACTGTAATACTCTATGATGTACTGGTGTGTTGTGACTGTAATACTCTATGCTGTGCTGGTGTGTTGTGACTGTAATACTCTATGATGTACTGGTGTGTTGTGACTGTAATACTCTATGCTGTGCTGGTGTGTTGTGACTGTAATACTCTATGCTGTGCTGGATGTTTTCTTTTGTCATGCGCTGTGCTCTGTGTTGTTAATGTGTTGTGCTGTGATTTTTTCATGTGCTGGGCAGTATGTGTTGTTAATCTCCAGTATGTGTTGTTAATCTGCTAATCTGCTGTGCAGTATGTGTTGTTAATCTGCTGTGCAGTGTGTTGTTAATCTGCTGTGCTGTGTGTTGTTAATCTCCAGTATGTGTTGTTAATCTGCTGTGCTGTGTGTTGTTAATCTCCAGTATGTGTTGTTAATATCTGCTAATCTGCTGTGCAGTATGTGTTGTTAATATCTGCTAATCTGCTGTGCAGTATGTGTTGTTAATATCTGTTAATCTGCTGTGCTGTGTGTTGTTAATCTCCAGTATGTGTTGTTAATCTGCTAATCTGCTGTGCGGTATGTGTTGTTAATCTGCTGTGCTGTTTCTTGTTGTTTTGGAACAGGAAGAGATCTCACCCCAGAGTGAGGAACAGCTGTTCCTGCGAGTGTCTCCGTATCGAACAGAAGCCGCATGTCTGCGTCAGCATTCCCCCTGGAGAGCACCCAGACCTGATAACACCCCCTGGAGAGCACCCAGACCTGATAACACCCCCTATTTCAAATAGATTATGAGGAAACCAATATTGCTGGCTGGCCGCTTCAAACGGCGATAACTGCAATTGGATTCAAAGCGATGCCACTACCTTTTCCTCCTCCAGACCTCGGCATCGCCCCGCTCCCCCCTAACACCCCCCCCCCCCGTCCTCCTCCGGCAGATAAAAAGTCGATGTCCTTTTTAGGATGCAAAGCGGGTCGCGGCAGTCATTAAAAGTCACGTACGAGGGGACGAGGGTGAGCGGGATAGGACTCTGAGTACCGCGCTGTACCGTTAGCGAAGAGGTCAGGGGGGGTCAGGAGAGGTCAGGAGAGGTCAGGGCAGGGCTGGAGAGGCGAACCCTAGCGAGAGTCCTTCTTCTCATTTCGTATTCTCCTCACAGGCGTCTGGGCGAAGGGGTGGCGGTTACGTTCATCTGACCCCGCTTGCTAAAGTAAATGTCAGCCTCGTCTGTTGCTTAGACACACGTGCGTACGTGCGTGCACACACACACACACACACACGCACGCACACACACACACACACACACACACACACACACACACACACACACACACACAGCTGCCTGACTCAGAAGGAGATGAAGTGCCAGATCTCAATGATATAAGGATCCACCATCTTTTACCAGTATTATTCACTCTTCACTGTTTTATACATCTTTCTCCCTTCGACCTCTCTCTGATACACACACGGGCACAAACACACACACACACACACACACACACACAGACACGCACATGCATATTCACGTTGGACATACATCATAACCGTGCACACACACACACACACACACACATGCTGAACTCACGAACAGTTATTCTTGGTAATTGGTATAAAACCACAAAGTTAATCCCCCAAATACACACACACACAAACAAAAACCTTGAGGAGATCTGTGGCCATATTAAAAAAACACACACACACACAAAAAAAAAGGTTACGACGGCTCTGAAAATATCAAAATGTTGGGGGTGAAGACATGAATGTTAAACACCCCTCACCCTCGCCTCAGAAGATGTGTGGTTTGTGCCAAGGTCGCCGAGTTCAGCTGCCGGAGTCGAGCCCCGAGGCTCTGACGGCCAACCTGACTCACAGCTGAACTCTGCCTGTGAGGAAGTAGTCTCACCGTGCGACTTTCCTGTGAGGAAGTAGTCTCACCATGCGACTTTCCTGTGAGGAAGTAGTCTCACCATGCGACTTTCCTGTGAGGAAGTAGTCTCACCATGTGACTTTCCTGTGAGGAAGTAGTCTCACCGTGCGACTTTCCTGTGAGGAAGAAGTCTCACCTTGTGACTTTCCTGTGAGGAAGAAGTCTCACCTTGTGACTTTCCTGTGAGGAAGTAGTCTCACCATGCGACTTGCCTGTAGCTTAACTGCTCTGCATCACAAAGGACTCACACAAGAATTGAACTCTGGCAGGAGGCTGTGCTCCATCAGGACCAAGACATCACGCCACAAAAGCAGCCTCTTCCCGACTGCTCACACATTGTATATATAAAAACATTGTTTACACATTAACACATTGTACACATAGGGCTAAATCCACGAAAGGATTGAAAGGCTTTTGCAGCGGGAAACCTCTTGCAAATGAGACAAAATAATAGCATCCAATCCACAAAGCACACGCAAAGGGGGGAAAAGTATTGCAAACTGCTCCGATGAGCCAATAGCACCACAGCTGCCCCAGGCTCATTTGAATGTATGTCAATTAGGTACTTCCGTGTAAAATTGGCCCAAATAAGCGTTGAGTCTGATCCACAAACACCATGAGCTAACTGCCACACGCAGATAGAGAGGTGCAAATACCGCTTTTGAAAATCTTTTCTTCTGTCTCTCCTCAGAACCTGTGAAGTTTGAATGATATTGAATTAATATTGGATATTAAGGGCCAAACATATATAGAGGGGGACTTATAAATAAGTTCAGCCAGCTGTGATGCACAGAAACAAACACAACTGATATGTTCTGCAAAAAAGTGTGTCGTTTTTATACTACTAGTACTAAACTGGAGCAGATTGCCGTTGCAATCGCTGTGCAAAATATCAAGCTACAGTATTAGAGGGAGCAATCCATTCTTTGTGGATTTGGGCCATTTTGCATTTTGTTATTGGCACTGTCCTGTTTAGTCCTTGTAATCTGTTAATTGTTGTCTATCTATCAGTGTTACACACCAGCTGACCAGAACAAATTCCTAGTAAGTGTAACAATAAAACTGATTCTGTTTCTGATTGTGAACACTGGCAAGGACTGAGGCCTGGCATCTGAGCATTGTCCTCGTCAAAGACCTATTAGTGAACGGGCTTAGCGTTATCATCCTGATACTTTTTAAGTGAGTGTTTATCTATCGTACTTTAGAGGGGCTGAGTTCTCCATATGGGCCCTTCAACTCTTTTAGGGAGAAATCCAAAAAGCAAGTCCTTTCCACAGAGTTAAAGTCCCTGAAGTCAAAACCCAGCTGGGTAAAGTTGCTTTTATTGTGAGTTTTCTCACATTATCTTCAAATTGGATGCCGTCTCGCTGGGCAAATTAAAAAAGGCACTAAATGAAACGGGTGGTGTGGGAGCCCTGGTGTGTCATTTCTACGGTCCTCGTTCGACCACCTACTTATCCGTCTCTTTGCGATTCAATACCACGCCAGCGCGAACTACAGGCCCACGCTACCGCGCCACGCCAGGTCGTTCCCCAGTGGCGCCCGCTGGCGGCGCGTGTCATGGCGTGGGGCGGCGCCGGTGGGAAATAAGGCGCTGGGGGAGTCGGGAGTCGACAGAAGTCGCCGTTCGGCCGCCGGTCTGCTCCCCTGCTGTCGACGCCTCCTCCTCCCTCCCCTCCCCCCTCCCTCCCCCTCAGCCTCGAACCTCCATCTGCTGTTTTGACAACAGAGCGACGATGTACAGCGTACGTGCTCTTCCCCTGGACAGGGCTTCTCCATCTGTTCCCTGTGTGCCTCTGCTTTCCACCGATCCACTCTCCTGACCCCTCTCTGACTCCCTGGGGCCCGATCCACTCTCCTGACCCCTCTCCGACTCCCTGGGGCCCGATCCACTCTCCTGGCCCTGGGGCCCGATCCACTCTCCTGACCCTGGGGCCCGATCCACTCTCCGTGCCCCTCCCCTCGGGCTGGGATGGCTGGTGTGGGAGACTGGGGTGGGAGGACTGGGAGGGCTGGGATGGGAGACTGGAAGGACTGGGAGGGCTGGGGTGGGAGACTGGGAGGACTGGGAGGACCCTGGTGGGAGACTGGGAGGACTGGGGTGGGAGACTGGGAGGGCTGGGAGGACTGGGGTGGGAGACTGGGAGGACTGGGGTGGGAGACTGGGAGGGCTGGGGTGGGAGACTGGGAGGGCTGGGGTGGGAGACTGGGAGGGCTGGGAGGACTGGGGTGGGAGACTGGGAGGACTGGGGTGGGAGACTGGGAGGACTGGGGTGGGAGACTGGGAGGGCTGGGAGGACTGGGGTGGGAGACTGGGAGGGCTGGGAGGACTGGGGTGGGAGACTGGGAGGGCTTGGGTGGGAGACTGGTCAGCAAACTTGATGACGGTGTTGGAGCTGTGGGTGGCCGAGCAGTCGTGGGTGTACAGGGAGCTCCAACATAGAAGCAAAAAAGGCTCGCACACTCACGACAGAAGAGGCATTCGGATACCCCAAAAAAGTATTTTTTAATTCAGGTGATTACAAAGTAAAATAAAAAAGGAACGTTTCAGTCATCAGACCATCGTCAGCCCAGGGAGAACAGCAGGGGGCTGAGCGCGCAGCCCTGGGGGGCGCCGGTTCTGAGTGTCAGGGGGGAGGAGGTGGGATTGCCGATCCGTACCGCCTGTGGTCTGCCTGTCAGGAAGTCCAGGATCCAGTCGCACAGGGAGGGACTAAAGCCCAGGACTCAGAGCTTGATGACGAGCTGGATGAGTCTGGACCACGTTGAAAGCCGAGCTGCAGGTGAGTGAATGTGAAGGTGAGTGTGTGTGAGTGTGAGTGTGTGTGTGAGTGTTTGAGCGTGTACCACCACATGCATTAATGTGTGTGTTTTTGGCAGTGGCGCTGTGTCCACCTGTTAGCGCCTGAGTGCCACTTTCTAACTCGCATGTGCCTGCCTGCTGGGAACAACACGACCCTCTCACACGCGACCCCCCTTCCCCCCCCTACACACACACACACACACACACTCCTCCCACTCTCCCACCCTCCTACCGTCATTTAGTCATGATCAATAGTGTTATTACCAGCTCTCTCTCAGCCGTACTACCCTTGCTGACCCTGAACACTAATCCGTCTATCTGGAAGTGGTCTCTCTACCAAGCTAACGCTGTATATGCTGCTCTCACTGTTGGGCAAGACGGTTAAGTCTCTAATATCTTGTGTGATACTCTTTCCCCCTCGTCAGCACCGGCTATAAATGAAGTTCACCCCAGAGTGTCGGGAATTACAAACCTCCCTGTAATGAGTGTAGGATAGATGCAGAGCTCGGGTGCCATCTTGTTACTCAGGCAGTGTAATAGTGGTCCTGCCTGAATACGCAGCAAATGTGTTTAGTGATGGATTAAGAGCGCGAATTCTTTACGAGGCAATTTACCTGCATAGCGTGGAAACTGCATTCTCACATGACATGCCTCTGTGTATTGGTGTGAAACTGAACTAGAATGTTTGTTTTCATATTCCGAGTGAAACTCGGATGTAATTACTGCCGCTCGTTGTTTGAGTAAAGCCGTTTTTTCTTCGGCTTGTTGTTTTTCGCGGGGGAGGGAGGGGTTCTAGTTCGGCGGGGGATTTGATGAAGGCAATTCTAGCATGTCAGTGATCTCGTTGACGACTGTGTGAAGCCGAGAAGGGGGGAGACTGACAGGGGAGACAGGGGGGAGCATCCGGCAACACCCCCGGCAGCTTCCGCTCGGGATGACAGGCGTCTCGCAGGGTTTTTCGGGGGAAGCTGCGACTGTTCAACTGGGGTTACGTTCTGATAGATCCGACAAAAACTGGAATTGAGCTATAAAACTCGTAATGAGCTGAGGAATATTATCATGAATATCAAACCCGGGGTCTTAAGTTTGCCAAGTTTACGGAGAACGAGGATCTACGGTGCCGTTCCGCCTCAGGCAGCGCGGCGTTCTGAACGGCTTGTTCGGCTTTTTTATTCCCGTCCTCCGCACGGCGTCGGAGTCCGCCGGGGAGCGTTTCAGGAGCGAGCGTTTTGTTTGGAATTCTGCCAGGACGCCAGGGGGGCGGGGCCTAACTAGACATTTCTTCTGCTACTTTTTGATGCGTACCTGATGCGTCCCTGATGCGTCCCTGACGCGGGATCCGTACAAAACAGACCCGGGGTCTGTCTTTACCAGAGCTGTGCGGGGAGCCGGTTCTGGGCCGGTTCTAGGCCGGTTCTGGGACATGCCGCAGCGCATCTGGTGGAATCACGAGCATCGTGTAGATCGGCCGCAATCAACCCCAGCTGCTGAACAGTAACTACAGTGCAACCGTGGAACTGAGGCGTTAGACTACATTATTTTTCAGCCTCATGACCAAGGCCGATGGGAATCGTATTCAGTACAGCGTACCAGATGAGTCCACCATGGTGGTCAGAGATGGACATTCAGACAGGTACCAGATGAGTCCACCATGCTGGTCAGAGATGGACATTCAGACAGGTACCAGATGAGTCCACCATGCTGGTCAGAGATGGACATTCAGACAGGTACCAGATGAGTCCACCATGCTGGTCAGAGATGGACATTCAGACAGGTACCAGATGAGTCCACCATGCTGGTCAGCGATGGACAGTCAGACAGGTACCAGATGAGTCCACCATGCTGGTCAGAGATGGACATTCAGACAGGTACCAGATGAGTCCACCATGCTGGTCAGAGATGGACATTCAGACAGGTACCAGATGAGTCCACCATGCTGGTCCGAGATGGACATTCAGACAGGTACCAGATGAGTCCACCATGCTGGTCAGAGATGGACATTCAGACAGGTACCAGATGAGTTCACCATGCTGGTCAGCGATGGACATTCAGACAGGTACCAGATGAGTCCACCATGCTGGTCAGAGATGGACATTCAGACAGGTACCAGATGAGTCCACCATGCTGGTCAGCGATGGACAGTCAGACAGGTACCAGATGAGTCCACCATGCTGGTCAGAGATGGACATTCAGACAGGTACCAGATGAGTCCACCATGCTGGTCAGAGATGGACATTCAGACAGGTACCAGATGAGTCCACCATGCTGGTCCGAGATGGACATTCAGACAGGTACCAGATGAGTCCACCATGCTGGTCCGAGATGGACATTCAGACAGGTACCAGATGAGTCCACCATGCTGGTCCGAGATGGACATTCAGACAGGACTATCTCAGACAGTACATGACAATCTGGTTCCCAACCAACTCAGCTCCAGTGGTACATTATGATCGCTAACTTGTTCTGTGGAAAAGCCAGTTCTGTATTACTGATATTCTGATTCTGTGTGGCCTCCTGTCATCCAGAAGGCATGTGTTCTATTGGAGTAACACCAGTCTACACAGCAGTCTACACAGCAGTCTACACAGCAGTCTACACAGCAGTCTACACAGCAGTCTACACACCAGTCTACACAGCAGTCTACACACCAGTCTACACACCAGTCTACACACCAGTCTACACACCAGTCTACACAGCTCAAACTGAGGCCGGATATTCCCAAGTGACTAGACTGACAACAGTGTGTGCTGTTTACCTGAACGTTACATCATTTAGCTGACGTCTTTGTCCAAACTTACTATATGTATAATTCCATTTAATTTAGGAAAAATCAATGTACTACTACTTGCCAGAACTCACAAGTGCATCTCCTTTCTAAAACAAGTGACTAAGAGCATAATATAGTGCTGCAGGCAACGTGCAAAAAATAGCAATCTAAAATACAATAGGTGCTTAAGAGGGAGGACAAAGTCGTGAAGTTGGTAACACCATGTCTGTCCCTGATATCCGCAGCGCTCTTAGTCGGGGTCCACATGGTCTTAAAGGTACCCAATGTAGTTTTTTTACCACTAGTATGCGCTCTAGAGCAAATTTGAGAAGGTGGTCTCCGAAAACCGCGTACTACGTCATTGCATCAATACGCAGAGCACATTATAGTGGCGTTTCACACATCTTTGTTGTTTTCAAAACTTTAGCTAAATATCATTTTGCAAAGAAATTACAAGGTAGGAAAGACATTCAAGTGATTCAACATGTTTATTAGACTACAAGGAACCATATAATTGAGGAATTTCGAAAATAAACAAAGAACGGATTGTTTTGATTCACGTTTCGTTGGGTACCTTTAATCCGGCCCTGCTGGAGAGGTGAGTTTTGAGCCTATAGCTGGATCTTGGTAGTCTATCCTCTCAGACGAGACGTCATCCACCACTGCTGCCGCTCGCCCAAACCTCAAACCTGTACATTTTCAGCAAGTCAGCAATATCATCTTCGCTCGCCTGCTTTGAAATAGAACAGGTAGGGTTCCTCATGAATAACTGAAGGGAACCAAAACAACTATGATGTTGTCTGGGCTCTTGGTAGAAATATTTCAGACAAGTGGTCCAACACTCAGTCAATTAAGGGCCGTGACGGGCTCTGGCGAAGGATAAACACAGAAGAAAGAGTGTGGTTTTCTCAACGCTGTGATGTTTCCATTCTGGTAATCTTACGGAGAGAGAACTGTCTAAGCGTTTTCTGAGGTCGTTTGTCAAAATTGTATTTGCTTTATTCCCAGAAAGACCAACCAGGAAACACATCATTGGACAATTTTCTCACGCTGCATCTCCCAAACTCAGAGATAACTCTGTAGAGAGGCTGCTGAGTTCTACGACTGAAAACAGAGCCAAAGATTGACTTGCTTAAAAAAATATAAAATAAAAAGACAACTATCCATAAAAGAGAATAAAATAGCACAACAAACACTTTAGATATGGCCTTTTGTATACTATTATATAGAGAGGGTCAGAGATATTTATACAGAGATATCATTGTATCTTCTCTTCCCTTCAAATCGAACGGGATTCTGTTCTGCGGGTTCTGCGGGTGTACAGTACCAAACGTTAGGTTCTGTCAGAAGCTGAGGGAACCGACCAGACTCGCGCTGCGAGGAGGCAGGGAAACCATAGGTCCAGGAAGTACAAAAGAACTGCCAGGGTTTTCAGAAGGCTAGAATTCTAGAGGTAGACCTTTCCGGCCATGTGGGTCTCAATTACAGTAGCAGCTTCCCTGGTGACAGGGTCTAGGGCCTAGGGTGTAGGGTGTAGGTCGATTGCTAGGATAGATACTAGGGTCACTTCACATCCTGAGGCCCAGCGGTTCATCATCGTACCTCGTACACCAGACCGGACCCCTATGGGCCATCTTGGATATCAGGTCAGTCTCGCCGCCCATAATGGCAGCCCTGTACAGGGTAGGGAGATGTGACCGGCCTGCGAATGTGTGATTGCTACGGAGCTCAGCGCTGTGGGCGACAGCGAGGTGGAGGTTACGGATGAGCGCTGCTGGTCTAGGGAAAGCCCAGGCACCATGGGTATTGTAGTTTTATGTGACGGGCTCCTCTTGCTTGTAATCTGTTGAACGTGGTCTTGTTTAGTTTTAGTTTCACTCTTTGTGTTCTTGATTTCGAGTTTTGCGATTTTTTACACTTTGTTGTTTGATGTTATGCATTGTCACAATACAAATAAAATAAAATAAATTCAAATGAAATGAAAACAATTATTGTTGTTGTTGTTGTAATTATAATTATTATTAATATATTGTGTCTGGGAAAATGACTGGGTAAATCTGTGGATACAGTACATGATACTATGGCTTTGGGTTCACTTTATCTGTCCATAGATGGCTGTGATTCTGGTCCACTATTACAACAAGTGTGGTGTCTCCAGCTGCATGACCAGTAAGCGGACATTTTGAGACGGTGTCAAGTCAACAATCCCCTCCAGTCTTCAAGAGGGGGGAACCCGATCTCGTCAAACGTCGGGTCTTGTTGAGTATTCGAGAAGAGAGGTTCTGCAAAGCTCTGTGGAACCACTACACTGTGGATCTCTGTGGGCTTCACCTGCACAGTGTCTCAGCTACGATCGGAGGAACCGCACCGAACAGCCGACCGTGGAAAATAGAGAAGAAAAAAAGGATAAGATAAATAAAATAGTGCGTCTCACCTTCTGGTCGTGGCTGTAGGCGAGAGCCCAGTCCTCCTGCTCGGGGTGGAACAGCAGGCTGAGGATGTAGAAGCTGAGCCGGTGCTTCTGGTAACTGGCCCCCTCGTCCGAGCTGATCAGAACGCTGCTCTCAAACTCCGGGTCGGTCAGCACCATGATCTGAGAGATGGAGAGAGGCGGGAGGGAGGGAGAGA
This sequence comes from Borostomias antarcticus, assembly GCF_949987555.1. Lineage (NCBI taxonomy): Eukaryota > Metazoa > Chordata > Actinopteri > Stomiiformes > Stomiidae > Borostomias > Borostomias antarcticus. The sequence continues at coordinate 30,685,962 of NC_140240.1, forward strand.
GGAGGAGGTGTTAGGGGCCAGCAGCAGAGTCAGCGTAATAGGCCGTGTGCTTGGCAGGCGTCGCGCTGATACAGTACTGCGGGCTAATGTCTCCACCAGAACTTCACTTTAGCAAACGGTCTCTCGCTGCTTCTTGCCGTGGCTTTGTGACCCTTCCCCAAGCACTTTTCCTTTTGGTTTGTAGTCATTCCAATATCCAAGAGATTCTTTTTTCTATAAGGAGATCATTCTGAGAGTCCTATAACGATATCGCCAAACGGGATTGAAAAGAATAACAAAATGTTACAAAGGTCACATGTACTGTAGAGAAGCCGTGGAACTGTGAACAGAAAAGACGGGATTTACGAGTGATATTCCACCCTGCCTTTGGTGTTGTTCTAGAACTTTAAAAGCATGAGAAGTGAGAAACCGTGTGTATATTGATCATCTCTCTCAATGTTGATAATTTTGCCACGGTACAGGATTCTTAATTTCCTATGCTTAGTACGGTAAAGCCAATGTCTTAATTTTATAAAAATGTAAATTCGAGGCTTAATGTGAATCATTCCGCAAATCAAGTCCCTTAAGAAAGTACGGCAGCTGCAACTTTTTAATTGGATCATTAAGATGTTTACATACAGAAGAATGTTCTATCCACTTACTGGAAGCGTTAACTGTAAACTATAGACTGCACGAAAGAGCAGATTAGTGCAAATTGTTCAGGTAAAGACCTTGTTTGGAAACCTATAATACACTAAGAGCAACTGGTCCTACCTTACAGTATATCACAATGTACCAACACAGTAGCCATGAGCTCAGGGGTAACAAAGTCAAACAGACAAGTTCATTACAGTGAATTACTGTAGAAACATTGAGATATATAATATTTACAGTGTGGCAACGGGCTTCCTTCTCAAAGGTAATCGGTGCGTATCTCTATTAATAAATCCTAGCTTATTTTGACAAATCAAATATGCTTTAGGCCTTAGATTTAATGCAATATCATTCTGAATCGAGGTTTAAGTATAATTGGACTACAGTACCCACACTCCCCAGGGAGGGAAATACGGTGCTGGAAGAAGGGGTTTGTGGGTAGTGAAGCCCAGGCGTGAGGCGCAGGCTATGTTCTCTCCTCAACGGGATCTGAATTGGAAAAACAGCAGCCCATTCGTCACTGACAGAAATCTCACCAGCTCGTTCCCTAGCCTTAACTACCCAGCCTCCCCGGCGGTGATTTAGATAAATTGTTTTTCATTAAGAGCCAATAAACAGACTGCGGATTCCCAGGCCGGGGTTTCTGATTGGTCCAGGTGTCGTCTAAACTCAGCATTCATTACGAATCACGTCAGCGGCGAGGGAAAGGGGGCGGGGCAGGAGGGCGAGGTTGAGGGGTCACACCCGATTTCTTCACAGTCTCAGCGCCTTGTCAGATAGGATTTACCGTTTTTACAGTCTAATCATTTTTGCATAATACTGTATTAAGCGACAGTTTTTATGAATCGAGGAGGAAATTATGTTTCATCTTCCATCTTTGAGCGCCATGTCAGGGTGGGGGAAAATAACTCAATGCAGGAAGTCCTTGAGATGTATGGCATTGATGAAATTTCCTGCATTTTCAACAATAATTCGAGTTTGAGCTTGAGTTTATTTGATAGAGATGACCTCCGTTGGGATTGGCTGTAGCACGTTTCTTATTAGAGAGCAGCTCTTGCTATTCAAGGTCTTTTGGAAAGTCGCAACATTCTTACATAGTTACCAGAATGAGGCTGTTACTATTCTACTGTAACTGCATTGCCTTCAACTACAGGGCTACATTTTATAGAGAATTAAAAAATAATAATAAAAAAGGTATTGGAGGGGCGCCCCGGTAGCTCATATGAAGGCTAGTCCTTCGCGCGGCGGACCAGGGTTCGATTCCCGGCTCGGGTCCTGTGCCGCATGTCCTCCCCCCTCTCTCTCTCATGTTTCCTGTCTCTCTCAAACTGTCCTGTCCCATTAAAGCTGAAAAGCCCTGAAAAAATATCTTAAAAAAAGGTATTGGAGAAGAATGAGAACTGCAGCAACATAAATCTATTTAGAATCTGATTTAATTTCCACACGACTCACTTGAAATACTTGACTGTAAACGGTTCATATCTTGTTTCTGTTCATCATATAAAGGCTAGAAAAATCCATGGCCGTGACAACAAAACAATCTTGCTATTTCTTGTTTTCCTTGAACTACTGTAACTAGAATTAACTTCCGTATTAATATCTTTTATGTGGACAAATCCTTCTATTTTTTAATCAGTCAACATGCCATTCCACTAGGAAGACATACGGAATAGGTCACACGTGTTCTCTATAAGGTCTTGAACCTAACCAGGCCTGTTAAGTACATTGTAGATGCTACTGCTACTAGATGCTAACTTATATATATTTGTCTTAAGGGTGTTTTGAGTGTCAAGATAGCCAGAGGTATCATCTGAATGATCTAATTCAGGACAGAAACACAACTGGCATCCATGACTGTCAAGATAAAGTCATTCCCCACAGCCCCACCGCTCCGAAGCCCAGATTACTTTTCCCTCCAGATCGCACCCACGTTACCCGGGGCTGATTAAGTCCTCACACCGCATCCGCACGAACCACCGTGAACCCAACGTCTCCCGGGAACACGAGGGGAGTGAGGTGTGTAACAAAACCAGATCAATAGCGCTCGGAGGGGAGAGCCTGTGTGTGTGTGTGTGTGTGTGTGTGTGTGTGTGTGTTATCTGCCTGATGTCTTGTTAGTCAGGGGGAAAGGATTCTAGGCTAATGCTAATCTAGCGCAAAAAAAAAACACGGTAGGCTAATGGTAAGATAGCGCTAGGCTAATCGTCACACGTGAATAACTACACCCATTAGTCCCAGTGACATGTGGAGTGGGACTGAGGTGGTTGAGGCTAGCCGGCTATCTGAGGGCCGTAAACAAAGAGAGGACACACACACACACACACACACACACACACACACACTTTCCCTCCACCAGCACCTATGCATCAAGTCAAGGCTGATCAATTGAGCTTTGTGTTTGAGTGAGTGGTGGTAAGAGAGGTGTAAATAATAGTCCTCGAGCCTGGAGAACACTCTTTATCAGCACCATCACAGTAGTGTCACATCGCGTTTTCTCACCATAAACAGGCACTTTATGTATGTAGTGTGTAGCTGTGTGTGTTTGTTTGTTTGTGTGTGTGTGTGTGTGTTTCATTAGTAGATAAATTCACCCCATCAATCAATCAATACCTGTCAGCGAGTTCAGCCGAGGCCTCAGGACAGGGCAGGAGTGTGTACGGGGTTCCAGGCTCCTGTCTGTTTTAAAGGCTTTGCGATAAATGTCACCGCTATCATTCACATCTATTACGTGTTGTGAGAAAGGTCACAGCTTCAACCTTCTCAGACAACAGCGGAGAAGGACTTTCGTGTTGCCGTGCATTTGTTTGAATGTGTGTTTGTATGCGCGCATGTGTGTGTGAGTGGGAGATTATTTTTTGGGGGGGAGAAAGCACGATCTTTCTACCGGATGATTTTTGGAAAGCACCAGCAGGGATGTGGGAAGACAAACATCTCTACGGTCGTTAGGGTCGTTACTGCTCTCCTTCAACTGCGACAAGCTGTTATTCTTTCTTTTTTTCGGGTTTCTTTCTTCCACGTCCGCACATGCAGATGCTCAACATGGCCATTAAGGACAAACACAAACACAAACAAACAAACAGATTTGTCTGGCTGACGTGCATGAGGTCGTCCGTCTTTTTGAGGGTAAAATCGAAATAATGAGACATCTGATAAGGGTCAGAGGGTTTGAGGTCGGCGCCATGGGTCAATAAAGACACGGGGGTCATTTCCTTAAACCACACACACACACACACACACACACACACACACACACACACACACACAAGTACGCGATTCCTCACACAGCATATTCAAGCTCACTCAATGGGAAAATATGATCAATAATATTATGGAAAAGGAGATGATGACATGGACGGTGTGTCATGGCCGCCATGTACCACAAAGAAAACAGTATCTGAGGATAAACGAGAAGTCTCCTCCGTTGTGCACGTGCCCCGTGCACGGTTCCGCGGGGCGTCTGCGGCTCAGGAGGTCGAGCGGGTCACTCAATGGCCACAGGGTCGGCGAACACCTCGCATGGCAGCTGTCTTCGCCGTCGGTGTGCGAATGTGCGAAAGAGAGGCCATTTTGGATAAAAGCGCTATATAAGTGCGGTCCATTTACCGTCCATGTACCATTCTGGACGGAGTCTGGACTGGACCGAACACTACCGGGCCCTCATCATGTGAACCATCCAGGAGGGGAGAACCGTAGGGTCAGTCCGGGGTATTACCCATAACCCCCTTCTCTTCTCACAGAGGAGCTTTTCAGGGTTAACAGCACTGACCTGAGGACTGACTTGAGTCTCTCCACTAGATAAGGCTTTTAGAAGGGAGCCACACGATAAGTCTTACAGAAAGTTCTCACAGAAAGTTATCCAGCGAGGCCTTATCCCCGTCCCTCGGGAGAGGACAGCAGGGAGGAGAGATTAACCAGGCTTTGTGGAGAAGTGACTGGTGCTTCTTCGGAGGTGTCTCACCTTGCGTTTGTTGGTGGGACAGACGTACAGGTAGCTCAGGACGGTCTTGGAACCCACTTTGTCGTTCATTCGCTCGTAGGTGGACCCATAGTCAGTTGACCTGTAAAAGAGGGGCATTATTATTTTAGGTACAAGGTAAAAGAAGGCCCCCCACACCACTAATAGCTTGCAAATTATAACTTTCGTTTTCGATCCGTTACTGTACGATCGTCCTCAGGTCTAGGAAGATCCTAACGGGTTGAAATGTGGTCTGTGTGTTCTGTATTAAAGTAAGTTCTGTTTTGCAAGCAGTGAGATCTTCTTTCCTTTTACTCAGTCACTGCTCCTCTATACACTGTAACCCAAGGCCACTAGTCCAAGAGTGCACAAGATATTCTTTCATAGATAGATAAAATAGACTTCGACAGACAAAAAGACCAACAAATCCCTTTCTAAGACACATTTTCTTTAGAAAGCTGAAGACAGACATGCTTAGAAGCCGACCGACAGATGGACAGACAGGAAGACGGAATAGAAAGAAAAGCAGAGAAAGATGAGAAAAGGATCATGTCAACATTAAAAGATGGAGCTCAACCTGAATTTCAAGGGACTGTTTCTAAAGGCACACTGCTTTTTTTCCCTATAAATCTTACTGAACCAAGCGTGT
>NC_140240.1:30701198-30704937 GCF_949987555.1 Borostomias antarcticus
GGGAAGTGGGGTTTTTTGTTGCTCGCGGAACAGTCCGACAGGGGGGAGGGAGGGAGGGGGGGGGGGGAGCGGAGGCGGAGAGGAGAGAGAAGGCCATCTCCTGCCCCACGCGCACACCGTTATCTGCTGTCTGTCTCCCTAAGGAGCTCCTGAACCAATCGCCCGGAACTTATAAGCCAGGCATGAGGAGACAGGGGGCTAAGATGTTCTGAGGGGGGGGCGGGATGAGGAATAATAAAATAAATAAAGGAGAGAAAGTTTGCCCGAAACCTCAGGCCAGAAGAGGCGGGATTCGGAAGAACGGAAAGAGCCGGCGTGCTCCTTAATCTTGTTTATTCCTCTCGTCCTGAGAAGGTTTACAGCACTCAGATAAGCACTTCTGGCAGATGATGTCTTCCGTGCTGCCCTCTGAGCCCCGCCCGCTCTGTTCCCAGCATGCAACATCCTCGCTGGTGACAGCCCATCTATAATCTCAATGGAGATCCTAGCCGTTGACCTCCATCTTGGCCCCGTGGGTTCACAGTTGCTCGGAGGCGGCCAGGGGGAGTCTGGGTAAAAATAACAAACACAGACCTACGGTACATCGCTAGCTACCAGCAACCAATCAGCAGACACACACGCAGACAGACGGACAGACTGGTAGATAGGCAGGCAGACAGACGGGTGGACAGACAGGAGGCAGGCAAGCAGACAGACAGACTAGGATAGACAGACAGACAGACAGTCAGACAGACGGATAGACTGGTAGATAGGCAGACAGACAGCCTGGTAGATGGGCAGACAGACAGACAGGCAGACAGACAGATAGACAGACAGATCTGGTAGACAGACAGACAGACAGACAGACAGACAGACAGACAGACAGACTGGTAGATAGACATGCAGATAGACAGACACACAGGCAGACAGGCAGACAGACAGACAAAGAGACAGACAGGCAGACAGACAGACAGGCAGACAGACAGATAGACAGACAGATCTGGTAGATAGACAGACAGACAGACAGACAGACACACAGGCAGACAGAGAGACAGACATGCAGACAGACACACAGACATACAGGCAGACAGACAGACAAAGAGACAAACAGACAGACAGACAGGCAGACACAGATAAAGAGACAGGCAGGCGACAGACAGACAAAGAGACAGACAGACAGACAGAGAGACATGCAGACAGACAGAGAGGCAGACAGACAGGCACACAGGCAGACAGAGAGACAGACAGGCAGGCAGGCAGACAGGTGCCCGGCTAGCCCCCCTGGGAAGCAGCTAGGACAGGACAGGAGTCCCTCATGGATGATTGCAACATGATCTGAAACATTAATTTTAGTCCTGAGTGGCGGTGGGAGTGAGGATTCCCCCCGAGGCAGGAACGCTAGCAGACATGTCATCATGTTCTCGGGGTGTTACACCTAACCTGTGCCTAACCTACATTGCACAGAGCAAAATGTATGAATTTAGATCAGAATTCATTATAATTGTGTCCAAGTCTGATTATTACGTTACATTACATTATAATCATTTAGCAGATGCTTTTTATCCAAAGCGACTTCGGATAATTGCATTTAACGTAGGACAAGCCAGTGTGCTACTACTCACCAGAACTCACAAGTGCATCTCCTTTCTAAACAAGTGACTAAGGGTCAAATCCACAAAAGGATTGGGCAGCTTTTGCAGCGGAAAACCTCTTGCAAAAAAATAGCATCCAATCCACAAAGCACACGCAAAGGGAGGAAAGCATTGCAAACTGAACCGATGAGCCAATAGCACCACAGCTGCCCCAGGCTCATTTGAATGTATGTAAATTAGTTACTTCCGTGTAAAATTGGCCCAAATAAGCGTTGCGTCTGATCCACAAACACCATGAGCTAACTGCCACACGCAGATAGAGAGGTGCAAATACCGCTTTTGAAAATCTCTCCTTCTGTCTCTCCTCAGAACTTGTGAAGTTTGAATGAAATTGAATTGATATTGGATATTAAGGGCCAAACATATATAGAGGGGGACTTATAAATAAGTTCAGCCTGCTGTGATGCACAGAAACAAACACAACTGATATGTTCTGTAAAAAAGTGTGTCGTTTTTATTATGATCCGATTTGTGTCCTGAAATATGGAGAAAAGCTTGAAACACTAGGGAAAGATCAGACTATATCTATATACATATATCTATATACATATATATGCATCTATATACAGGAACAAACTGCATTCAGCTGGTTGTAAGTGCCACACATATAAGGGGCTGACATGCCCGGGCTCTCCAGGGAACTCCAGAGCAATCATGGACGCAAATTACACACAGCTGGCAAATTTGTGGGCGTGTTTGCCCGGGCATATCATTAGAGACAAACCTTGTGTGGATATCATGCTAAACTGGAGCAGATTGCCGTTGCAATGGCTGTGCAAAATATCGAGCTATTAGCGGGAGCAATCCATTATTTGTGTATTTGGGCCTAAGGGTTTAATCTAGTACTGGAGGCAAAGTACAAGAATATTAAACCAGAAATACAAAAGGTGTTTAAGAGAAGGGATCCTGGAGGTAGTACTTCTTGAAGAGGTGAGTTCTGAGCCTGTGGTGAAAGATGGGCAGCGACTCTGCTGTCCTGACATCAGTGGGCAGTTCGTTCCACCACTGCGGGGCCAGGACAGAGAAGAGCCGTGACCGTGTCGATCGACCGCAGGAGCCTCGGAGTGACGGGGCAACCAGTCGCCCCGAGGTAGCAGAGTGTAGCGGTCGGGAGGGGGTGTAGGGTTTGACCATGGCCTGGAGGTAGGAGGGGGCTGTTCCTTTCATTGCCCTGTAGGTTAGTATCAGAGCTTGGATGTGAGCTGCTACAGGGAGCCAGTGTAGGGAACGGAGAAGGGAAGTTGTGTGGGAGAACAAACTTGAGGCGGTATAAGAACAGGTGAGAGGCAGCTTTCTGGACAAGATCCAGGGGTTTAGAGGCCGGCGCAGGGGCCCCAGCAAGGAGGGAGCTGCAGTAGGCAGGCGGGAAAGGCCGAATCCTCCACAACTCAACATCCAAGTCTCAAACAAACCACACAAAATAAACACACTTGCTATCATGTCCGTAGGACACAGGCTGGAGAAAACAGGTCCTGACGCTACACTGTGTGAATAACAACAAGAAACATCAATTCAGGAATATAATTTCACTTTTCTCACTGTCGTTTCTAGAAAGTTGATGAGATTTTAACTTGATTACCGAGAGAGAGAGAGAGAGGGAGAGAGAGAGAGAGGGAGGGAAAGAGAGAGAGAGAGGGAGGGGAGAGAGAGAGAGAGAGAGAGGGAGAGAGAGAGAGAGAGAGAGAGAGAGGGAGAGCGATAGAGAGAGGGAGAGGGAGGAAGAGAGGGAGATAGAGAGAGAGAGAGAGAGGGGGAGGAAGAGAGAGAGGGAGAGAGAGAGAGAGAGAGAGAGAGAAAGAGATGCTCAGATTGCAATTGTTTGAAGCCCCATAGAGGCTTCTGGCTATGAAAACTCCAGATGAAATTCTCCATTTACTATTATGACAGAAAGTAAATTAGCGGGTGCTCAGGATATGAAGGGGGGGGGGAGGCCCAAGAGTATGTAATTAAAAAGGTAAAAATTTAAATATTGTGAGTAGGGAGCAAAATGAATGACCTCCTCAATAATAGAGCTGTGATTTATGTATCCGGTCTGCGGCGATGCAGTGGCGGAGGGGTGAAATCCCTAACTCAATAACATTCATGATGTTCATGAGTCCTCTAAGTTT
>NC_140240.1:30705137-30747637 GCF_949987555.1 Borostomias antarcticus
GATCCTGGGTTGCCATGTGTTTTCTTAACCCTGCGGAGCGTCTACAGCGTGAAGAAGGCACAGCGCCCCCCAGAGGCCCGGAGGCTGACAGGTGAACGACAGCACATTAGCGCTACGGAATGACCTTGCTGATTCCCGGGGTACGCCGAAACTCTCGCCTTCTCTCTCTCTCGCTTGCTTTCTCTCTCTCCTTTCTTTCTGTCCTTCTCTCTCCCTCTCTCTCCCTCCCTCGTTCCCTTTCGTTCGGAACGCCAGTCTGTCCCTGGTCTTTGTTTAAGAGTCTTTAAGAGTCAGCTGCAGCATATCCTCCAACGGCGCAGTTCAAACCCCTAAAGGAACGACCATTTAGTTGCCTGTAAGAAAATCTAAACAAAGGAAAGGGCCTGTGTGATTGTTTAGTGTCTTTCCAGGGCGGGTTATGAGAGCGAGGCTTTTGTTTTTGGGGGTCCACACGGACTCCTCAGCGAGAGTGTCTTGTTAACACACTCAGTCGTCTCCGGAGGGAGTATTATTCGATGTATGAGGGGTGGAACCTTTCAGCATCCAGGGCCTTTGTGCATTACGACGGAGCCCCGCTCAAATGAGTTCCACTCTTGTCAGAGGCGGCGCTCCTTCTGTCATTATCCTGTTACCGTCGGGGGAAAGAGCTCGGAGGTATGATTCTCTTTAATACGCCGCCGACGTGAGTTTCTTTATGAATCTAAATGTGAAGAGAATTATGGTTGAAAGATGAATAGAGGCAGAGATGTGTTTTTCTTATAATGGCCCATTATCCATCATGGCCATAGAGCTTAATCAAGAACATATAGAGACAGAGGTCGGCAGAGGTCATGATAGTTTGCAAGACACGACTTTCCGATGGAGCTATTGGACTATAGAATAGAATAGAATAGAAAAGCAGAGTTCAATTTGTCATCGTTATGATAACCCTGTTTTTCATGCAAAGAAACTGAAATATTAGCACAGCTAATTAACTTGTAATGGTATTCTGGTACAAAACAAAACAAGCTCGGAACACCAACCCCAGCGTTAAAGCAATATAAGTCAATTATAACTGTTTCACCGTTTCAAAATAAACATTGTGAATGCGCTTTAACAGGTGATTAATGTTCTGAATGGCCGGATGAACTGGAAAAAGAGATAATGGAGCCGGATTTGTCAGAATCAAAGAAAAGTTTGCCAAGGTGAATCTCGAATTAGAGTTGCGAGTTCACAGGAGCATGTCTGTCCTCTGGAGGCTGTGAGTGGCGTGAATGTATCGCATCTAAAGGCTACACTTTTTTGTTTGTGAAATTACAGTCATTAAGCACCGAAGGGTTGCCAGCGTGGGTCAGTCACTCCATCATGTTTTATTAATGTAAGCTTATGCCTGAGGGGTAAATGTTCACTCAGTGCCACGATTCCAACGCAACATATCAATCATTCTGCTTGCTAATGGCCGATCATCAGACTGCTTTTATGCAGAACCTCCATCCAATGAGTTCCACGTTGAGAGGCCACAGCTGGAAAAGTAAAAAAGCAGGTTTCAGATTGCCTGTTACTTTACATCGACAGGATCTTTGTTCTAAACTGTCTTTAAATCGAGCAGTATTTCAGGAGTTCTACTCTCAAGACATTGGGGATGATCTCGTATCTCTGTATGACGTCCCTCATCTTAAGAGACGTCATCCATTCTTCTCAAAGGTTTCAAAGGGAACGCTGCGCAGAACCACAAATCGCTAGTCCGTCGTTATTTAATCCTGTCACAAACTCACCGCAAACACAAGATGGATCCTAATGACTGCATCACAGTGCGGCCAGATAACAAGACTAATACCTGAGGTAACTATTTCTGCCGTGCCGTTGCCAAACCATTTTTAGATTTCCGTGGCGCTAAAATTCCACAGCCGCCCTCATGCAACTCTGCCAATTGAAATTCTTCCAAGATACCACTACACATACGAGATGGGCAGGCTCCATAGCAACCCAATCACCCTGGGTCTTTCCTTTCATTCCGGAACCCTGTTTTCTCCGATGCCCGCACAAAGACACCAAAGGGTATTCAGACATCAACAACAACAACCACAACAACAAACACATCTGGCAAACCTCCCTGACCCGACTCACAGCCCTGTATCGGGGCTGTGAAAGCAGAGCGCGGCGAAGGCGCCAATCCTTGACCGGCGTGACCGCGCGTGGAGGCTGATGGGAGTACGGAGGAGGGTAGGCCGGGGGGGCTGTGAACCCACCCTCTGGTACTAAATGGATAATTTGACTCTATTCCAGCCAAAACACCGCGAGGAGCGAGAGAGAGAGAGAGAGAGAGAGAGAGAGAGAGAGAGAGAGAGAGAGGGAGAGAGGGAGAAAGAGAGAGAGAGAGAGAGAGAGAGAGAGAGAGAGAGAGAGAGGGAGGGAGAGAGAGAGAGGGAGAGAGAGAGAGAGAGGGAGAGAGAGAGTAAGAGAGAGAGAGAGAGGGGCGGGGGGAGAGAGAGAGAGAGAGAGAGAGAGAAAGAGAGAGAGAGACAGAGAGAGAGAGAGAGGGAGGGGCGGGGGAGAGAGAGAGAGAGAGAGAGAGAGAGAGAGAGAAAGAGAGGGAGAGAGAGAGAGCGAGAGAGAGAGGGGGGGAAGAGAGAGAGAGGGAGGGAGAGAGAGAGAGAGAGAGAGAGAGAGAGAGAGAGAGAGGGAGGGGCGGGGGAGAGAGAGAGAGAGAGAGAGAGAGAGAGAGAGAGAGAGAGAGAGAGAGAGAGGGAGGGGCGGGGGAGAGAGAGAGAGAGAGAGAGAGAGAGAGAGAGAGAGAGAGAGAGAGAGAGGGAGGGGCGGGGGAGAGAGAGAGAGAGAGAGAGGGAGAGAGAGAGAGAGTGAGAGAGAGAGAGAGAGGGGCGGGGGAGAGAGAGAGAGAGAGAGAGAGAGAGAAAGAGAGGCTTTTGTACAATACCTTGAACCATCAACAACATAACAAGCTCCATTGCCTCTCGGAGAAGGGAATGACATGGGTGTGCGGAGGCAGTGTTGTTCTCCTTCTCCCCTTCATATTACTCATTTCTACACTTCTCTGCCCGTAACTCGACACAATCCATCATCCCCCCCCGACCCCCTCCCCGCCTCCCACCCATGCTACTCACTTGTGCATGCCGCACCATATGGTGTCCCCCCTACAAAACACTCCCCCATCTCTTGAGTGTATCTCATCCCACCATCCGTCCGTTTGGCCTGGATATTGATAGATGGAAGATGAGGTGAAACACCTGGTAGGCCGGCCTCTTTGTTAGCCCAAAAGTAAGAAATGGGGGGGGGGGGGAGATGAATCTCTCAGGGCGACGGATGTATGAAGGAGCCCCTCTCTGGCCTGCAACGACAGGTAGTTAAGAGAAACAAATTGTTCTCTGTGCATTATTAATAGGAGTGTTCTTGGGGAAGATAAACTGTTTATTAACTACTGTTCCCTCCGAGCGGAGATGAGCGATCTATGGTAGAGGGGGGGTCGGGGGAGAGAGGGGGGGGTAGTTTAGAGAGAGAGAAGCAGTAATGTAGCGCCGTACTTAAAAAAAACGCCGGCATCCGCAGCGTCGTGACGCGCGCGTTAGTCCCTCTCCGCACCTGTTGGTCGTTATGCGGAAAGTGCCAGAACTAAGAATACCCCCCCCCCTCGCTCTCAGAATGAACAACAAGAGCGCAGCTTGCTGCAAAGTCTGGTGCAGTGCTGCCATGCTAAATCTAGAGCGCTCACATGCGCTTGTTTTATCATGATTAATTAACCGATTGATGTAGAAAAAAAGATTTCTTCTATGAATTGTGACTCACTATAATACGTAATCATGGCAGTAGCCGTGTTAAAGCAGCTATCTGCAGGAATAAGCACTTCCATATGTAACTGGGTGGAAATTACCCTAGTAAATCAGAGGTATGCATTCAACAGGAGCCCGTGGCAGAAATCTCAAGCTTCCCAAGATTCCCTACCGCCTGAGATCACTTGTAAGATGAATGTCGGGGAGTTGTGGGGGCATGAGTCCTCACCCACGAGAGTAATCTCCTCGCCATTCTACTTCCAGCATGCCAGTTTACGCGTCCAAAGTGAGAGACAGATACGGGTCTTGCAAAATATTCGGAAAACTATTTAGTTCTTTCTCCTTATCTGAAATTGGTCCAGTTTGTGACATGGAGGAGCTTGGTTTTTTAAAGGAGATAAGTGTACAGCTCCTCCTCAACAGACACCCCGGGACCATGACGGCTTAGTCTCGCTACACTTCTCCTGCTTTTGTCTTGTCTTTTCCTCCCATCCTCCCCAGAGAAGGATCTTTTTCAGGTTTGTCAAGTTCTCTGTCGCTGCTCCTTCAACTTGTCCTGTTTGTAACAACTATGACTGATTTCAAGCATATTCGGATTATGAAATTCGATGAGGAATCAGCTGCACAGCTCCATAGTAGACTTCAGTACGATTAAAGCTGTTTTTCCCCCCACAGTTATTTCCTTTATAATTATGATAAGGGTGCACAATGGCTCCCTATACTGTACTTATCGCCTTTTTCATGTACTGTAGCCTACCCTTTTCTATCAGCAAAAGGTATAAGGCCATGCTTCCTGTACGTCCATAAATCACCCCATCTATCTCCCAGGCAGACTTTAAATGTCACTGATCTCACAAAGTGATAAAACAACAAAGAAAGTTGCCCATCTGAAACACGCTGCAGAGCCAAACCACCCAGACAAGGAAATACAGAAGAAAAGTAACAGAACAGTTATTTGAACACCCAAGACGACCTACTGCAGTTGTTAACGACGCTCGCTTGTAAAGACAAAGGGAGGATGAAGACGGTGAGACCGTGTGGTGTACAGTAGCTGGGATGAGACGTATGCGTTGGCAGACTAACACGCATCAGCTGTCAGACACCAGCTTTCCTGAGAAACTGAGTACCTGACGAGGCCAAAAGCAAGCGTCTTTGCGATATGCCGCCAAAAAAAACTTCACCTAAGCGGTCGTGGCATGAATGGCAGCTCACAGAATCTCAACGGCGCCATTGTGTGCCATCGTGCCACAAGACCACCCTTGCTGGTGTTTGTGGAAATTCATGGTTTTATGGAGTAGCTTTTAAGATCAGGTAAAAATAACAACAAGGGATTGGTTATCTTTGACATCTAGTTTTAGATTCTTAGGGTGCAACTGTGATTTTAGTATTTTTTATACAATATGGATCGAAGCAATTTCCTTAAAATAACAGATCTGTGTTCACTTCATTTTAGGTCCTTTTTTCTTACCTCAGCCGACTGCCCTGGAACTGATTAGTTCTCTCAAGGCGTATATTTCCTGGTTGCTGGAGGTTTAATCGTAACTTGTCAGTCAAGCTTAGCGTTGCCGCGCTGCAGGCTTAAGGGATATGTTACCTCTCTGTCAGTTAGCCAATCATATTGATCATTTTCATCTCGGTGCAAAGAGTGGTATAACAATGACAGGCTGCCTTAACCAACCGTTTCCCCCCTTAAATACACACCGAGAACACCTCAATGACTCCATTACAATGCAATTAAAAAGCAATCGCTTAATTGCAACAATCTGTTCCGACCAGGCCATTGATTAGCAGAGTAATTAACGGTGTTAAAACAGAGTAAAAATACATTTTATTGAAAACATTTATTTTTCTGTAACAGTGTATATGTAATCAATTTCTCTCAGTTGGGGGTCGCATCCTCTCTGTCTGAGGATAAAATGATATTCACACACGTGTTTCTTCTGTTTTAGACTTTTCTTTAGAAACAACAACCAACAAAACAACCCCCCCGAATTATACTACTACTAGTACTAATAATAATAATAATAATAATAATAATAATGAAAATAATAATAACTAGAATGTACATTTCCTGGAGAAAATGTGAGGTGGGCTATTCCTGGAAACAGCTAAACATCATGAACATGTTAAAGTTTGAAGAGTTTCTAGCACAAAGTATGAAGAAGTAGTTAAAGCAATACATCGCGATATTTGGACCTTTACAAACATGTCTGGTGCTAATTATCCAATTACTGTAGATTTACTAAAAGTAAGCTGAATCGTCCAAACAGTCTACTCAGAAAGATAATACATTAGCATTGATTACCTTTTAAAACTAGGGCCCCCGGGACGCAGCATTCAGTCGAAGTGCGCATGCGCAACGTTGTGCTTAAACAACACAGTAGTAACTAACTATTCCGGCGTCTATGGATATCATGCATGGATGTATTAATAGAACATGCAATGATATAATGGCGGAGGTGAGAACACCGAAGCGAAACATCATGGAGGAAGCCAGAAAAAGAAAAAGACAATCTGATAACGTTACGACAGTACGACAGTGCACTTACTCACGGAGCCTGTGGGGGCGCAGTTCTGAGAAAACCGGAGAAAACGCTATGTATTGCTTTAAGGGCCAAAAAACTGGGGAGAATAAGTAAGAAAGAAAGAAATAGTGGGAATATATTACTTGGCTTCTACAAGCTAGCCCACCTAATAATAATAATAATAATAATAATAATAGTACACCGACAGAGCTAGAAAGGCTTCCCCCCCAAAAAACTGATCATGCATTTATAGTTTACAAAAGTTTGACGGGTCCAAAATTAATGTTGTGCTTATCTCTGTCTGAGATGTCTGAGGTATGGTTCCCACCACTATAGGGATCACGAGCCAATAGTATTATGTCGCTGGTACCACCCGGTATCTCTGTGACTACTGGCTCCGGCGCCTTGTTAAGAGTTGCCGTTTGTATGATTTGTCCACAGAAAATGTTGTCTCTAGCCATTTCTTTCTCCTCACAGCGGCATCCTATGAACAATGAGACATTTTCTCCCATTCCACAGTGAAAGGTTGAACTTAGCCTGAGGCAAAGCTGTTAGTGCTTCACGCTCCAACAATTTGGAAACCATCCCGTGTTTGGGCAACCTCGCATGAGGGGGTCAGAGAGGTTGTTGTGAATCTTTCCGGACAAGTGCTGTTGTTTTATGGCACTATTCTGTTTTTCATGTCTATTCATGTGATGAGTTAAATTGGACGGGAGGGGGGGTGAGGATGTTTGGTGGTTTCAGGGGCCGCGCAGCCTGATGGAGGCGACTTGCCCTGCTGACTTTCTCTTCCATTCATCCGCTGCAAAATTCAATTCAGCTTGAATGTCATCTTGGCAACATGGCGGTGGAAACAACACAGTCTTGTCAACGATGTTCTCGTCAGAAACGGCCAGCTGCTGAACAAGCCAACATGGATAATGGACGCCAAAACTAGCACACATCCTCTAGAAGGGCTTTAATTCACTCACACATCCCATTTATTTAGACATGGGACACCACTAGGGGCTAGAAGTATTGGGGCCAGAGGCCTTTTCATTACTTTTTTTGTGAAACAATAATATATTAAATGTTATAGCTGCATCCTGCATATGCAGTGTAGTGAACCCTCTCTGAGATAATTGCATCCATCTCTTACAGGGAACAGAGACACCTGGGCATCCGCTCAACCTTTGTCCTTGGATGTGAAGGGTGTACGTATATCCATTTTTACTTTTTTTTTTCTTATTTAGCTTTCAATTTCCTGTCGCTGTTCCGCTCATCGCCCCATCCCCCATCACCACCACACACATACACACACTCTCTCTCTCTCCTTCTCTTTAACATCCAACATGTTAGAGTCCTCCTTTTTTCCTCTCCTTACTGCATTAATCGAGCCTCCTGAAGAGAATCTCGCCTCTCTGCTCATTAACCTTTGTGCTCCGGCGTACCCCAGGGCTCTATTCTCGGTCCTCTGCCTTTTCGCACTCCGTAATGCCTTCCTAGACGCCTCCTATCACTTCTATGCAGATTATATTTCTTGAACCCCCCCCCCCCCCCACCCTCCTTTTCTCTTTTTCCTCTTGTCTCTGTCCTCTGATAAAAAGGTTTCTATCACGCTGGATACAGACTCCTTCTGTTGTCCTCTGACACCACCTGAGGGTGTCCTCTAGAACTACTCGCACTTTAAATCAAACGTACTGTATGTCCTTTCTGTCTCATGTTCCCTTCTTTTTTCCCGTTCTCACAGAATCTCATATAGATGCATTAAATATCAAACCAGGCCAGGTCAAGCCTGGCTTAGGTGCGAGGCTGACTTGTTTCTGTTCAGGACTGGTAGGACGGAAGCTAGTCATGCCACTGAAATTGCTGTGAATTGAAATGACATGAAATAATGTCTGATAATTAAAGATGGGTCTTGTCACCTGGACACATCAGTTCCAATGCCTCCAATACTAATCCAGCACAATGAGAGCGGGATAGCCAGTTAGCTCATGGGCTCACAACAACTAGCAGCAGCTTCCATAACATTAATCAGTCAGTGGCTAAAGCAGTTACACTGATGATAACATAAAGTCATCCCCACCGGGAACCCCGGTCTCCTGGGTGGGAGTCCAATGCTCTCACCACTACTCTACTTGTGCAGTGGAGATCGGTGGGTGGGTTTTGGTGTCCTCCTTCCAGTCCCTAGTGCGGGTTGGGGATAGAATACGGGTCGGGGTTGGGACAGGATCTGATCTATAAGGCAAGGGGTAAAGGTTGGAGTGAAAGGATGAACATGTGGAGGTTTGGGGTATAGTCTCATAAAGTCATCCCCACCGGGTCTTCAACCCCAGTCTCCAGGGTGGGAGTCCAATGCTCTCACCACTACTCTACTTATGCAGGGGAAATCGATGGGTTGATTTTGGTGTCCTTCTTGATTTTGGTGTGCTGGGACTACTGCCTCTTGTGGTGCCAACAGAGAAATGCAGGCCAACACTGTTCGCAGTAACGGAGGGAGGGAGGGAGTGATAACAGGACGAATCCTATACATGAGCTTAATGTATTGATACATTTTTGTGCGTGGCTCTAAGCCAGCGCAGGCTTAGAGCCACGCACAAAAACGCATCAATACATTAAGCTCATTCCTCCATCAGCACCTAAAGCTGTGCCAGTCAACAGTCAGTCTAATCACTGAAAATAAACCACATGTAGGCGTAGAGCGACTGGTGCATCACATCCTATACAAAAATGTATTACTATAGGATTTGAAGTGTCCTACTCCTATTGTAATGAGGACTGTCTGTCTATAATGCAGTAGCGTACCGTGGGGTCTTGCACAGGGTCTTCTCCAACATTGTTATTACTCCCAACTCCCAATCCCAATATTGCCCAAAGAGGGCAATATTTAGGCCAAACAACCAAGCTTTTAGGGACAGACTAAATAAACTACAGAGCCATTATATGACAACAATGGCCAAGCACCACGAAGAGGAATGACAGGACGATAAAATACACCCCCACAGCACTCAATAGCCTACTCCCTACTTCACTAATCAGTGTTTAGGCTACTAGGCTACTAGGCGTATTAGCCCACCGCTCCAGGTCTTGATTTGGTCTTGATTTGATTTGGTCTTGGGTAGATAGCATGTCTCAAGCCTTGTACTCTTAACACATATTGTGAAATCTGTGAATGAAATTCAAGTCTCACCAAAGTGTTTTGTTTTCCTACTTAACTGTTGTTCTTTCTTTGTAGTTCATTCTCATAGATCAGCCTGTTAAAACTACAAATTCTTCCTGTGTGACATCACTTCCCTGTCCTCTTCATCCTGAAACTGTCACTTCCTCTTTCACATTATAAACTATCCCTCGTCCTCAAGTGAACTCACACGAGCCCGGATTCACTTCCTGTGCTCTTGTCCGACTCTGCAGATCGTAACATAGATGAAACTATTGTCTTTGTTTAAAACCAGCTTGACCGACCACTCAGCGTGTTCTTTGAAATCTAAACTAAACCAAGTAAGATTTTTCCTTTACAAATCTCCAGCCTAATGGCCTGAGTGCACTGCAGTTCTCAGAGACATGGAACCAGCCCGCCATGTTGAGTCTCAGCCTCCGCCAGCTGCCTCCATACCAGCCTTTTATCAGCAGCAGCCTCTCCTCCAGCCTCACCAACATGGGGGGGAAGAGGGGTTGTCAGTTCTGCCGCTGGCTCAGTGGAGCGATGGCATTTCCACACGCATGCCCCCGGAAAGGTAATCCATTGGATTTGGGGGGGGGGGGGGGGGGTTAGTTTAGTGCTGGTTGGAAATAAGGCCAATGCATTCCTTCTCTCATTGTAATAGTCCAACACTACATTATATGTATCTCACTGATCGACGTTGATGATTATCTATACACATGTGGAGTGGTATTTTTCTGCTTGGTTTTAATCCCTTGTAGAATGTGTGTATTTCTGTATATCATGTACAGCGTTGGTTAGTGTGGAGATATGAGGGTGTTTAGACTCGGGTGCCATGGTGATGGGTCTACAGGAGCTTAATGAAGCAGAAACAGCGCTACTGCCCGTTCGCCTCCCTTCATAATGAAGAGCCTAAACATCGCCTTGGGCTTGAATGTGGGTAAGGCAGTAATGAATCCATTACATTCACACATACATTAAAAAATAAATAAATCAGTGTTTCATGTTGCGCTGGGAGAATTGCTCCTTCTCCCACATCCATGGCTGCAGTTTCTGGTTGCACAGAAGAGAGAAGGGGCTCTTTTTGGGATGTTTTACAATGTTTTGCCTTGAATCAAACCATCAAGGATTACATGGCTGTTGACAATTATGCAGTATCATTGTGAGGTGTCAAATGTCCAGACAGATGAATAGTGATGTATTTAAAATAACATTTTTATTTTATTTTATTTAACCTTTATTTAACCAGATAGGTCAGCTGAGGTCTCATTTGCCAGGATGATTTGGCCAAGAGGCAAAACAGAAGACAAGTCTGTACAAATAATAAAGAATAAAGAATACATTTAAAACATCACAACATATCACAAAATATACAGCATATAAAACATAATGTATAAGAAACAACAAGAGTACATTTTAAACATAAGACAAATGTTATTCTGCACAGGGAACCACAAAATAGCTTCCTCACTTGCTCCAGCACGCATGCGCACAGCGTGCTGGAGCAACGATTGCGCGCTGTGCACATGCGTGCTGGAGCAAGTGGGGAAGCTATTTCGTTTCTAAAGACGTTTCTAAAGATCATATTACAGAGGCATGTGAACAACCACAACAGGCCTACGCTCTATGTAAGCACAACTAGCGATTCATAAAGACAGATTGATGAAAACAACCGTTTCGCGGCAGAAAATAGATTTTTAGAAGCTGCATTCTCGGTGCCCCGTCCGCCGCCATTACATGGATATACTGGCTCGTGCTGGATTTTAAATTTCTTCTACATGCCTCCGAACTACACCAAAGTGATCTCGGTGAGTCAAACGTCTTATAATATGTCGTAAATAAGGTCCAGGTTGTCAAAAACTAGCATTCTCCTTTAAATGAAAAGTAAGAAAAATAGCCTACGCCCAACTTCGGCCTAAACATTCAGCACCATGGACGGCGCTGCTCAAACTAATTTATTTTGGGACGACATGACAAACAAATGCAATGACAAAAGATACAGTGACCAAAAACAAAAGATGCCCGTTTTTTTAGCCTGGGAGTTATTGAATGATATTTTCTCCTTTGTTCTCTTTTTCAAATCATTCCACCTCCATTTGCAGTCCATAGGCTACTATTGCGTTTGGAAACACCAACTGCGCTCACAGACTGGGATATTAAATCCCAAATGTGGTTTTTAGCTGTGAGTGTGATGTTTTTTGCTTAATTGTGAGGTATACCTGTGGACCTCGTCCATCGGGACTTCCAGTTCGCGCTCGGAAAATTTAATCTTTCTTTTTCTCTCTGCTATTGTCCTGGGACATGCATACCATTTGCTCGGGCAGTATTTATATAACTTTACCATATCAAGAGCAAATTGTACTCTCACTCCCTCTCTCTCTCCCTCTCTCACTCTCTCTCTCTCCCTCTCTCTCCCTCTCTCTCTCCCTCTCTCTCTCTCTCCATCTCTCTCTCCATCTCTCTCTCCCTCTCTCTCTCTCTCTATCCCTCTCTCTCTCTATCTCATCTCTCTATCTCTCCATCTCTCTCTCTCTCTCTCTCCCTCTCTCTTTTATTTTCCAATCTCTCAGGTTCCCTGGTGAACTTGCATTCTGCCACTCCAGGACATTGTGCGAGCCAGGCGAGGCCCTTCTCCTCTAATCACCTTTACTCCGACTCCCCTCATCATCATCATCTTCATCACACCACACATCTGCCCCGGCCCCGCACCTTCTGAAGTTCCCTCCCCCTCCTCCCTCCAGCTGCCCGTCTGATACAGCCATCAATACGCGTCTGAGGTGCAATCACATTCTTTCCTCTTCTCTCTCTTGACTCCGCCCGGCCCACCCCTCGCCCCCTCCGTCCGCCGTGACCTCCTCCTCCGTTCGCTCTCTCTCTCTTCCTCTGTCATCCCTCTCTCTTCCTCTCTTCCCTCTCTCCTCACTCTCTCTTATCTCTCTTCCTCTCTCTTCCCTCTCTCTTCCCTCTCTCCTCCCTCTCTCTTCCCTCTCTCCTCGCCCTCTCTTCCTCTCTCTTCCCTCTCTCCTCCCTCTCTCTTCCCTCTCTCCTCTCTCTTACCTCTCTCCTCCCTCTCTCCTCCCTCTCTCTTCCCTCTCTCTTCCCTCTCTCCTCCCTCTCTCTTCCTCTCTCCTCCCTCTCTCTTCCTCTCCTCCCTCTCTCTTCCTCTCTCTTCCTCTCTCCTCCCTCTCTCTTCCCTCTCCCCTCTCTCCTTCCTCTCTCTTCCCTCTCTCTTCCTCTCTCTTCCTCTCTCCTCCCTCTCTCCTCCCTCTCTCTTCCCTCTCTCCTCCCTCTCTCTTCCCTCTCCTCCCTCTCTTCGCTCTCTCTTCCCTCTCTCCTTCCTCTCTCTTCCCTCTCTCCTTCCTCTCTCCTCCCTCTCTCTTCCCTCTCTCCTCCCTCTCTCCTCCCTCTCTCTTCCCTCTCTCCTCCCTCTCTCTTCCCTCTCTCCTCCCTCTCTCTTCCCTCTCTCTTCCCTCTCTCCTCCCTCTCTCTTCCCTCTCTCCTCCCTCTTTCCTCCCTCTCTCCTCCCTCTCTCTTCCCTCTCTCTTCCCTCTCTCTTCCTCTCTTTTCCCTCTCTCTTCCTCTCTTCCTCTCTCCTCCCCTCTCCTCCCTCTCTCCTCCTCTCTCTTCCTCTCTCTTCCCTCTCTCTTCCCTCTCTCCTCCCTCTCTCTTCCCTCTCTCCTCCCTCTCTCTTACCTCTCTCTTCCCTCTCTCCTCCCTCTCTCTTCCCTCTCTCCTCCCTCTATCTTACCTCTCTCTTCCCTCTCTCCTCCCTCTCTCCTCCCTCTCTCTTACCTCTCTCTCCCTCACTTTCTGACAATGATGCCTCCTCATCCTTCACTGTGCAGTGACTTCTATTCGTATTCTTTGGGCGTGGAGAGCGATGGCTCCCTGCGCTGCTTCACAGCCATCTTTCAACCGACTCCCTCTTCTCGGCGTGTTAACCCTTTCATCTCCAAGGTGTGTCACTCTGATCGTTTACCACTCGCGGTTATTCTGAGCGGACCAGGAACAGTTCACCTGCCAACACAATTCCCCCGCAGTTCAAGGAAATATTGATTCATACAGTTAGTACTGTATGAAGAGCATAGATTTTGAGTGTTTCGCTTGTCTAAATCGCTTGTTCTGTAACTGTTGGCCTGTATGCTTGACAGTAGGGGACTGACGCTGTGCTGCGGCAACTCTGGGAGGAATGGCTTCCTTGTGGGTGTCTAGAACATTTAGTCATGTTTGGCTCTCACTCACAGGCCTGGTGCAGAACCCCCACCATTCCCCCAAACCCCCAATGTCTCATTAGTGCATTCTGGGAAGCCTCCTCTTCCTGGAGGAAGGTATGACACAGATGGTAGATCGGAATTGATGTGTTTACAGCTAAATGGGCCATGAACACGGCCTGGCCTTTCTGAAAGAGAGAATTGAACACTACTTCTCCAGCATCTCTCTTGTGAAAACAGCCGAGTGGGTGTATTACTGCAGGTTGGACGGAAGTTTGACAACTTCCACTCCCAGTGACTGCTGATACGCTTCTACGTTTTGTCAGTTTGTGATCCGGCGGGGAACCACGTTCTGATATGCAACTCATCCTCCCGTCATCGGACGCTGCGGGGATACGACAACTCGACGCTGACATTCAGACAACAAGCTGGGACTTTTCGCGTGTCACTGCAATTACTTCATTTCCTAATGGAATCTGTCAAACCGTCTTGTCAGCGGCGTTGTTTCAGCGGACGCCAGACGCAATCAGCCACCACGGTTCTCTTTGACACGCCCTGACGTTATCAGTTCGGGCAAAAATATGATTTGTGAACACAAACGACGTCCGGCTTTCTAATTAAACCGATCGCAGCTGTGGTGGACGCCTGACTGACATGGCAATGAGCTGATACCGCTACATGGTCAAACGATACAAAAATGCGACACAAAACACAAACAAACAAAACGCCCATCTCACCTTGCCACTTAAATAGCATTACCGATTCATACACTAATTAGGTCGGTACTTTATCAATCTCCGAGGGGAATTGCACTGGTACACCGGCCACAATCAAGGGACATCAACACAAAGAAAAAAGGTGCAATTAAACAAGACTATGCTATGCAATATACATACATTTAAAAATACAGAGCTGTAGAATTGTGCCGATGAATGCAATATACAATAGACAAATGCAAATAGGCTGTACAATCATGCTACAGAATAACAAGTGTTCACCAAGGGGGAGAGATTCCTAGGGATGCTCAGGTTGTGCCAACAAAGATGAGCAAGACTCGAGATTCTGTCAAGTATCTCTCCGCTTGGGAGTCTCAGTCAGTTACCCGTCAGTTACCCAGCAAACACACAACGTCAGGGAAACGTTCAGATCATGTCTTAATAACGTCCGTCGGTCCAGAACCCCATTTGTACGTCTGCTGGACCCCTCAATATTCACACGTCTGGCTTGGACCCCTCTAAGACGTCTGTGGACGTGCAAAACAAGTCCAATATCTGAACGTAAAAAAAAAACATTCATTCTGGCTCCTAATTGGATGTCTTTGGACGTCGGAAAAATACAAAAAAGACGTCTAAAAGACGTCTTTTAGACGTGTCTTTGCTCAGTGGGTAGTAGGGCGGCCATTCCAGGACGCTTGATCTTTATGATCGTACGGCAGGAGGAGCTTCAATAACTACCTCAATGATTGCTCAAGCTGTTATTGCACTAGTCAATGTTTATAGTGTTCTATTCATATATGATATTGCACTATTAATTGTTTATATTGTTCTATGTCACTGTGCTTTCATGCTTGTAAAGGTATATTGCTTGTCGTTTTCTGTCCATGCAATTTTTCACATTTGTCTGTCTGTCCATGTTCTTGTCTGTTCATTTCTGTGTTGTTTTTATTTAATTTAGTTGTAAAGTGCATTGGTGTGATTCTGCACTCAATAAAAAAAGAAGAAGAAAAAAAGAAAAAAAAGAGAGTTTCATTACCCAGCAGGCTGGCGTGTCCAGGCAGATGAGTTCAGATGAGTTCAAAGGTCAACTCCAAAGGTGGGGGGCTGGCGCAGAGGACCTTCCGGATGCGCTCTGTTGAGCACCGTGGCGAAGTCCGCCTCCGGCTGCAGGTGGTCCCCTGCTCGACCTGGAGGTCACGTAGTGGGACGTTCATCTCCGTGCAGCCACTGTCACAGGGTCACGGCTGGCCCTCGGGGACAGGGCCCGTCCTCGGGATCAACGTGTCCGTTCGGTTGTCATCCGCTGTTTTTTTTAAAGATATTTTTTAGGGCTTTTCAGCTTTAATGTTATAGGACAGTTGAGAGAGACAGGAAATGTGGGAGAGAGAGAGAGAGGGGAGGACATGCGGCACAGGACCCGAGCCGGGAATCGAACCCGGGTCCGCCGCGCGAAGGACTAGCCTTCATATGGTGCGCGCCTTACCCGGTGAGCTACCGGGGCGCGCCCAGTCATATGCTGTTTTGATGCTGCCTCCTCGGGGCACGACCACATGGAAGATGGTGGATTCCTGTACATCAAAGGCCCTGAGTCTCCTCAGGAAATACAGCCAGCTCTGTTCCTTTTATTTACACAGTTTAAAATGTATTTTAAACTGCAGTCACTGGTAGGGATGGGACGGTTTGACATTGAGACTGCTTAACGATTCAAGTCTTTATCGATCCCACTATCGATCCCCTACTTTTCTACTATTTGATGGAAAGACAAGACAACTATAAATCCTTAAAAGAACTGAATTGGTGTTAATTTGTGACACTACTGATGCACAGGGCATAACGTGAAAAGACAAAAAATTAACTATACTGCATATAAATTAAATAAAGTAGCCTATAGGCTATGCTTTACATAACAACATAACAACACACCATTACGTAACAAATGGCTGCTCTTAACTAAACAGTATTAGAGAAAGACAATCTCCCTCCCTCTTTCCATCCCCTTCTTCCCTCTCTCCCTCCCTCCCTCCCTCCCTCCCTCCCTCTCTCCCTCTCTCTCCCTCCCTCTCTCTCCCTCCCTCCCTCCCTCCCTCCCACACACATGCACTGTTGGGGGTTATACTGCACATAATAGCACAGCACGTCATAAAAACACATCAAATACTTTAAAGCACGGACATCAATAAATAAAACATAAAACAATATGGTCGCATACTTGATTGTCTTGATTTTAAATTCATTTTAAATGAGCGATATGTGTCACAGGCCTTCTTGTGCTGTATGTGGCATCGACTTGCCCTGCCCATTCCAGCCTGTTGTCCAGGTGCACATGAGGGCAGGTGTCTGGACCACAGGTGTCTGGACCACAGGTGTCTGGACCACAGGTGTCTGGACCACAGTATCGGCCCCTTGGATGGAGCATGAGTCAGCGAAGCCTTGCTGCTTCTGAAGTCCACCAGCATCTCCCTGGTCTTCGCTACGCTACGCGTAACTACAACAACGCATGCACAATGCGTGAAGACTAATTATATGCTGATAATCTCCTTTGTATGACTGGCACTCCATCCATTATCTCATATCCCTAACTAATTGGCGTGACGTGATGTCTTGCCCTCAGCGACATGCGTCGCGCAACTCATGATGACAATTATATCCATCTGAGATCGAGCACACAGGAACACGTGGTTGGAATACTGTAGACTCTAGAGTTCATCTCCTCTCACCTCCTAATCAGAGTGCTTTGATGCGTTCAGCTGACACACTGTCTGGGTCTTGCATTGTACGTCACGTTTATTGATTTGATTTGATTTGGCACATTATGAAATAAAACAATAACAATGATACAAATGATACATTACAAAAAACACTTATAAAACAATTATAAAAGACATGCCAGGGAAACCCCAAAAAAACCCTCAAGGGGCTTGTCGAGTGGGGCTCCATGTTGCAGAGTGGATAGCAACCATGCGCTGTGGGTGTCCGTGGCTACAGTAATGTACTGTACTTTTGAAAACGCTTCAAAGCTCCGTGTCGATCCACTTGACATATTGTTTGAGTAAAATTCGTTTTGATTTGGAAAAGAGCAATAGCAACTCCTACTAGGGCTGAACGATTTGGGGAAAAAAACTAATTGCGATTTTTCTGACTGAAATTGCGATTGCGATTCGATTTGCGATATTTTTTAAAAACATCAATATTCACTGTGTAATGGATTTAAACACCTACCACATGAGATTGCATGAGAAAATCAACTGTTCTATATTCTAATGCAAGGATGAAAATATAAATAGCTTCCAACTTTTCCAACTTGTAGGCCTTTTATTGATAAATAACAGCAGCATCCATCCATCCATCAACATACACGTCTTTCACAGTGTCCATGGGCATGGAACATACATGAGCTATTAGGACTAGGACATTTTCAAGAGGCAAGTCAATCACTTATAGCTCAGGAGCAGCATCCAAGTTGCACATTCTGCCATCAAGTTAAATAAAGTAATAATACTAATAAATAAAACTTTACAATAAGAAAATAACAGGATCTTTCAGTAAATAATCTCTGGCATTGCAAAAGAGGTAGGTCGTTCACATGAACAGCAACGACAATGTTAAACAGAATGCCAAAAATGTGCGGCCTCTAGGATTAAGTGCATAACAATTATTCAAAACAGAAGCATAGTGGCCCCGGACCAATCCCCCCTCCCTCCCTCCATCCATCTCTCTCTCCATTCCTTTGTCCCTCCCTCCCTCCCTCTGCCCCCCCATCTCTCTCTCCCTTCCTCCATCCCTCCCTCAATCTCTCCCTTCATCCATCCCTCCCTCAATCTCCCTTCATCCATCCCTCCCTCAATCTCTCCCTTCATCCATCCCTCCCTCAATCTCCCTTCATCCATCCTTCCCTCAATCTCTCCCTTCATCCCTCCCTCCCCCACTCTCCCTTCATCCATCCCTCCCTCAAATCTCTTGCTTCATCCCTCCCTCTCCCTTCATCCACCCCTCCCTCCCTCAATCTCTCCCTTCATCCCTCCCTCCCTCTCTCCCCCTTCATCCCTCCCTCCCTAAATCTCTCCCTTCATCCATCCCTCCCTCTCTCCCTCAATCTCTCCCTTCATCCATCCCTCCCTCTCTCCCTTCATCCATCCGCATACAGTTCTGGGAGGGCGACTTGACTGAAATATGTGCGGGAGGGAAGCACGTATCTTTTATCCAGCGTTTGGAAAAGATTTCGAAACCCGTCTTTTGTCACGGTGTTAACAGGCACCATGTCTTTAGCGAGGTACTTTGTCACGGCGTTGGTTACCTCACGGTGCCTTCGTGATCCTTTTTCATACGGGGTAACGCTTGCAAATGAGTGTGAAATGGAGGATTGTTTGCTAGACTGGGGTACATTGCTAACGTTACTTTCACTCGCTTTTTTGGCCATGCAGGCATCGTATATCTCCTTGTGGTGCTTACTCAAGTGTTGATACAGGTTGGTGGTGTTTCCCCGGGATGTAGCAACTGTTCCGCGGCAGGTCTTACAGAGCACTGTTCTCTGTTGTACATCTGTCCCCTGAAACCCGAAATACTGCCATATTACGGATGTACTGCTTTTCTTAGCTATTAAATGCTCTATTTCTTCTGGCTCAGTCGATGGCATTTTCCGGGTCACGAAGACGTTGGCTACTGAGCTACCGGTGTAGGCTAGCCATGTGTTCAGTTCACTCGTAGTTTCACTCATGTTGTTGGTGGGCGGACCCTACAGCAGCTGCCATTGGCCACTTTTGATTGTTGAGCAAGCACCGTATTAATGATTGGTGAGCATAACTGTCATCCAAGGGGAAACGCTGGTCCAGACTCAGACACGCTTCATAACGCAGCCTAAAATAATCGCAGCCTTTGCGATTTGCTAATCGCGTTGTTTCAAATCGCAATTTCGATTTGAAATCGATTAATCGTTCAGCCCTAACTCCTACCCAAGTTAAATGTTAGTCTTTAGGCCTGGGCCATAGCAAACACACACCAGTATTTGCCATGTCTCTCCTATGATGCTTTTTTAGCCTCTCTTACTCTGAAATGCAATTTAATATAATGTATTGCTTTATAAATGTTCTTAGCCGGTAGACAAACATACTCCAGGAGCTTGCTCGATCGCCTTGTTGAGAGGGGTCAGGGAAGAATTTTTTACAGCTCACTTATCTGGCCCCCGGGTGATAACTGTTTTTTTGCTTCCCTCTGGAATATGTAGAGGTGGGTCGTATGCCCTCCTCCCTTGTTCTCTGTAAAGCGCATGGTGTTGCCTCTGGGTATGAAATGCGCTATACAAATAAAGCTTTGATTGATTGATTGATTGATTGATTGATTTAGCTATCGTATATACACGTATTGTATATGCAATAGTATTGTATATACGTATTACATACATACAGAAGTATCACAGTTTCAAAGGAACTGGGGCGTGAGAATCCATAACGTCACAACACTTTCTCATCTAACCAAGAATACTTATTTAGTCTCCCTAGAGCTTTAAACACAGCGAGAAGACGGATGAGAACGGGATGAGAATGCGGCGTGACCTTCCAGGCCCATCCAGAGATGTACTCCCAGCAGCCCCTCTAGACATCCCAGGACTTAGTGCGCTGAGCCAGGGCCCACTGCCGCTAGGCCTTCTGGGTAGTCTGCTGCTCTTTCCACCCTACTTGGCAATTAACAAGAGAGGTCTGTTTGGGACAATGGTTGGATGTACCGTATCACACCAGACTGTCTCTCTCAGTAGAAATCCCAACCTCCACACACACACACACACACACACACACACACACACACACACAGTTAAATAAAAGACTCGAGACCTCTGGAGAACAAAAAAAAGGGGGCCTTGGATGTTCTGTGACTAGCAACACACCCACAGCAATGACTTATTAATCAGCCACAGATGCACCCTGGGAATATGAGTTCTGAGAGGGCAGATGTTCCCCACTAACATTTGAGGAAATGCACTAGAGATACAGCACACACACACACACAACACACACACACACTTTCCCCTTGTACAGTATAGAGCTATAGCTATTGTAGAAGTTTCTTTGGAGGTTCACGACAAGGTCGCCAAAATGATGCGTTGTGTTACAGGACAAATGAGCCATGTAATAGCTGGAACAAACAGAGGAGTCACTTGGATGCGGGCGCCGACGCAATCAGCAGGAAAGGGAACTACTGTAAGTCCAACACTTCAACACAAACAGAGTCCAGAGGAAAACAGAGCCGGACTCAGGGGGCGGGCTGTTCATCACAGTCCCGGGGAATAATCATTGCTGCAGATCAACCGTGGCTTTCATGTAATTGGAACATTTTCTAAAGGTTAACTCTTCTTCAAAACCGTCCCAGATTAATGGACTCACCTGTAGACAGGAGCCCGATGAGTCCCGTCGTCAATACGGCGCAGTTATTTAATTCATCCTCTGACCGTGTCTCAGGGGAGGCCGAGGGTTCAATATCACCTATCGATTTTTATTCCGAGCCCGCCCGCCCAAAAAGCTGGAAAACATTTAACCGTCAGATGAAGTAATGATCGGAGTCTCCTCGATAACTCTCTCCAGAGTTGACCCTGGGTCGATCTCTCCCTGGGTAGAGGGTGAGCTCAGACATGTGGCATCATCGCGTTCCGGAGGAGAATATGAAAGTTCAGAGCAACAGGAACGGTTGAGCTAAAGTCGGGGAAGCGAAGGCTTTTGGCTGGAGGTTTTAATTTGTCTTCTTGTGCGAAGGGTCTCCAAAGCACTACCGGATCCCGACCCACAGCGCACAAGAACATCTCCTCCCCCGTCCCTCAGCCCGGCTGGATTAAACTTAACAACCCGGCCATTTGATTCCCGCCGGCCCAGCGCCAAGCATCGTCCTTCCCGAGTCCATCACGGCGTTTAAGACTCTCTCTCTGAGGCGAGCTTGCATCCGCAGATAAAGAGCAGGGGTCAACGAACCGAGATCCCTCTCTGTCTCCCTAAAAGAGCCCCTAACAAGATCAGGGACTCAGTCGCCGGCGTTGTGGAAGAGAGCTGGATGGTCTTATCTCGGGAAGCCAATTTAAGAGTAGCCTTTTGCTGGCGGGACCTTGGAGAAGCCAGCGCACGGACATTTTAGACAAATGTCCAGTGAAAAAGAGAATTTTGGGGATGTGAGGGAAGCTGGTGAACAGCAGTCTATTTCTTTTGCTTGAATGATATCGAACACCTCGATAGCGTCCTTTTCCTTTCCCACATGGGGGCCTTGAGCTGGGAGGGAAATGTTCTGAGTTTCTTGTCCCTTTTCTATATGAGCAGCCATGCTGTTCGGTTTTCTTCCCTTACATTAAGGGAGGCGAGGCGCATGGCCTTCTACAGAACACTGCGTCCGGAAATTATTCATACCGTATCCCTTCACTTCTTCCATGTGTCACAGCCTTATTCCAAAATTGATTAAATTATTTTTTTTACTAAAATATCACATGTATACGGAAGAGTATTAGGGCCAACAGCAGAGTTTTTTTTTTTTTAAGCTTCTGAGTTTAAAGTCAGAAATTCTGACTTTTTTCTCAGAAGTTATTTCTGACTTTTTTTCTCAGAAATTCCGAGTTTTTTTCTCAGAAATTCTGACTTTAATCTCAGAAATTCTGACTTTAATCTCAGAAATTATTTCTGACTTTTTTCTCAGAAATTTTGACTTTAAAGTAAAATAATAAACTCAGTTGTTGGCCCTAATGCTCTTCCGTACATGTACTTAAGTATTCACTCCCTTTGCTATGACACTCAAAATTGAGCTCATGTGCATCCTGTTCCCACTGATCGCCACTTAATTGGAGTCCACCTGTGCTAAATTCAATTAATTGGACATGATTAGGAAATGCCTGTCTATATCAGGTCCCACAGTTGGCAGTGCATGTCAGAGCACAAACCAAGCCATGAAGTCAAAGGAATTTTCTGTAGACCTCTGAGATTGGATTGTATTGAGGCACAGATCTGGGGAAGGGTACAAAAATATGTCTGCAGCATTGAAGGTCCCAACGAGCACAGTGGTCTCCATCATTCACAAATGGAATAAGTTTGGAACCACCAGGACTCTCTGCCCGGCCAAACTGAGCAATCGGGGGAGAAGGGCCTTGGTCCGGGAGGCGACCAAGAACCAGATGGTCACTCTGGCAGAGCTCCAGAGTTCCTCTGTGGAGATGGGAGAACCTTCCAGAAGGACAACCATCTCCGCAGCACTCCACCAATCAGGCCTTTATGGTAGAGTGGCCAGATGGAAGCCACTGCTCAGTAAAAGGCACATGACAGCCTGCTTGGCACCTAAAGGACTATCAGACCAGGAGAAGCAAAACTCTCTGGTCTGATGAAACCAAGATTGAACTCTTTGGCCTGAATGCCAAGCATCACGTCTGGATGAAACCAGGCATCGCTCATCACCTGGTCAATACCATCCGTTAGGGCTGGGTATCGAGTCGAATTTCAAGAATCGATTCGATTCCGATTCACAAGGTTCAGAATCGATTATCACGATTCAATTTGATTCGATTCAATATCGATTTGGTTAGTGTTACTAAAACCTGTTTCTTAGCTGTAACCTTAATTACACGACTGCCAAGTTATGCAACATCAATACTAGGGCTGGGTATCGATACTGATTTCCAAAAATGAATGAATGAATGAATCATTGAATGAATGAATGAACTATTCATACCTTCATTTATTCATTCATTCAATAAAAGATCGATTTTGGGATTCATGAATCGATTCTGAATCAAATGATTCAGAATTGATTCTGAATCAAATGATTCAGAATCGATTAATCGATTTTTTAAACCCAGCCCTACAGTGAAGCATGGTGGTGGTAGCATCATGCTGTGGGGATGTTTTTCAGCGGCAGGAACAGGGAGACTAGTCAGGATCGAGGGAAAGATGAATGCAGCAAGGTACAGAGAGATCCTTGATGAAAACCTGCTCCAGAGCGCTCTGGATCTCAGAAGGTTCACCTTCCAGCAGGACAACGATCCTAAGCACACAGCCTAGATAACTCAGGAGTGGCCTAGCCAGAGCCCAGACTTGAACCTGATTGACCATCTCAGGAGAGTTCAGAAAATGGCCGCGCACCAACGCTCTGCATCCAACCTGATGGAGCTTGAGAGGATCTGCAAAGAAGAATGGGAGAAACTGCCCAAAAATAGGTGTGCCAAGCTTGTAGCATCATACTCAAGAAGATTTGAGGCTCTATTTGCTGCCAAAGGTGCTTCAACAAAGTAAAGGGTGTGAATACATATGCACCTGCGATATTTGAGTGTTTATATATATATATATATATATATATATATTTGCAAAAATTGCACAAAATACTTTTTCACTTTGTCATTATGGGGTATTGTGTGTAGAATTTTGAATAATCTATTTTGGAATAAGCAAATTGCAGGGAATCACCAGTGAATATGTAGGCTAGTATTTCGTACAGAACATTGGTATTGTTATAATCAATGTTAGGTTTAATTCAAATTTAAAAAAAGATCATATTCAGATCTCGTGGGTATTTGTAGTTCGTTTAAACCGTGGTCCTACTGTATATGTAGTCCCAAGCCAGCATGCTAGCTTGGATGGCTATTTCTGGATGAGGAAGATTTCTATCTCATATTTCATGAGTCTTGGTGTCGGCGGGTAACTGATGAAGCTCCTGTCCTTTTTAAACATTTAGACTCGCCCATTCATCTCGCACGCCTCCGCAGCTGTGGGAATCACAGTCACACTGATCGTGCGCAACAATAGCAGCCATTTTGTTTTGATTTGAACGAGAGCCGAGAGTAAGAGCAGACGAGAGTAGAGTAGGCTTCTCTCTCTCTCTCGCTCTCTCATCTCTCTGTTTTTATGAAGACCAAGAGTTAGACACTGAAACCTCTGGGCCTTGACAAGCTCATCACGCCCGTAGGTCTCCGCCGACGTGAGTGAGTCGCTGTGATTCAAACAAGAGCCAGAGACACTTGACAATCAAAGAGATTGAGAGAGAAAGAGAGAGAGAGAGAGAGAGAGTGTTCGGTCAAACTCCTGAGGAGATCAGGATGATAGCTTTAAACACGAGTAATCGGTGTGTGGAGAGAGAGGTTGGGGAGAGAGGGAGGTGGGGGAGAGAGGGAGAGAGAGGTTGGGGAGAGAGGGAGGTGGGGGAGAGAGGGAGAGAGAGGTTGGAGAGAGGGAGAGAAGGAGGTGGGGGAGAGGGAGGTGGGGGAGAGAGGAAGAGGGAGGGTGGGGAGAGAGGGAGGTGGGGGGGGGGGAGAGAGGGAGGTGGGGAGAGAGGGAGGTGGGGGGGAGAGAAAGAGAGGGTGGGGAGAGAGGGAGGTGGGGGGGAGAGAGGGAGGTGGGGAGAGGGGATGGGGGAGAGAGGGAGTTGAGGAGAGAGGAAGAGGGAGGGTGGGGAGGAAGGGAAAAAAAATTGTACACACGTTATGGCATCCATGACAATTCATTTGCCTATCTGTTTGAATCATACAGTAGCAATTCAAGAATGAGTGAGTTAATGTCAGTTCAGCTTGAGAGTTGTGAATGTTTGAGAAGAAATGTTTCTTAAATTTGATGGGCATTATTTATACAATATGATTTAAACATGTTTTGAATTACTATATATATAAAAAACTAATATATATATATATATATATATATTGGCAAATGTTCATAGTTGTAAATGGACTGCACTTATATAGCACTTTTATCCAAAGTGCTTTACAATGGCCTCTCATTCACCCATTCACATTCACACACCAGTGGCGGCAGCTACCGTGCAAGGCGCTAACCTGCTCATTAACAGCAATTTGGAGTTCAGTGTCTTGCCCAAGGACACATCGACACGTGGACAGGAGGAGCCGGGTTTCGAACCGGCGACCCAGCGATCCGCTCTACGTCCTGAGCCATGGCCGCCCCTCGTAGGCAGTCCTCTGTGAGCAAGCACCCTGCTGAGCATGATGGGAGGTAAACAAAATGGCTGACTGCCAAGGTGACAGAGCGTCAACCAGGATCAGGCCCAACACCAACCGACATGGGCCCTCTGTTTTACTGTCGGTGTGGGAGGCTACAGCCGTCAGTTAACAAGGAAATGTTCTCAGGCAGGTTGCAAATCAAATCTATTTCTCGGAAACCAGCGGGCAAGGGCAACAATTCAGACTCCAATTACCACAGTTGGCTAGCATTTCACAGGAGACGCTCCTCAAGTGGGGAGTCACATTAGTGGATAAGTGCAAAAGCACCGTCCCTGAGAGCCAGAGTCAATACCCAACAATTTAAGCTTTGCAGGGGGTCTAGTCACGACCCCTTCAGGAACGCTGGCTTCACCGTCGACAGTTATCAAACCACCACAGGAAGAGACTACCTTCCACTCAGCAAGTTACAGCTCTTATTGTCAGGATGAAAACATGCGCTGGTGCAGGCTAGAGGAAAACATGGTTATCTGCTCCTTCTTTTATGGAGGATCATCATTATCACCACCCGTGAAGATCGGACAATGCACCGAGGGGCTTATTGTCTCAGAACGGATGAAAAGCACAACTCTTTCACAAGACCGTTGTTGTGAAACTGCAATTACCTCTCTTTGTGTCGTTCCATATGGTATGAGTCTCAGAGATGTTTCTGTCAGCCATTACGGGCTCATCTCCACTGAGGATTAGCTGTAGATTGGGAACGTTTGCCAGCGTCACATCCGATCGTAACACCGTGTCCTAACTGCTTGCGACGCGAGCAACAGAACACGACATCGCATGCTTGCTGTCCTAACTGAAACCGTTAAATGTCCTGGGCCAGGTTTCCCAAAAGCTTCTTTCGTTAAGAGGCTCTTTAGTCCATTCAGTTGACCAATCAGAGAGCTTGCCCAGACCAGTTGACCAATCAGAACGCTCTAAATGAATGGCCCAAGAGCCTCTTAACGAAAGAAGCTTTTGAGAAACGCAGCCCTGTTCTGTTACGTCATTTGTCTATATTCCCAACTGAAGACAGTTAAAGAACGAACGCCTGTCAACGCGAGCGACAATAGGAACAGGGCGAGCGTCAAAAGGGCAGTTAAAACGTCGCGCCGCTTCGCACTGCGTCGCTTGCGTCCAGTTAGGACATAACAATAGAAAACAAAGCAATGGAACGCATTTTGTCGCTAACGCTCGCTCGCGTCGCGTGTAGTTAGGACACGGTGTAACATAACGCGAGTGGGTGAAGCGAGCGTTAAAAAATGTTATCCCTTCCAGCATTCTCAATAGACGTGTCCTAACCAGCTGCGAACAGCGCTAGCGACTTTCGCTTGCTTGGAAGATCGCTCGCCTTGGTTCTATTCGACATTTCGCGGGCATGTCCCGCCCCCCAAACCGTTTTCATTGGTTAAAATCTGTCCTTTGCCCAGTTTCCGGTCACCTAGTTCACGTAACGTTAGTGTATCAGCTTAGCTAGCGTAGCCTAGCTATCTATGACGGAATCATTCCAGAACCTAATATTCAGGTGAATTTGACAAACTAGCAAACTATCTTGCACATTATCTGGCTCATTTGATAATCCTTCTTTGTGAATTACAGCCCTTGGCTCTATCTTACCTTACTCTTGCTAGGTGCCCAAAGACAGGTGTCTCTCTTTAGGCTACAGACATCAGACATGTAGGCTATGCCCAAGACACTCATGACACCAATTTGTACATTTGAATAACAATCCTGTTGAACATGTAGATATTCCACCTGCAGTTATGAATTAATTACCAATATGTTTAGCTTCTGTTGGCACTGAAAATACTAGCACCATACTCAGCGCAGGAGAGCAGCTGCAGCGCTGCTTCTGCTGAGGCAGAACCAGAGGCACCGCCCGCCCGCTCGCGTTGTCAGGATTGGGTTGCGAGCGATGGCGCGGTAAATTCGCTCGCTTGCGTTGTGTTAGGAAGAGGTGTCCCCAGGGACAGCCTGGTAACTGCAGCTCCGAGGGAACCTGGCGACGGGACCCCTTCCCCTGAATGCCGGCCGGCCCCGGTGCCAGATTCAGACGAAGGCGCTGCCAAGCTTCGTCTCCCTATCAAGCCAAGAATACTAATTGGCCTTTTAAAGTAACAGTCCAATCCTGGTGGAAATCATTTAGTTACTGGAGTCAATTCCCTCGGATCTGTTGGGCTTTTGTCTGGGAGTGTTGCACTGCGACACCTGCGCTCTTAGCGATAACAGGTAAACATTTTTCGACAAACAACAACAAAGTTCACATAGGCCGATACGCTTATGATGACACACACACACGCACACACACACACACACACACGCACGCGTTCCTCCCTCGTTTTCGACTCCATACGGTAAGAGGGATGATGGCCGCCGTGCTGTGAGAGGAAACGTTCCCGCTGCGGGGGCTCTGGTTCAGATAATGAAGTGATGGTTTTATATATTTATTTAGCCGTCATTAGGCGCCCCCCCTCGGGGAGAGACGTCCTGTCTTTGCTCTGCTCTCTCCCCGGGGGATGTTCGCTTTGTTTGCTCTGGATAACAAAGACAAAAATTAAATGCTAGCGTACGAGCCTCCGCTGTAGACCTCGAACACCCCCCCCCCTCCCCCCAAACATACACACACACACACACACACCTCCAGCCCTTTCACAATTCATACTGAGATGGGGAAACTTGGGAACGTGTTTACAGGTTTAATGAAATGACAGGAGCACGCCAAAAAAGCTACAGCATAAAGGGCAGGTCCTGGCTGTTTTTAAAGGGCAGGTCCTGGCTGTTTCACAGAGAAAATAGTTTCATTCAGGAATACAAGCGGTTTCCAGTGTAACTGTGATACAGCCGAGCGCGGCAGGGGAAGAGTAATGTCGCGGGTCCTCTTTGAAGCATAGCAGTGGGTGACAAGAGGTGTACGAGTTCATAAATTCAGAATCAAGAGTGTGTGTGTGTGTGTGTGTGTGTGTGTGTGTTAGGGAGGTCAGCCGAGGATCTACTCTTAGTCAATGTAATCTAATAATAAGGGCAGACAGTCTTTATAAGATCATAGGAGTCACACCTCATCTGACAATCCTGTGATATAATATGCCCTGAGACTAACCCAGTCCATCCCTGTGATATAACATGCCCCGAGACTAATCCAGTCCATCCTTGTGATATAACATGCCCCGAGACTAATCCAGCCCATCACTGTGATACAACATGCCCCGATACTAAC
Source organism: Borostomias antarcticus (assembly GCF_949987555.1). NCBI lineage: Eukaryota > Metazoa > Chordata > Actinopteri > Stomiiformes > Stomiidae > Borostomias > Borostomias antarcticus. The sequence continues at coordinate 30,733,637 of NC_140240.1, forward strand.
CCAGTCCATCCCTGTGATATAACATGCCCCGATACTAACCCAGTCCATCCCTGTGATATAACATGCCCCGATACTAACCCAGTCCATCCCTGTGATATAACATGCCCCGAGACTAATCCAGTCCATCCTTGTGATACAACATGCCCCGATACTAATCCAGTCCATCCCTGTGATACAACATGCCCTGAGACTAATCCAGTCCATCCTTGTGATATAACATGCCCCCAGACTAATCCAGTCCATCCTTGTGATATAACATGCCCCCAGACTAATCCAGTCCATCCTTGTGATACAACATGCCCCCAGACTAATCCAGTCCATCCTTGTGATATAACATGCCCCCAGACTAACCCAGTCCATCCTTGTGATATAACATGCCCCGAGACTAATCCAGTCCATCCTTGTGATATAACATGCCCCGATACTAATCCAGTCCATCCTTGTGATACAACATGCCCCCAGACTAACCCAGTCCATCCTTGTGATATAACATGCCCCGAGACTAATCCAGTCCATCCTTGTGATATAACATGCCCCGATACTAATCCAGTCCATCCTTGTGATACAACATGCCCCCAGACTAACCCAGTCCATCCTTGTGATATAACATGCCCCGAGACTAATCCAGTCCATCCTTGTGATATAACATGCCCCGATACTAATCCAGTCCATCCTTGTGATACAACATGCCCCCAGACTAACCCAGTCCATCCTTGTGATATAACATGCCCCGAGACTAATCCAGTCCATCCTTGTGATATAACATGCCCCGATACTAATCCAGTCCATCCTTGTGATATAACATGCCCCCAGACTAACCCAGTCCATCCTTGTGATACAACATGCCCCCCAGACTAATCCAGTCCATCCTTGTGATATAACATGCCCCGCTACTAATCCAGTCCATCCTTGTGATATAACATGCCCCGAGACTAATCCAGTCCATCCTTGTGATATAACATGCCCCGAGACTAATCCAGTCATCCCTGTGATATAACATGCCCCCAGACTAATCCAGTCCATCCTTGTGATATAACATGCCCCGAGACTAATCCAGTCCATCCTTGTGATATAACATGCCCCCAGACTAATCCAGTCCATCCTTGTGATACAACATGCCCCGATACTAACCCAGTCCATCCTTGTGATATAACATGCCCCGAGATTAATCCAGTCCATCCTTGTGATACAACATGCCCCGAGACTAATCCAGTCCATCCTTGTGATATAACATGCCCCGAGATTAATCCAGTCCATCCTTGTGATACAACATGCCCCGATACTAACCCAGTCCATCCTTGTGATATAACATGCCCCGAGATTAATCCAGTCCATCCTTGTGATATAACATGCCCCGAGATTAATCCAGTCCATCCTTGTGATACAACATGCCCCGATACTAACCCAGTCCATCCTTGTGATATAACATGCCCCGAGATTAACCCAGTCCATCCTTGTGATATAACATGCCCCGAGACTAACCCAGTCCATCCTTGTGATATAACATGCCCCGAGACTAACCCAGTCCATCCTTGTGATACAACATGCCCCGAGACTAATCCAGTCCATCCTTGTGATACAACATGCCCCAGACTAACCCAGTCCATCCTTGTGATATAACATGCCCCAGACTAATCCAGTCCATCCTTGTGATATAACATGCCCCGAGACTAACCCAGTCCATCCTTGTGATATAACATGCCCCCAGACTAACCCAGTCCATCCTTGTGATATAACATGCCCCGAGACTAATCCAGTCCATCCTTGTGATATAACATGCCCCGAGATTAATCCAGTCCATCCTTGTGATATAACATGCCCCAGACTAATCCAGTCCATCCCTGTGATATAACATGCCCCAGACTAACCCAGTCCATCCTTGTGATATAACATGCCCCGCTACTAATCCAGTCCATCCTTGTGATATAACATGCCCCGCTACTAATCCAGTCCATCCTTGTGATATAACATGCCCCGCTACTAACCCAGTCCATCCTTGTGATATAACATGCCCCGATACTAATCCAGTCCATCCTTGTGATATAACATGCCCCGATACTAACCCAGTCCATCCTTGTGATATAACATGCCCCGAGACTAACCCAGTCCATCCCTGTGATATAACATGCCCCGAGACTAATCCAGTCCATCCTTGTGATATAACATGACCCGAGACTAATCCAGTCCATCCTTGTGATATAACATGACCCGAGACTAATCCAGTCCATCCTTGTGATATAACATGCCCCGATACTAATCCAGTCCATCCTTGTGATATAACATGACCCGAGACTAATCCAGTCCATCCTTGTGATACAACATGCCCCAGACTAACCCAGTCCATCCTTGTGATATAACATGCCCCCAGACTAATCCAGTCCATCCTTGTGATACAACATGCCCCGAGACTAATCCAGTCCATCCTTGTGATATAACATGCCCCGAGACTAATCCAGTCCATCCTTGTGATATAACATGCCCCGCTACTAATCCAGTCCATCATTGTGATATAACATGCCCCACTACTGATCCAGTCCATCCTTGTGATACAACATGCCCCGAGACTAATCCAGTCCATCCTTGTGATATAACATGCCCCACTACTGATCCAGTCCATCCTTGTGATACAACATGCCCCGAGACTAATCCAGTCCATCCTTGTGATATAACATGCCCCGAGACTAATCCAGTCCATCCTTGTGATATAACATGCCCCGCTACTAATCAAGTCCATCCTTGTGATACAACATGCCCCGCTACTAATCCAGTCCATCCCTGTGATACAACATGCCCCGAGACTAATCCAGTCCATCCTTGTGATATAACATGCCCCGAGACTAATCCAGTCCATCCTTGCCTGTATGCATTTTCCACCAGCCAACAGAAGCCCTGGGAAATGTTGGAAATGTTGATACTGCCGCTCCGGAGGTCGCTGAAAAAATAAATAATAAATAATAATAAAATAGACAGCCGCTCTCTCAAAGTACACTTTCGGAAAAAAAATAAAAATAATAATAACAACCTCCAACTAAAACGCAGTGCGAATCAGCCCACTGATTCAGAAAATATGACCTTTTTCCCCGCTGCGTAAAACGACTATCCCTGGTAGAACGGAGGTTGTTTGAGGGGACGCTTGAAAGGAAGTGAGTCATTAGCGGAGGGCTTCAGAAAGGTTGGAGAGGCGGCGGCGTGAGACGGGGGCGACCGACAAGAGAGAGGCTGATGGGCGAACGATGAGGAGCGAGCGACGAAAGAGGACGGGCGCGCCCCCCCCCTGTCCAGACCGCCGTCGGATTAACGAAGGATGGGATTACCAATCCACGCGCCGAACGCAATCTCACCCGTGGGCGCTGTCAATCCCCCCGATCCACGGCAACAAGATTGACGGGCCGTTTGTGATGTCTGGTGAAATGGACTGACACTGGTACTGTAGTCTGGATCCTCACGATGTCAGAAAACCCGATTCCTGTCACGTTGGATATTGGTTCACAACAGCACATTTCTGAATGCGGCTCCATCATTCAACATACTGTCCTGTTCATATCCACCGTTCAATCCTCGTCAACATTTAACAAATTGTGAACACAACAACAACAACAACCGCATCATAAAATGTTTTCTAATACAGCCTGACCTCCTGACCTTTTGTTCTCTTGCCAGTGGCCAATGGGCAGGTGTGGTGGGGGTGAGCGGGTCCCGACGCCGCCGGCTACGAGCGCCAAGCGTGGGAGGGGGGGGTAACAGCCCTGGAGTGCGAGCCAGGAACAGCGATGTTAAAGAACTCTGACATGGAACGCGATCGCTCTCTAAAAGGGGGAGATATAGTATGTAGTATGCAGTGCAGAAAGCAGTAATTTTTTTTTCTAGAGGATGCCACGCGACCTTTGTGATGATGGGATGTTGTAACATTCCGGGATGGAACAGGGACGAGGATTCTAGAAGCTTCAATTCAACCGTGTTCCTTTTTCACGGTGTCAAAAGTGTTGTTTTATTTGTTCTACAGTACGCAGACCAGGTCTGTTTTATCTGCCTTGAAAAACATACTGTACAGCTCATTGGAATCCTAGAGGATTTCTCAGATTCAGATTTTCGGGTTACATAAAGGTATCACAATGTGGACGGTTTCCAAGCGAGGCGGGCTGGGCTACCTCCCAGAGAAACAGGGCTAGAGGCCGTGTGATGAGAGGCTGTGTTAGTAAAGGTACATCAAAAGAGCACGGAGGCTCGTCTGAGAATCAAGGCGCTCTCTCTTTGACCACCGGTGGACCTTGTTGCTGTCTAGCCTGGGGGGGGATGAGCGCTAAGCCTCAACCCTGCATCTTCCCAAAGGATTCTCCACATCTCTCTCTCTCTCTTCGCCTCTCCATATCGCTCTCTCTTTCTCTCTCGCTCTCTCTCTCTCTACTTTGAACATCCCTCGCTTCAAAGGCTCTGAGGTCCAACGGTATGAGGTAAAGCTTCAAAGCTAGCCAACACTTCTGGATCCAACAAATGGCTAGTTTTCCTGTATCCGATTGATACCGTTCGAACACATGTAGAGTACAATACGCCCTAAACCCATGTTTCCTCAGAACAGATAAATATTTCAGTCAAACATTCATATTCAGTCTTCTAAAGAAAAACTCCACCAACCAAGTCTTCAGGTAGAGTATTGAAATGCTACAGAAAACTCCACGGTACGTCACTACATGGTGGGACTCGCATTTCCACTGAACCAAAGGTGATACTTTTTCACCTTTACCAACTACAATTGAAGTATAACTGCAATTCTATTATAAAACAAAATAATGAGCCAGCGTTGAGTTTAAACCCTCACATATTGAGTTGAAACCCTCACATAGTATACCATCTAGGCAACCTGGAAGTCTCAGGAATTAAAATGGCCGATTGAAATGCGTCCACTACAATCCTCCCCCTCTTAATTTGTCCTTTCTCCCCCCAGGAAAGAGAGAGAAAGACAGAAAGATGGAGGGAAGGGTGAGGTGAAAAGGAGGATGAGTGTGTGTGTGTGCGTGCGTGCGTTTGAAAGGGAAAGAGGGAGAGGAAAGAGGGAAATGAGAGAGAGAGAGAGATGAGCAGAAGGAGAGATGATCAGAGGAGCCAGAGTTCACCGTGTGTGACTGTCGTTAATTAGCAGGACAGTTCAAACTAATCTCTTTCATGCCTCTAGTTGACTCTAGAACACACGCGTGCGACACAGAAACACACACACACACACACACACACACACACACACATAAAATCGCCTGGTGAAATGAGTTCTCTTCCTTTGACCCAGCCTGTGTTGTCCTTCCTCCAAGGGCAGCCTGGAGCACTGGGCAGGGGCCATGGCCCGGGGCCAGTTTAAAACTCTGGTACTACTAGCCTACAGGGCAATGAAAGGAACAGCCCCCTCCTACCTCCAGGCCATTGTCAAAACCCTACACCTCTTCCCGACCGCTACGCTCTGCTACCTCGGGGCGACTGGTTGCCCCGTCACTCCGAGGCCCCTGCGATCGATCGACACGGTCACGGCTCTTCTCTGTCCTGGCCCCGCAGTGGTGGAACGAACTTCCCACTGACGTCAGGACAGCAGAGTCACTGCCCATCTTTCACCGCAGGCTCAGAACTCACCTCTTCAAGGAGTACTACCAGGGGATCCCTTTTAAGCACCTATTGTATTTTTAGTTTGCTATTCTTGCACTTTGCCCTCAGCACTAGAGCATGCTGTTAGTCGCTTGTTTTACAAAGGACTTGTGAGGTCTGGCAAGTAGTAGTACACTAGCTTTTCCTACGTTAAATGCGTTATTGTAAGTTGCTTTGGATGAAAGCGCTTTGGATAAAAGTGTCAGCTCAATAGCTGTGATGTAAAGTATGTGGAGGGAGCCAGAGTGAGCAGAGGGAGAACATGTAAACCCATGTGGAAACCCGCTCCTTCTTGCTGTGAGGTGAAGGCGTAACGCCCCAAGCCACCGTGCCGCCCAGTTTGGGGTTCAGCGTCTTGCTCAAGGACACGTCGGCACACTGCCAGGAGCTGGGATCGAACCGGCGACCTTCCGATTCACAGCCGGACGCTCTATGTCTGAGTGGCCTGCTGCCCTGCTAATGCCAGTAGAGGCTAATATACCAGAGACTCACAAAGACCATCTGAGTGAACTGTTGGATACTGCATTTGCTGTGCAACGTATTCCATTGTCCAGTTGTCAAATCTATTTGCCAACAAACTGTTTGAGAGCCAGCACACCTCAGTGTCCCCTAATCAAAAACATTTTTCATATATCACCTCCAGCACCTCACCAATATCAATTATTTTCTCTCTTTAGAGAAGAGTACAATCCATTACAACAACTATTGCTTACAATGTTTTATTGTTGTTTTGTAATATTTTATCATGAATATGATAAATAAATGCTGCATTAAAGAAAGTGTTATTCAGTTTTTCATATGCTAAAATTGACCATTTTAAAGCTGATATTTCAAATAATAACTGACTGAGGGAAAGTGCCCCCCGGCGCCCATGGGCGGTTCGCCTCTCTTCCTCCTGTCCTCCTCAGTTTTTTGAGTCACCAGCCGCCACTGATGTACGCCCCTACCTACCTATCGTTTCTCTCATTATAGTATAGATAGATTGCATTGGCTCATGTGACACCATGGGTGTGTATACTGTGGGGAGACAGCCTATCATAGGCCCTTCACACCTCGCATTAGCATGCGTCTTGGGTGATCCAATCACACTTGGACAGGTGTAAGTACAGGTGTGAATGCGCCCAGGACACATCGAGGACGCATTGGGATCCGCTCGCTCGGACCACATTCAAGACGCGTGCTAATGCCGGCACGCCAGGTGCGAACTGGGTATTAGTTCAGGCTGTTAAAACGCTGTATTATGAGGCGGCGTCATACTGCCCGCATTAAGTACAGGTTTCGGGTGGCGCGCCCACCGCTGCCAAGACCGAGGAGAAATGACCGTCGGAGGGTCCACCGTCCGTAGCCACATCGGCAGAGACGCATCGACGTACACTGCACCTGCTGTGATTAACGAGCGAATGACCTCACTGAGATTCCTATAGACTTTGCTCGCCGACGCTGTTTTACATCAATTTAGTTCGGAAGCACATCTCTAATTGCCTCCTGCAGGATTCGACTGCTCTACATTCCAGCTTACAGGTTTTCCCGGCTTAGATGTGATATTAATGTGGGCTAAATTTGTAGATCTAATTATGAGTAAAATGGTGGCTTCCGGGTGATTTGTAATCCCGGATAACGCAATAGCCGTTTGGGACGTGGAGGCGCCTATAGGCTGAGCTCGACCGGCCATGAGGAGAGGAACATTTTCCCAGAATCCCGCGGGCAAGGTCGGAGATGAATCGGTCGTACGAGGCCTAGTCATTTGTGTGTCCTTGTTTTGGAAATAACTAGTATTGTCCGTGAAAGAAAAACATGTCTCAGGAAGTTTTTCTTGAATGTACAGTATAAGTCACAGAACAGAAAGAGTGACCTAAACACAGCGGAGCAGATTTAGAAAAGAAAAAAAGACACAAAAAACGTAATTTTCCCGACAAGGATGAGAAGCTGGGGTCCCTGGAGCGAAGCAGGTGATTGGGTGGGAGTGTGTGTGGGGGGGAGGGGGGGTAGGGGGGGGGGCACATCTATTACGGTTTTCCATTAATGGGGAAAGAGACTTCCTCTCAAGGTCAAAATGGATGAATAGAGACACTCAAAAGTGGGATGTCTGGAAAAGTCCAATCTCAATTCCTCGCCTGCTGACTCCTCGCCTGCTGTCTCCTCGCCTCCCTCCCAGATCAGAGCGCAGGAGACGATCTGAGGCTCCTCCCCCTGGGCCGTCGCCTCCGCTTCGAGAAGGAGACGAGGACGGAGGAGACGAGGATAGAGCAGATGAGGATAGAGGAGACGAGGATAGAGGAGACAAGGATAGAGGAGGCGAGGATAGAGCAGACAAGGATAGAGGAGAGGAGGACAGAGGAGGCGAGGGAAGGTGGCGGCACTTGTGAGACTCAGCAGTGGAAGGACACTTGGGAGGACAGTGGGGGGGGGGGGGGGGGTGGGGGGGGGAGGGTGGAATTCGATGAATTGCTTGTTAATGGAACAGAACTTTTTTGGGGGGAACAAACGTTTTCAACGGGAGTTGGGTGAAATGTAATCATGATTTAGGGTCTGACTGCACATGAGGGCGCCACGCCATGTAGTGAAGGCTAATTGGAATGCCGGGAAATTTCAACGACACAGCGGAAGACGACACAAAAATGAAGCGAGCAAAGCGCAGTCCAGCGTGGGACGTTCTTATCAATTAATCTACTATCATTTGTTAAGTTTAACAGTTATCGATTAATGAAATTCCTTTAAATTTGCAACCCTAATGGCAACACTATGAACATTTATAAGCGATCCACACTACCCGTATCTCTGGCGGTCAAGATCCCCAAAATTCAGTCAGTTCGAAATCAACAAGTAGTGACTGTTGGTGAGATAGGAAGCTAAACCAGAATCCCATTAGCCGAATCCTCCCCCCACCTCCGAACTCCGTTATCAGAGAAACCCCTGGATGGAGATATCAGAAGAGAGTGATGAACTGGTCTCCTGTGGATGAAGACAAAGGGCCAGGAGAGGGAGAGAGGGGCGAGAGATAAAGGGGGTGATCTGTCCAGCCTCTAACGAATGGGAGAACCCTCGTCTCCATTTTGAATCAGCTCGGCTCGCTGTCTTTCGAACGCGTCGTTTCTGTTCCTCCTCGCCGCCCTGGTGCGTCTCACCCCAACGCCGCCGCGCTGTGATCCTGGGCGGGTATAAACACGACCGACGGAGCGGTCCCACGCCACGGGGCCGAGCCGGAACCGGCCCAGAGCTCGCCGGAACCGGCCCAGAGCTGGTGGCCTCACGGGGGAGGGCTTGTTTAGAGATAGAGACTCCCTCAGTACCTCAGAGCCAGACGAGGCGATAGGGATGGGGATTGAGAATCCACTCGCTCGCACAATCTGTCTGTACGAGTCATGCCCGGACGTACACACACACACACACACACACGCATGCACACGCGCACTCAAACACACACACAGACGCACACACACACACACACACACGCATGCACACGCGCACTCAAACACTCACACACAGGCGCACACACACACACATGCACACACACGCACTCACACACACACACACACACACGCACGCACACGCGCACTCAAACACTCACACACAGGCGCACACACACACACGCACACACATACACACATATCCATGCACGCCCACACACACACACACACACACACACACACACACGCGGCCAGACAAAAGACACGTTCCGAGATGCATACAGTACATGATGGAGAGATAGCGAAGACATGAGATTTGAAAGGCAGAAGGGAGTCAATTATAAAGATAGCGACAGATATTAGATACGCTAGACCCCCCAGGGCTCCTTCTCACTCCACCACAACGTCCAATCAGACTCCACTACAGGCTTATCCCCTCCATCACATATCACAACGTCCAATCAGACTCCACTACAGGCTTATCCCCCCCATCACATATCACGACGGCCATGGACAGTTGGTTGGCAGTTGGAAGTGTGTTCTAGTGTGTCTCGTTCTGTGTCTGTTCCCTGATAGAACACTGTTCCCTGATAGAACGCTGTTCCACTCGGCTGGATTATTTGTCCCATGATGCCGCGGTGCACCGGAGCAAGAAATGACACCTTCCAGATGTATTCAGATCTTTTTTCAAAATGGATTCCGGCACAGTGGCCCGTGCTCTTCCCAGGGAATAGAGTCTTTTGTGGATCAAGGACCGTCTGATGATCAAGCTACTGTATGTGATCAAACGTTAGCATCAGATGCTCGGGGAAATTGGGTGATCAAGTTAGGCTGAGGGGGATTTAATGGCTTCTTTTGCAGCTCAAGCAGTGTGAGCTGAGGCGATGTTGGCGGGGCCGTCTTCTTCTGGTCTGAACTCACTCACTGCTGCGTTGCCGCTTACCCACATGTAAGCAGCAAATAAATAAATAAATGAATAAAATAATAATAAATAAAATAATGAGGTAAATAGTGGAGGTTTCGTCATTGTTTGTGCCAATGCGTCATTTGCCACGTCATCAAAATCTATATAACACTATTTTTTGTATTGTTCTACTTTTATTATTTGTGTTATGTAATAGTTTATTGTGTTGAATTTTATTGTGATCGTATATATTGTACAGTATTGTCTTATTTCTATTTTTTATTTGCTTTGTAATCTCGGCTGCATTGAAAATAAGGGCTTGCCCCTCAATTGTATTCCCAAGAATTAAATACATGTTATGAATGAATGAATGAATGAATGAATATGACATCTGGCTGGAGATCCAACTCCTGGGGCTTTCCCACTGCAGAGAACCCTCAAGCTCCCCCTTCTATGTGTCAGCGGTTGGTCTGACCCAGACCCCTCTAAGGGTCAGCGGTTGGTCTGACCCAGACCCCTCTAAGTGTCAGCGGTTGGTCTGACCCATCTGCCCTCACATCTACTCCTCGGTGCCCATCACTCTGAGCAGGGGAGGGGGGGGGGGGGTGGACTGTGTGTCGCATTGACCTTTGAACCCCTGTTGACAACCTCAGGACCCCCTCGAGTGCAGGGGCCGGCGCATATTTCAGTTGGAATGGTGATGACACACAAAAAGAGAAGATGATATTCCAGGAAGGCATATGAATGCCAAGCTCCTGCCGCCAACAGCTCTATATTATCAACGTGACCTTTCTCAACCTGCGAATGATTGACATGTCGAATATATCAAAATTCAGTAGCCTCGCTATTTAAACAAAGGACAACATAAATATATATATATTCGAGAGCTGGCTTTATTTTCACAATGAGGGTCAGGTCAGGTGAATATATGTTCAGTGTTTGCATACCTGTTTACTTAGCATGTACATCAATATGCAACACACATATGTCTAGGTCTAAAAACCTCTCCTGTACTGTAACAACAGAACAAAAACAGAAAGAAATCCAACAAAATAAAGAACCAATTCACCACACAGTGTCTTCCAATTTGTCTCGAAATGACTTTTGAATGCGGCATCCATTTAACACGGAGCGGAAGATGTAGCGCCGACGAGCGGCGCGACGTCTTTAGACAGCAGTCCGTGACATCATCCCATCTCCTGCAGCCGGCTCAACAAATGTGTTTCCATCTGACGAACCGTGCGTCTCTGAATACAATTAGGGCCACGTAAACATTGTTCCGTGTGGCAAGTGAGCTGTGAACGGAGGATGTTAACAAAGCAGCCGGCGGAGTAGGAGGTCGCCAGAGTTTATAACGGAGAATAGACAGCTACCTGGATGGGGGGGGGTGGAGTGATGTACTGTGATATTAAACATGGAGCAAATCAGCTGCCTATTTCTCTCTCTACACTTTTGCGCCGTCTCTGTCTCTCTCTCTCTCTGTCTCTCTCTCTCTCTCTCTCTCTCTCTCTGTCTCTCTCTCTCTCTCTCTCTCTCTCTCTCTCTCTCTGTCTCTCTCACACAAACACACACACACACACACCATCCTCCTCATGCACTCATTATCTCTCCTTCTATCTGACCCCATTATCTCTCCTTATGTCTTTTCTCTCTATCCCGCCCTCTCTCCCTCCCTCTATCCATCCCTCTCTCCCTCCCTCTCTCCATCCCTCTATCCCTCCCTCTATCCATCTCTCTATCCCGCCCTCTCTCCCTCCCTCTATCCATCCCTCTCTCCCTCCCTCTATCCATCTCTCTATCCCTCCCTCTATCCCGCCCTCTCTCCCTCCCTCTATCCATCCCTCTATCCCTCCCTCTATCCATCTCTCTATCCCTCCCTCTCTCCCTCCCTCTATCCATCCCTCTATCCCTCCCTCTATCCATCCCTCTCTCCCTCCCTCTCTCCATCCCTCTATCCATCTCTCTATCCCTCCCTCTCTCCCTCCCTCTATCCATCCCTCTATCCCTCCCTCTCTCCCTCCCTCTCTCCATCCCTCTATCCATCCCTCTATCCCTCCCTCTCTCCATCCCTCTCTCCATCCCTCTCTCCCTCCCTCTCTCCATCCCTCTATCCCTCCCTCTCTCCATCCCTCTATCCCTCCCTCTATCCATCCCTCTATCCATCTCTCCATCCCTCTCTCCCTCTCTCCCTCCCTCTCTCCCTCCCTCTATCCATCCCTCTCTCCCTCTATCCATTCGTCTCTCCCTCCCTCTCCTCCTGTCCACTGGACCATGTGAGTGCTGCTCACCTCAGGCTCAACACTCCCTCTAGTGATGGACGGAGGCACTACAGTGTGTGTGTGTGTGAGTGTGTGTGTGTGTGTGTGTGTGTGTGTGTGACTGCAGAGTGACAGGCAGAGACAGGCGCAGCGTGCCACCGGCGTTGCGGAGTGCCACTACCGTGCGGAGACAGGATTCTCTTTGAGGGCGTCTGTTCGCGTGAGACATGCGAGTGTCACGTGCACACGCGCGGGGAAACAAAGCACGCTCGCACGTCAGTTCCAGGTCGACAGCGCGAGGCTCGGAGAAAATGGATACTCGGGATGTATACTGTGCTATGGCCTACAAAGAGGCATGAACACACAACGCACACGCACGCTCTCTCTCTCTCACACACACACACACACACACACACAGATACGGTCTTGAGTGATTGAGCGTTTCTGAAAAGCACGTTCATTTGTATTTAAGCTCCTCCCCCGTGGTAATGACCCGAGGTTCGTCCTGCTCCCACGCTACGCGGCGGCGCCCCGCAGAGTCCCAGATTCCCCCGGCCGCCGCCCCCTCCCTCTCCCCGGGCGCCGTGACGTAGAGAAGCCCTCGCTACGGGGGGCTACCCCGCTCGAACGCTACTAATCATCCTCCACTGGCGGCCATGCGCTCAGCACGCAACATCTGCATTCCACACACTTAGTGAGGGGGGCGGAGGGTGGGGGGTTGGGGGGGGGGGGGCGTTAGGTTCTCCAGGAGATAAAAAACGCAGACTGGAAAATAAGTCGGTCTGTAAGGGCCCTAATGTCTTCTTGATTGTTGCTGTGTGAATGCGCAGGGCTGTGTGGGGAAATGCAGGTAGATTAGCCTCCGTGAGCTAATGGGCTGTTAAGCTAATTAGCTAGCAAAAGTTTGACGAGCACAGTATGGCTCTTTATTCAAGCGAGATACCGCAACGCTTCTAATGAACGTTTTAAACAGCGGGGGAATTCAATCGTGGACGTCCGTATAGGCTCCATGTACGTATGGTATTGGCTCAAGGTGCGAGCGTTCTAGTGGTCTGATGGTCCAAGTTATAGCTTTCACTTGGGCGGCCTCATTTAAAATCCATTAAGTCTCCATACTGACAGGACTAGAGTTGGATGGGACTCAAAGGAGATCTCCTGCTGCAGATAATTGCGATTACAGGAGTCCGGAACACACACTCAGCCAAAAAAGTGCATTATTCATAATTCATATTTTATATAACCAACTTACATTTCCTTGTGTGCTGGGGATTACACAATTCATCGTTAAAGTGAGAGAGAGAGAGAGAGAGAGAGAGAGAGAGAGACGGAGGGAGAGAGAGAGAGAGAGAGGGAGAGAGACAGACAGAGAGAGAGATGGAGGGAGAGAGAGAGAGACGGACGGAGAGAGAGACAGACAGAGAGAGATGGAGGGAGAGAGAGATAGAGGGAGAGAGAGAGAGACGGACGGAGAGAGAGAGAGACGGACAGAGAGAGAGAGAGAGAGTGAGAGAGAGAGACGGACGGAGAGAGAGAGAGAGAGAGAGAGTAAACAGAAAGAACACACAGCCTGTCATCTCCCGTTCGGACCATAATGAGTCTTAGTAAGCCCCCCCGCCCTCCCCTGTCTCCGTGTCCCCAGCTCACCGTAGCGTTAGCAGGCTTCTCTCGCAGACTCGTTAGCCGCTAGCACGGTTAGCGCCCCGGAGAGGGGCGAAGCGTGGCGCTAGACACTTTATTAGTGACAAACTACAGCTGCTGAAAGGCTTTGCGCGCGGCTCGCCCGTGGAGAAACTGTAAATAATGGCGT
>NC_140240.1:30752637-30780137 GCF_949987555.1 Borostomias antarcticus
AGAGAGGGAGAGAGGGAGAGAGGGGGAGAGAGGGAGAGAGGGAGAGAGGGAGAGAGGGAGAGAGAGAGAGAGAGAGAGAGAGAGAGAGAGAGAGAGAGAGAGAGAGAGAGAGAGAGAGAGAGAGAGAGAGAGAGAGAGAGATAGAGAGATAGATAGATAGAGATAGATAGATAGATAGATAGATAGATAGATAGATAGATAGATAGATAGATAGATAGATAGATAGATAGATAGATAGATAGATATAGATAGATAGATATAGATAGATATAGATAGATAGATAGATAGATAGATGGAGAGAGAGAGAGCTAGAGAGAGAGAGATGAGAGAGAGGTATATATATATATATATAGAGAGAGAGAGAGAGAGAGATGGGACCTCTGGAAAACTACATTATTTATTCCTCTATTCTCGTCCTTCTGCAGTTGGAACGGACCAGTGAGTGACCTAAAATAAAACCTCCTAGTCCGAGAAAACCTCCTGGTCCATTCACTCCTAGTCCATTCACTCCTAGTCCATTCACTCCTCCTGGTCCATTCACCTCCTAGTCCATTCACTCCTAGTCCATTCACTCCTAGTCCATTCACTCCTCCTGGTCCATTCACCTCCTAGTCCATTCACTCCTAGTCCATTCACTCCTAGTCCATTCACCTCCTAGTCCATTCACTCCTAGTCCATTCACTCCTAGTCCATTCACTCCTAGACCATTCACTCCTAGTCCATTCACCTCCTAGTCCATTCACCTCCTAGTCCATTCACTCCTAGTCCATTCACTCCTCCTGGTCCATTCACCTCCTAGTCCATTCACTCCTAGTCCATTCACTCCTAGTCCATTCACCTCCTAGTCCATTCACTCCTAGTCCATTCACTCCTAGTCCATTCACTCCTAGTCCATTCACTCCTAGTCCATTCACCTCCTAGACCATTCACTCCTAGTCCATTCACTCCTAGTCCATTCACCTCCTAGTCCATTCACCTCCTAGCCCATTCACCTCCTAGTCCATTCACTCCTAGTCCATTCACCTCCTCCTGGTCCATTCACTCCACTCAGAGGGGGAGATGGGAGGAGGTTGAGGGAGACAGGACCCATTCAAGATTCAACATTCCTTCCTTCACGTGTGTAAAGCACAGTGTCCAGTCCTTCCTTCAGGTGTGTAAAGCACGGTGTCCAGTCACACTGAGATGCTGCTGCCGGCTCCAAGATGATGCTTGACACAGATAAGCTCCAATACTCACTTCCAAATTACACATTTACAGATTACAAATTACGAAAATGACTAAATTTACAAATGAACATAAACACTATAAAATGGATTATGTATGTGCTATATGGATATGTATAAATGATAAATACATAACCTTGGGGGTATGGGGGGGGCATGGATGAGTTATGTACATATAGCTATAGTTATAATAATAATAATTTCCCTGACCGTAGCAGAGAGAACAGCCTGGGTGGCTGGGCTCTCTCAGGATCCTGTTGCCCTTGGACTTTGAAGTACAGTAGATGTCTTCGGTAGATGCATCTTTTGAAGTAGATGTCTTTAGTAGATGCATCTTTTGAAGTAGATGTCTTCGGTAGATGCATCTTTTGAAGTAGATGTCTTGAGTAGATGCATCTTTTGAAGTAGATGTCTTTAGTAGATGCCTCTTTTGAAGTAGATGTCTTCAAGGTGGGGGAGCGCCCCCCCCCAGGGCATGTTGGGCTGACCGTAGCGCTCTCTGTAGGGCCTTGCGATCTTGTCCCACGTGTACGACTCCATCCCCCTAAGGCCAAACTGTGTTTAGCTATGACAACACTGCCTTCTCACCAGTGGAGAGGGGCAGTGAGTGGTTGGCCAATCATGTTGGGTAACTGGGTTTTACACAACATCGGTTCCGTTTTTTTTTCCTCCTACAGGTGTATTCTGATTTCTGTTTGGATCAGGAAGTGAATGAGGTCACTGTTCAGTCAAGTTGGATTTATATAGCACCCTTCATGATACCCAGAGCGCTTTACAGAGTCCAGTATTCATTCAGACACAGTCATCCCGGTGGTGGTTAAGCTACATCTGTAGCCACAGCTGCCCTGGGGCAGACTGACAGAAGCGTGGCTGCCAATCAGCGCCTACGGCCCCTCCGACCACCACCAACATTCATTCACACGTTGCATGTCTTTATGATGGTGGGGGAAGCCGGAGTACCCGGAGGGAACCCACGCAGGCATGGGGAGAACATGCAAACTCCACTGCCCAGTCATGTATGTAAAACATGACACAACGATGTTCCATTGTTCTGCAAGGCGACACAGGTGTTGGAGTCTACATGTTATAGTGCAATTATGGACCACCATGGAAGTGTCTACAGAAGCAATTATGTCTCATGACTTCACGTTCATCAATAAATCCTTAGCATGTGTGAGCTCATTTTGACGTTCAGCAGTTTGGCAATACAGTACAAACGGGTCCCTCTTGACTGCTTGAAATTCATTGTCGACCTGCAAATCCCAGAAGAGATCAATAAAGTCTGCGTGTGTGTGTGTGTGTGTGTGTGTGTGTGTGTGTGTGTGTGTGTGTGTGTGTGTGTGTGTGTGTGTGTACACACTATCTCTCTGTGTGCTCTTTAGTTCTACAGGGGGGATCTGGGAGTTTCAAAAGAGCAGCTATCTCTACTGATGACCTTCCAGATAATGAATGAAGACCCCCCCCCCCCCCACACACACACACACACACACACACACACACACACACTCAAACAGCGCTTCCCGTCCACCTTGCATCTTATGCCAGTCTATTCTGATGCTCCCATGGGACGTTAGACCACAAAGATAAAAGCATGTGCTACTATGGCGCATGAAAACACACCAACATCAAGGCGCTAACACCATTGATCCCCTCCCGACAGAGGCTGACGGCTTACCCCGCACTATCGACAAATACCCTAGATATTCCGAGTGGCATTAAAGTACTTTGTCGTTGGATGCACTGACTTCACATAAAGTGGCGGAATAAAACTTAAGAACCTCAAGGGTGGAAATCCCTTCGAGAGGGCCTTTTATGCGTATCGCCGTCAGCAGGATGCGCCGTATGAAAACGTCAGCCATTTTAAAAACCAACTGTCAGTTAGCCCGGCCGTTATCTTCATAAACAGAGGCTGGGTTCAATCTCTGCCATCATAGTTTGGTAGGTTATAGTGGAAAGCCAGCTGGGGATTAAACACATACAGTCAGAGAGAGAGAGAGAGAGAGAGAAACAGAGAGAGAGAGAGTCAGAGGGTGAGACCACATTAGCCGTGTCTCCACGCCTGGAAGGACACGCTCGGCCCCCTGGGAAAGCACCATGCCACCCAGCTGGCTCTGTAGGAAGGAGCCAGTGAGCCACGCAGCGCGAAGCAGCTCCTTCTGGGAGGACGAGAGAACGAGTGGGGAAGCAGCAAGTGAGTGTCTGGTTAAAGAGCTGGACACCCACCAGCCAGCCAGTCAACCAGTCAGTCAGTCAGTCAGTCAGTCAACCAGTCAGTCAGTCAACCAGTCAACCAGTCAGTCAGCCAGTCAGTCAGTCAGTCAGTCAGTCTGTCAACCAGTCAGTCAGCCAGTCAGTCAGTCAGTCAGTCAACCAGTCAACCAGTCAGTCAGTCAGTCAGTCAGTCAGTCAGTCAGTCAGTCAGTCACCAGTCAGTTACCAGTCAGTCAGTCTGTCAACGAGTCAGTCAGTCAGTCAGTCAACCAGTCAGTCAGTCAGTCAGTTACCAGTCAGTCAGTCTGTCAACCAGTCAGTCAGTCAGTCAGTCAACCAGTCAGTCAGTCAGTCAGTCAGTCAGTCAGTCAGTCAGTCAGTCAGCCAGTCAGTCAGTCAGTCAGTCAACCAGTCAGTCAGTCAGTCAGTCAGTCAGTCAGTCAGTCAGTCAGTAGACCAAAGTCATTCCTTTAGTCTCCAGGCTGGTAAGGGTTAAGGACTTCGAGCTATACCATCTTGGCTGCCCCTGAGGCTTGAGTTCTTCACCAATCAGAGAAGAGCAGTGAGGACACCAGCAGTACGCACGCTGGAGTCTGGAGCTGCAAAAACAAGCTTCCTTCTTTCTCTTTTCTTCTTTCCATCTCTCTCCTTGCCGCAGAAAATGTAATTATTTCAAAATGGATACCTCGGTTTTCAAGATGATTATTAAAGATGTTTAGCTGAGGGGAGAGAGAGTAGGCCTGGGCAGGCAATAACCCCCTTCCTCTCTTTGTAATACATGCACACACACACACACACTGTACACACACACACACACACACACTCTCTCTCTCTCTCTCTTGCTCTCTCTCACTTTCACATACACACACACACACACACATACTGTACACACACACACTCTCTCTCTCTCTCTCTCTCTTGCTCTCTCTCTCTCTCACACACACACACACACACACTGTACACACACACACACACACTCTCTCTCTCTCTCACACTCTCTCTCGCTCTCTCTCACACTCTCTCTCTCTCTCTCTCTCACACACACACACCACACACACACACAGTTTCCAAAACCACCTTCACCATCACTGCAGGTTAAAAAAAAAAAAAAGTTACAAGCTGCAACAGGGTCACGACAACAAATTAAGCGTGTGAAAAATATCATATAAAAATAATCACAGTAGCTTTACAAAAATCGGTGTGGCTACTGTGTGTATGACTTTGGTTAATTGGATCTAATTTAATTTACTGCAAGATGCTGTTGTTTGGTTGAGATGGAACAGATTGTGACCACCATTTCAAACCCAACACTGGAGTCGTTCTGAGTCAGGTAATGCTAGCATCATCAAAAGGCAATTAGCAATCCTGCGTATGTCATTCATTCACTGGACACCTGGAAAACAAGCAGGGATATGGGATTATTGTACACACTGAGGGCTGGTACACAATGTCCTTATGCACCCGGTGTGTGTATGTGTGTGTGTGTGTGTGTGTGTGTGTGTGTGTGTGTGTGTGTGTACAGTATGTGTGTGTGTGTGTGAGAGAGAGGGCAAGAGAGAGAGAGAGAGAGAGAGAGAGAGAGAGTGAGTGTGTGTGTGTGTGTGTGTGTGTGTGAGTGTGTGTGTGTGTGTGTGTGTGTGTGTGTGTGTGTATGTGTGTGTGTGTGTGTGTGTGTATGTGTGTACAGTATGTGTGTGTGTGTGTGTGTGTACAGTATGTGTGTGTGTGTGTATGTGAGAGAGAGAGGGCAAGAGAGACAGAGAGAGAGAGAGAGAGAGTGTGTGTGTGTGTGTGCGTGTGTGTGCGTGTGTGTGTGTGTGTGTGTGCGTGTTTGTGTGTGTGTGTGTGTGTGTGTGTGTGTGTTGGGGGGGGTGCATGTTTGCCAGGGCGTAATGCGACAGTTAATTGAGGAGAAATATATTCAACATATCGTTCATGGACTTGTGAGAGCAAAAGAGACCGTTAGAGATACAGCTCATGACTGGCAAGTTCTGCTGCACTTGGATTTGCGTGCTGTGATTCCGAGCAGTCTGGCGTTGGCATATACAGTACAGTGCCATTGTGTTCTTAGCTTAAAATCATCTCTCTTGAGTGTTATGGTAGACTACTGCAGATGGACCATGTGTGTCCCACACACCGTACACCCCCGTTTGGAGAGTCTGCGTAAGTGCATTGTGAATCTGGACACCGATAATAGACACTGTGTGTATGTCGACTTCACTTGCAAAGATGATGAGTTCACTGATTAATTTATTGAAAAATACCGCACTGTCACGGAATAAATATCAGACTAAAGTCAGACAAATACATGTTCTATTAGAGGGGAGATGGGCAGAAACCAGCAAGCCTGGGACCACACCGCTAGTCCAGAACCCTGTTCACTGTGAAATGTCATTATTGCAAGTAATATATTTCCAGGAATTACAGCCTCGTCAGGAACATTTACAACCTTTGCCAATCCAATAGATTAGATGAAAAATCTCCTATCCATCCAGGGTGACGTATTATGATGCATCACCGGACAAAGCTTATCGTAGAAACCTCACAAGTTAACGGTGAATAATTAACTACAGTCGCTTTCATTACATAACTGATGTATTGCGCATCTCAAATGTCCAAACGGTTCCATGGATGTCTGTTTTTATATGCTACAAGACACAGTTACTGTTCTGTCTCATACGGATTCTGCGGAAAACATTATATTTTCATGCGCAATTGCAATGTGTCCAAAATGACGCTCGGCTGCAACGCTCTGGCCACGCTCAAGTCCAACATTTGGAGGACTGCCTCTTGGTGCGTAACTGATCCAGTGCACCTGTTGTAACAGTGCATAATAACTCGATCGATGGAACAAGCGAGCCCAGAGTTTGGACAACACCTTGCGACAGGCTTTTACAATGTGCGATTTTTAATCATTTATCATTTATCACACATGCCAAATAGAATTACTTTGCACTTACGCTGCTGTTTTGCCCAGACCAGTAGACCACCGCGTGGTTGTGCGCGGAGTCCCCCGTCAAGGCGAAAGTAGTGCTGGTGAGTTTAGGCTCCTCTCGCGGGGAAGTCCCTCTCCCCTCTTCCCTGCCCCATTTGAACTCAGACCTGCTCAGTCGCTGTCCGTCCAGCAGCGGACCGGGGTTCCTTCTCTCACCCGAGGTCTCCCCTCCCAAGCGGGTGCCACCGGTGCCCCGTCTCTCCGCGACCTCGTGGAGCTCCGGGCCGCTTCTCTTCGCTCTGGAGAGCGCAGCATCCTCCGCCTGGAGTTGAGCCATGTCGGACTTCCCTTCGTTATATTCACCACCGTAACTTTCTTCATTTTGACTAAACCAAGGAGAATCTTCCGTGGCGACTGTCACGGGGGCTCCATCCACGCTTCCATCTTCGGAGAATCTCGGCACATCACCAGAAACACCTCCCGGTTGTCCGTCGCCTACTCCAAAATTTCGGTTGATAACTCCGAGTCGGTTGGCCTCTAGTCGGACCTGCTTCAGACCTTTTGGCGCCTGAGTCGGATCCTCTCTCGCCTTATCCATCTTTAATTCCTCCAGGTGGAGTTGAAGCGGCGACGGACATGATGAGCAAGTTATCTCCGCCTTGACATTTAACATATGAGCGGACATCACCAGCCAGATACCGAGAGGAAAGTGCCAGCCTGGGCAGCAGAGAGGAGAGGAGACTTGCGTCTCCATCGCCGGTAGAGATATGGGAGTATCCAACGACGAGGAACCTGATCCTACGAGTCCCCTCGACAGGTCGGGAGATGTCTGACCGGCGGCCGGCCGCTTGTCAGTCCGGTAGGCTGTTTAGGAGCTTGAGCTAAACGGTTCACGCACGAGAATGTGGTCCGGGGAGCCGCCACACCGGGGAGGAGCCGAGAGAAGGCAATCTGCCGAGTGTGCGCCCGGATGAGAGGGATGCGGAGAGATGAGAGAGAATCTGGAGCGCGGGAGAGAGAGAGAGAGAGGGAGAGAGAGAGAGGGAGAGAGAGAGAGAGAGAGAGAGAGAGAGAGAGAGAGAGAGAGAGAGAGAGAGAGAGAGAGAGGAGGAGGGGGGGGGGTGTTTTGACACCGCTGAAAGCCTATTATAATGTCCCTTAATGAGTTTCCTTGCGAGAGATAACATCTGCTTGTTTCATATCCATATCAAAAGTGTGAAGGCATCTAATTACCAATGCAATTGGGGGGGGCTAAATAGGCTGCAGGAAGATCAGGGCCACCACCAGCTTCACCTCTCTTGCCTATATCAAGTCATTTTTTATTTAACTATTAAGACAAGTAATAGGCTACCGTAGCTTTTAATGTCCTTCTCGTGCCCTCTCATGAAGAAGAATGGCCTGACATTTTAATTACACGCTGCAGGTGCGCTGACACCTGAGACTCGGGCCAATTAGCGACTCCTTTACGGCCTGACGTAAAGGTCAATATCTGTGGACAGAATTATAAGCGCGATAAAATGTCCACCGGTGGTCACCGTCGCGAGAAGCAACCACGTTTAACCGATCGAACAAAAGAGACCGTTTAAAAATATATGCAATAATAATAAATGAGTAAAAGAAACACATTTAATTCAGTGTGGTTTGTCTCCGTTTTTCTTTCCTGGATGAAGACAGCCGAGGAGCGCCCACGATGGAATCACGCGAAGCGGCGGAGCGGCAGGGCGCGCGGCGGAGCGGCAGGGCGCAGCGTCAGCTGTAGGTCCAGCAGGGGTCGAGTTTACGTCGGGGGGATTAAACGACACGATCCTCAGGGGACGGGCTGCACCAAGACGAGGAGGGGGGAGGGGGGTGAATGAGACAGGCTATATAGGTAGACTAATAAATGGGTCGTCAGAAGCAGCGTTTGACCCATTCCCATATCAGGGAATTGAATTTAGCCTCTTTCTTCATTTATGTCCATGATAACGTCACTCTGGAAACTAGATATTGGGGGCCTGTATGATGGAATATGGGCCCGTAGGGATGATGTCCTCGTAAGGCAATGTATGAACATTTAACAAAAAAGCGTCCGTATGGCATAATTGAATTATTTGCTGAACTACCATGACCCTAATGTGATTTTAATTAAACTGAATGTGAATTCCTCTTTCACTTGATACAGCCATCCATCAATTACCATCCTTATAGTTTACTAATGAGGCACAGGCTATAAATCCCTTTTAATGGAAAATCGGATTAAATTTCAGCATCCATGCAAGTGGATCTGTAAACCAACCCTGCTTAAATCTACGATGGTATGCAGACATTTGATGTGGAGTGACCTTTATAAACGGCCTCAACCCCATAGTACACTAACATTATTATGGTCTTGCTAATAAGGATTAGCATTGAATGAGGTTCTCTGTTCCGGGTCCTATTTGAACAGTAATTGATGGCATGTCGATGGTTCCACCTTTTTGTCATTGAATATATTTTCCTAGGAGAGTCCAGAGAACCCTTGAGCAGTACAAGATGGCTGCTCATTTAAAATATGTGGCTTCCAGCAAAGTGCTTTGAAAGCCCAGTGAGATTGCAACTGAAGATTATAAAAGCCACGACCGCAAGTGGTACACCAACATCCTGTATGAGCGATAATGACACAACACAAGAGACGTCCCTGTGTTTTACTGAAAGAACCGGAAGATTCCACTTCAGCCTGAGAAGGAACAAGGGGTCTTTGCTTTGGATGAGCGCTCAGAAGAGAACAATCGCCAGTAGACAAACAAAGTCCTTTATTTGCTTTGCTATACGTTACAGATTGTGCTCTTCAAGGTAAACACCACACGTGTCCCTTGGTAATAGAACGTCTATCTGTATTCCCCTTAGGCGGCTACACTTTCACAGAGCGTTTTAAGACCACAGGGTGGGTATGGCCTACTTTAAAGGTATTATTCATCCAGGCCGGCTTGTATGTAGCGCTAGGACATAATGATACAGTATACTGGGCAGCTGTGTTCCTTTGTACTTGAGACACACTTGAGACAGGGTGATTAGGAGAATCAACAAGTGTTCGCTCCAAACCTACATCCACCCAAACCTACTGAGTGAAGGATTTGAATGTTTTATTGTATAAAAGGTTTCCTCAACCCAGTTGACCCCCCTCCCACATACACCAGTTAGTTAGAGCAATACACTTTATTTGTATAACACCTTTCATATGAAAGATGCAGTTCAAAGTGCTTTACAACAGGGAAATTGAATAAAAAAACAGACATGAAATGATATAAAAGCAGGGAAATAAGAAAAAATAAAAGTAGAATACATAAAATGCCTAACATAAAATGGGAAATAAACTCTAGTGAGACCCAGGCTTAATCAGCTTCTCCATTTCCAACATCTCAAAGTCCTTCAGCTGCAGTTTCCTTTCTGCTAGTGTTGGTTGTTCATGTCAACCCTAACCCTAACCCAACCCAACCCTAACCCTAACCCAACCCTAACCCTAACCCAACCCTAACCCTAACCCAACCCTAACCCTAACCCTAACCCAACCCTAACCCTAACCCAACCCTAACCCTAACCCAACCCTAACCCTAACCCTAACCCAACCCTAACCCAACCCTAACCCAACCCTAACCCAACCCTAACCCTAACCCTAACCCAACCCCAACACTTCACCATCTACTCTCAACAGATCCCTTTCTCAGACGGATTTCTTTGCAGATGCACTAACGTGTAACGTTACAAAATAAAGAAATCTAGTCAAATACATTTTCAAAGAAGTGCCGCAGCAAGCAAGTGCCAAAAAGAGTTTCAGACCTGTATCAGGAAAGTCGGAGCTAGTTAAAGACTAAACTTGGAGATACGTTTGCTTTCTTTAAAAAAAAATAATAATAAAAGATGTAGCTATTTAGCAACATCTATAGTGTGTTCCATAGCTTTGGGGCTTAATTGACAAATGCTAGTTAGGAGAGACAGAGAACTATGGTGATTAGGAGGGAAGGGTCGTATAAACATGCTCCACGGCTGCAGAAAAGTTAGACTTCCTGGTTAGTACCCACTGAGCAAAGACACGTCTAAAAGACGTCTTTTAGATGTCTTTTTTGTCTTTTTCGGACGTCCAAAGACATCCAATTAGGAGCCAGAATGAATGGGGTGTTTTTACGTTCAGATATTGAACCCGTTTTGCACGTCCACAGACGTCTTAGAGGGGTCCAAGCCAGACGTGTGAATATTGAGGGGTCCAGCAGACGAACACACGGGGTTCAGGACCGACGGACGTTATTAAGACATGATCTGAACGTCTCCCTGACGTTGTGTGTTTGCTGGGTAGTGCCAAGGAGTGTACGTCTGCCTCGTGCTGGATCTCCCTGGTGGAACTCGCTTGATTATGAGTATGTACTCAAGAGAATAGCTAGAAAATGAGGAGAGTGGAGCGAATGAAGAGCCACTTGGGTTAGGGTTGTTAGTGAATCTAAACAGCTGGGTTGGGTAGCTCAGGAGGTAGAGCAGCTGGCTAGGGAGTCCCCGCTTCTATCCCAGCTCCCGGAGAACGTTGAAGTGTCCTTGAGCAAAGACACTGAACACCCAAAAACCGCTCACGTGCGGCACGGTGACGCAGGATCAACTGTAATACTGAGGCCTCACAGCAAGAAGCTCTCTGGATATTTCTGTGTGGAGTTTGCATGTTCTCCCCCGTGTTCTCAAGGGTTTCCTCCCTAAGAACCCAGTACTAAAAAACATCCAGCAGGTCATCCCTGATGAAGATGGACGGGAACACTTGGTCTGGTCCCCTGGGCGGTTCCCCTGGGCGGGGTCCCCTGCACGCTGCCTACTGTCTGCTCCCGGCTGCCCTTGGAGGAAGAGCAGTGGACACTCCTGTCAGTCGACTACCCATCACCGCGTGCAACCACTGGGTTAGGGTAGTACATGAACGGCTTCCTCCTGAATGGCCTGGTGGAGTCACCATCAGACCACTGTGATGGTTTCATTGTAGGGGGTCACACTGCACTGAATCAATAGGAACAGTGGAGACAAGCCCCCCCCCCCCCCCAACACACACACACACACACACACACAATAGCCCATGAGATCAACTCCTGTCACGACACCATTTGACATTTGTTTGGAGGAGGCTCGTGTGGATTTAGTGGCATGTCACAGAGAAAGGTCAGCGAGTGATAGAGAGTCCGAACACAATACTGTAAATTACCTTTTCCTCAAATAATGAGTCTGGTTTACTGAGAGGTCGAGTTTACGTGCTCATCCTTAAACACACAACACACTGTGTGTGTGTGTGTGTGTGCGCGTAATACCAACGGGACAGGAACCTTTAATAGGCCTCATTCACTCCTAATCCAAATGCCCTTCATTAATTTGGGGCGGCAGTTCTAGTGGCCGGCTGGGGATCGGAAGGTCCTCGTCTCCAGCGCCCGGCAGTGTGCCGACGTGTCCTTGAGCAAGACTCCGCACCCCCAAATCACTCATGTGTGGCACGGTGGCGCAGTACGGTACTTAACACTGTCGCCTCACAGCACAAAGGTCTCTGGGCCTTTCTGAGCTGAGTTGGCATGTTCTCCCCGTTCGGATGTTCTCCCCGCGTTCTCAAGGGTCTCCTCCCGAAGAACCCGATAGGAAAAGCGCGCGGAGGGACAGATTGCCGGGATTCGGACCGAGCACTTGGACTCGGTCCCGGGCGGCGCCGCAAGGCCGGCCACTCCTGGGAGGACGACAGCTTGGACGCAGAAGACAAAATTCCACCGGCGACCTCTGAACTTGTGTGTGTTGCGCTTTGTCGCCTCTCTCCTGTGTGTACTGTGTGTCACCATGTTGTTATTAAAGACCCCTGTGGTCCTGTAATTATTATTATTAGCTGAATCACGTATGCTAGTGCAAGGCTTGAACAAAAGTCTACACACCCAGTACACAGTCCTCCCTTGTGTTAGAGCACGCAGTACACCCTCCTATAAAACGTTTAATAGAGTGTGTAAATTGAATCGTTATTGCATGAATTACCGTTTAACTGGGTGTGGAAGACCATAACAATGATCCCCAGCCAAGTCTTGACGGTGGCCACGATGAAATATGGGTCGTTTCAAAGTTTGTCAAAGTAATTCCGTAATGACACTCTTAAAATAGATGATCCACGCCCCCGAGCCCGGAGAGCGAGCGAGAGAGAGACTGAGGGGGAAGAATAGTGCTCCTATTGATTCTTGTATTAATCCTAGATACAGACCGACGGCGCAGGCAGTAACTCAATCCTTTAATAGCTGACTCAGAAGTCTTCTCCACAGGTGTGCTTGCCGGTGGCAGCGCTGTCGTCGCCCCCCTCTTCCCCCCCCCACCCCCCCGGGGGCAGAGATGGATCGCCATCTTCTCACCTCAGGGTCTATAGGCAGTTCATCTCCAAAATGGTCGATTTTAAGCGTTGCTTTTGGGGAAAGTGAGCGATAGCTTCTCTGTGCGTTGTAGAGAGATATACCTCAGGGATGTTTAGATGGGCTTTCCGGTGGCCTACATCTTGCATCCTCTCACCACCGCCATCAAACATCAGTACTGCGTACTATGGTTAACTTGACCCTCAACAAGGCACGACACCGCCTCTGACACTGTCTAGTGCATGGGTTCCCAAACTCCATCAATGTGGGCCTCCTCTCTGAAAACAGTGACACACCCGCGCCCCCCCAGCCCCCCTAATCTGTCCATTATGCAAGGCAGCGTTAGCTAGTTAGCTCGGTGGCACCTGTTGCTAGTTAATGTTATGACGTTTTCACACAATACATTCATGCCTGCGGGGGGAGGCTCTCTCTGCACTATCCACACATTTAGTAAACATCTCTCCCATTATTTATTTAGATCTTCTGACCTTTAAAATCACGTTTCATTCATAAAAACCATAGACATTTCAAAAACAAAAAGTATGTTTTTCCTTTTTTTTTTCGTTCTTTTTTTTCTAACCATCCCTCCGCGCCTCCCCTGAAATTCTTTGGGGCCCCCCAGGGGAGGCCCGCCTCACAGTTTGGGAATGCCTGGTCTAGTGTGTTCATGTTTGTAGTTTGTATTGCATATTGTATTATATCACTTTGTTATTGTATTTTGTACTGCCCTGTCTTGTTCTTTCACTATGTGTACTATCATTTATTGTCATGCAGAGGCCAAGGCAGATTCCTCGTAGGTGCAAGCTCACTTGGATGAATAAAAATCGGAATCTGATAAACTACTGTAGCTTAACATTTACTGTGCGTTTCCTAGCGATGTGAACGGCGGTGCCGAGTCATCGCTTAGCTCCAGGAAGTTGAAGGACGAGCGGCGGAGCACCCGCTGTTAGAAGAGCCAATCACAGACGAAGCTGGAGCCTTCGGAATCGCACGCACCGTCAATCTGTCTCCAAATGCCAAGATCCCTACCCTCCGCACACAAGATAGTCTGCTCCTCCACTCACTATATTCTCACACAGTAAGATTCGGGAGAAGGATAACAGCGCAGAATGTTGATTCACCAAAAGGTGAAGGTATATTGTGTTAAGGAGGAGAGCCTTGTGTAAAATGGAGGCCCTGTCTACTGTTCTTTCTGTGCCACTCAGAAGTAAGTGACAGCATGGAAGTGTAGCGTAGCGTTCTTTTTACCTCTCTACGCTTTGAAAATGAACATAATCAGAAAAGACTGCTGAACTAGTCTCATAGGTTTTCTGTCAAACTATCATCTATTTACCTTTTTGAAATCACTGGAAATATCGCTGACTGTGCCTTCTGGCAAATCCCGTCCAGGGACTCACTGCTAAAGCAACATTCTTCCCTCCATTAAAAAAGAGAGAAAAAACTCAAGTGATGGATTTCTCACGTGAAAACGACTCAGTGAAGTTGAGAGACATCAGCAACAACAACAACATAAAAAAAAAACGCCTTACTTCAGCAGCCGGTGAATAATTTATAGAATGCCGCTTCGGCACGGAATCTGTTCCCAGCGACTGGCTCGGCGTGCTGAGACATGCCGCACGCCATCGCTACGCCACCTCCCTCGCAGGAAACAGAGAGATGAGACGGAGACGAGACGAACTGAACGACCCCCTGATGGCGAGGCGTGTAGCCGACCTGGGTGAGACCTGGCAGATGGAGCGGGTTTGGGCCCAATGAGGAGCTCTCCTGGGGTCTCACCTGGGGTCTCTCCTCTCCTGGCACACTCTGAGTGGACGCCTCTAGATGGTGTTACTGTACATGCAGAACTTAACCCACGCCTCACTGTTCTCTAGGATAATCTAAGAGTGCAACAGCAGTGTTAGGCAGGCCAGCATTAGTTATTATTATTATTATTATTAATAATAATAATAATAATTTTATTTTTTTATTTTTTATTTCCTTTTTTTTTTTATTGAATTTATTTGTATTCATTTATTTTTATTTTATTTATTATTATTTAGTAAATCCCATGTCTATGTAATTGTCTATTAGTGGGTTCAGGAAGGAAAGCCGGTAGCTCTGAGAGAGTGTGTGAAGTTGTGTGTGCGTCTGGTCGTCTGTGAGTGTGAGTGGGCATGACCTCTCACCCTGAGAGGGAGATACGGTCAACAGAGGAATGAGCGCCAACTGCCGTTCGCCTGTCGCGGCTTAGCCGAGGGGGACCGATGACCTCTCGACCTCATGCGGAGGTCTGGACTGAGATGGCGGGCGGGGCGAGACGACGGGGACCAGCCTGGGCACGGAGACAGAGGACGCGGGTCTCTCTATGACTCCTCCTTCACAAGGAATTCTGGGAAATGTGGTTCTTGTATACTGTGACAGCGAGTTGGATCTACTCGGGGGGTTAGGTGATAGTGTCATACACTCTGGACAGCGGCGCTAGACCTGCTGCTGGTCTGAGATCAGCCGGTGGATCCCTGTCACCTCGTCACGGTGTTTGTGTGAATGTGAGGAGTAGTTTCACCGAGCGGTAGAGCCAGCCATACTTAGGGAGGGATTAAAACGCTGGCGGAACCTGTTGAATGGGAGTTTCGATTTTCCAATTTTCTATCATCCTAGAGAATGTTTCACAGGCAAATTTAGCTAAAAGCTATCCCCATTTGAGACAGGGAGGGGAGGCACTCAGCCGACGACATTTCATAAGCATAGGGCGGTGTGTGTGTGTGTGTGTGTGTGTGTGTGTGTGTGTGTGTGTGTGTGAGAGAGAGACAGAGAGAGAGGGGGGGGAGAGTGGTAATCATTAAGAACACTTGAGGAAACGGTGGCTAGCTTTGGGAAAACAAATCAGGAGAAATAAGGTGGAAGATGGTTATGGAATCCATTGATATTCATATTCAAATATAAATATTAATGGAAATGTGCAGCCAACGTAGCTCTCCCGGGTCCAATATAAAAATGTGTCTGGGTTTGGACTTCGATTTCCATAAAATTCCTCCAATAACCATCAGTGAGCGTACTGGGCTACTGAAGCGCCAGATTAAATGTCAGAAAATCAGAAACCTTGATTGATCTTAACGTATATTGTTCCTTTTGAGGACGTGACGCACGGGAAGATTCGGAGGCTATATCGCTAAATGGCATCGCTGCAACGGACAGAATCGCTTGTGTGTCCATACTGCTAATCAGGACGAGGTTCTTCGTCCGTTCTGGAAGTTTCCACCGGGTCGCACGTGACCGCCTGTCCCCACTACCCTCTTATTAACCTCCCTTCCCTCATCCCTCCCTCATCTCTCCTCTTTTTCTTCTCTCCGTCACGTTGGGGACGCGGTCCCCGTGCTCGGACGCTGAGCGGTTCATTATCCCTGAGGAGGAGGTAGTCTAGGGTCCGGGCCGTGGACCGCCGTCCACCTCGCCGTCCCCGGCGTAATTAAGTGGATGGGAGTGCGGTCTCTCCTCCGCCCGGTCATGGCGAGGGCGGTGGGCGGCCCCTGAGCAAATCCACTCAGCTGAAGTCTTTGTTAATCAATCCAGGTGAATTAAACCCAGTGACTCATCGTTGGAGACCTTAGAGCGCTCATGTGGCACAGAGATATCATGAGCAGTGATTAGAATATTTGAGTTGACATGCAGTAACTTGTGGTGCGTTCGTTTATAACTGGGAGGTGGCAAATTGCGACTTGCTACTAGGAATGATTAAATAAAACACCGCATGAACTCGCACTTCCTCGTTTCAAATTCGGATATGTTTCTCAGCCCCCAGTTGCTCGAATGCACTAGATATAACTAGGTAACTGTGATATAATGGTATATAGCTCGAATGCACACAGGTCGGAGGTAGGTATTTTGCCACTTGCCACCTCCGACCACAAACGAATGCACCATAAGCCTCTTTAAGTAGTCATGGTCATGGTCATAGTCGCTTTTATTTAAACACGCACCAAATGACACCGGTTTAGGACGCCCTGGGCGCGGCCTCTAAAGAACAGAAACACATAAAGGTGACATGGCAAGACGAGAAAGAACAACATACTAAACCAAACCAACATTCCTAACTGCACACATTTAAGACAAACATTCGTACGACATAAAAACACAACAGAAACATCTCAGTAGCCTAGTTCACGACAGTAGTGGGTTTTAAGCAGAGTCTTGAAGGTCTGTAGGTCAGGGGCTGACTTGATGGTCAGTGGGAGGTCGTTCCACGGCCGTGGAGCTGCCACTGCGAAGGCTCCATCTCCCCTTGTTACCAGCCTTGACCAGGGGACCTTCCAGAGGCTCTCGTTGTTGGATCTGAGCGATCTCACGCTGGAGGAATAGTCCAACGGTTCTGTGATGTAAAGTGGGGCGAGGCCATTTAGGGCTTTAAAGACAAAGTAGGTGCATTTCAATTTCGTACACGGGATCAAAGAGATGAGAATCCCCACGTTTAAGCACTTAGACATGATTGTTTACATGGCCTCTTTGTGAACAAGACCTAGTTATCAATAGGCTAAATCCTGTTCAAATAACAGATCATGAAATATTGTAACTTGTTCTAAAACATGTGCTCCTCCCTGTAGCCCCAGAGCACACTCACCAGCACCCATCACCTTCTGCTACTCTCTACCGAGCTGCACAAGTTATGAAAGAGTGATGAAAGTAGAAAGTTCAGTGGTACTTTTTAAAAATGGAGGGATTTTTTTCCAGAGCGAGCCAGAGGATCACGTCTTAATCATCTTCATCTGTGGCCTCTGATACGGCCGCGCTCACCTCATGTCTCTGGGTGTCTCATTTAAAGAGCATAATTTAGCCAGGTCTCTCTCTCTCTCTGTCTGTCTCTCTCTCTGTCTCTCTCTCTCTCCGTCTCTCTCTCTCTATCTGTCTCTCTCTGTCTGTCTCTCTCTCTCTCTCTCTATCTCTCTAACTCTCCCTCTCTCTCACTCTCTAGCTCTCCCTCTCTCTTTCTCTCTCGAAAATAGCAGCCCCCACATGCATTGTGGGATAGATCTGCATGTATGCCATCACTTGGGTACGCCAGTTTCATTATGCTAACGACTCACAAACCGCCATCATTAAGGGGGAAATGATTGTACTTAATTCATTCACACATTTATTCATAATTCATGCACATTCATTTGTAATTAAGTCATTACACAAAGTGATAAGCTGTGTTGGAGATTATTATATAAAGGGATAACAGTGAAAACCTTACTTTCTGGTGTTTTGTATGATATTGGTAGATAGGGGCTATCAAATGTGTGTTCTTTAGTTTTGGAGAACGAGATGATTTCATTTTTTATTCCCATTTTCAGCTCGTTTTTTAGTCAGCTCAGCTCGTTTGAGGTCGTTTCTCATGTGACATCAGTCTCAGGGTCACATCCCCATCCGCGCCTGCCGTGAACTTGAATTTTGACTTTTGTGCCTTCCACCTATCCACCCATTGGTCAATTCACAGACTTACTGCTTTAACACAGCAGGATTGATGACCATCACCAATGATCATCCTTAGCTAGATAAGTTACCAACATTGACAACTTGGTGCTGGATTGACTTGAAACTGTAAAGAAATAATGATTATAGAACCCACAATCCGCTTCAAATAATCATTTTAAATGTCCTTGAAATGTGACATTCCAGCCCTTTCTGGGTCTTTGTCAGGTGCTTTTTTGAACGTAGCATCAGTTGGATCCTCCCTCCTGACAGAGCAGTCATTGATCCAGCTGAGAGCAGTTTATCCGTGAGCTACTACTCTCTCTCACTAGACTCCAATGATTCTGAAGTCCTCCAGGAGAGGATCACGGCAGTATTTAAACAGGTGAAAGACCAAAAAGGCATTTCACACAAGGTATTTGAAATAGTTTTAGATATTAAAAAGAGGGCCTTAACCTCCACCCGGCGAATTAAATCGCTACACTTGTCAACACTATAGCCAGCGCCTCAATCTAGAGTTTTTTGGCCCAGGTTTTAACGATGTCAGCCTCTTCCTAACGAGCCACGCCCGAGCCGGAAGCTGGCGTGTTTCCCCCGGGCCCCCCTATCTACAGAAACCCTGACCTCTCTAACTAGAGGAATTAATTGGGTCGGACTAACCTTTTACAGGCCGGCTGAACAATGAGTCGGCGATCCCCGGCCGTCTCATTACCACGGCAGCTTTTTTGTGGAGCGCGTGGTGAGAACCGTCTCTCTCCGACGCCCGCGCCTCCCCGGATCCCGCCAGCTGGCTCGTCGGCTTGCTGGCCGGCCGGCCGGCTCAGGACGGGGAATATTATTCCGGGTCAGAACAATTCGGCGCGGTTTGAACCCGCGCCCGCTCGCTCTGTCTTTGCACGGTCTTTCGGACTCTAGCCAGGGGGGACGCTCTCCGCCTGTTCGTTGATCTTTAGTCACGGCGTCGGACTGTAGCAGAAGATGCATATTAAATAGCTCACTAATTAACAGATCATCACGGCCAATGAGCGAGCCAAATGCATGTGAATTGGATATTAGCCACCCACCATTGAGCAATTAAGACATGTCTTTAGAATGTTCCAGAATCCATTTGGACACTGGCGCCGGTCTCGTTGATGACGTTGCGCTGTGCGGCGTCTGGGGAGGCCGGAGAGACCAGGGGTGTACGACGGCCATGGCTCATTCACTTCCAACGCCAAATAAACGCCAGTCTGCCTTGCAGTATAAGCCACTGTTTACTGTAGGAATGATTTATACAGACATACACGGATAACTATATAACGATATAAATCAAAAGACAGAGAGAGAGAGAGAGTGAGCAAGAGAGAGAGAGAGCAAGAGAGAGAGAGAGATGAGAGAGAGAGCAAGAGAGCAAGAGAGAGAGAGTGTGAGAGAGAGAAATGAGAGAGAGAGAGAGAGAGAGAGAGAGAGAGGGAGGAACATGGGCTGGAACCTGGACTGGAACCTGGGCTGGAACCTGGACTGGAACCTGGACTGGAACCTGGACTGGAACCTGGACTGGAACCTGGGCTGGAACCTGGGCTGGAACGGCGTCTATTCGCTGGTACACGCTCAGATGTCCTCCTTCCACGTGACGGCCCTGAGAAGATCAGAGAAAGTACGAGTACGCACACTGTAGCTCCCATACAGATTATTTATGGACAAAAAGTATAGATGTGAGGTTTCGAGCGACAACGCTCTTCCTCAGACAACTGAATAAACAGCCACACCAACTTTTATATGGTATCTGAGGGTCACATGACCCTAATTGGATAGACAATTAACCCCTTTTCCTTAGACAGGGGAAACCCATTGTGCTAAGTAACAGGGTCACCTGACTCCAGTTCACTCAGTGCAGTGAGAAGATCAGCCCACCTGCCAAATCAAAGATGCTTGGCTTATCCGTTTTTTTGAGTTGAGTTTGAGTTTAATAATTCTGCCTCACAATCTCTCTCACTCTTTCTCTCTCTCTCCATCTCTATCACTCTTTCTCTCTCTCTCTCTGTGTCTCTGACTCCCCCTCAATCTCGCCCCCTCCCTCTCCTTCCCTCAGACTGAAAGAAAAAGAGGTCTTACATCCAACACTGCTCAATTTACGAACGTTAGAGGCCGATATTACCCAAATTGAAGCGTTCAGATGTAGAATTTGAATAATACTCCACTGTCAATGGCATCTCTGAAGGCGAGAAGCCTCCTCAAAGACCGCCTCTCATCTACTTCAGAAGCTCCACTAAAGGCCAAGCCTCCAATTAGACCACATAGATTAGGGGCTACAAAATACCAGTGATTTCAAATTGATATGGTAATTAAAGCACTTTGGAGATGGCTTCTCCAGACCTGTTATGTACGAATTCACACGGGAGGTATTCCGTTAAGAGCACCTATCCTTTTTGAGATGCCTGGAACTTTATTATTTTATTATATGTTTAATAATGTCCCAGGTTGAACTGTACATGTTGCTGTTTGGCACTTTGTGATGAAAAAGAACCACTGTTTTGTTTTCATCCATGATCTTCAGATACATGCTGAGTTGTTCTTGTCAGGTCAGTGTGAAGCAGTGACCGCAAGCAGGATTTTAATCAGATTTCATTTCATTTCAGACCTTTATTTATGCTCGAGAGGCACTGAGGTTGTCCTCATTTACAGTGACGACGAGCGAACAAAACATAAACAACAACAGCGACAACAAAAGGACAGACACACAGGAAGGTATATAAAAACAGGAACTAAATGGATAAACTCAATATAAAAATAGTTTTAAAAAAAAGTAAGATATACTAAAACAGTTACAGACAGATATACAATGGTGCATAATCATGGACTTGAACTTGAGTCAAGTTTTAAAAAGCGTTGGAGGGCATTCCAGGAGTGAGGGGCATTAAAAGAAAAGGAAGATTTTCCAATGTCAGTGTAAGCCCGGGGGAACCTTGAGTAAAAGCAGTTTACTTGATCGTGTGGAAAAGCTCCCTTAGTTCCATGATCAAATCTGTGAGAGGTAAAAAGGGTGTTTACCAGTGAGGGTTTTAAAAATAAATAAATTCCAGTGATAGTTTCATCTCTCAGTGAGAGAAGGCCATCCTACCATGTCATAAAGTGCACAGTGATGAGTGTCATATTTAGCTCCTGTAATAAATCTAATAGCAGAGTGGTATCAATCAATCAATCATTCAAAGCTTTATTTGTACAGTGCATTTCATACCCAGAGGCAACACAATGCGCTTTACAGAGAACAAGGGAGGAGGGCATACGACCCACCCATACATATTCCAGACTGAATCCAGAGGCTTTAAGGTTGAGGCAGCCGCATTCCTATCCACAACATCACCATAATCTAAGACTGATAGGAACATTGCCTCTAGAACCCTTTTCCTACAGCCTAAGGGGAAGCTGGACCTGTTTCTGTACAAGAAACCAATTTTCTGGCGTAGCTTGGAGGCAAGCTTATCAATATGGAATTTAAAAGTAAGTTTCTCATCGATGTTTTGATGTATGAGAGAGACTTAAGACTCCAAAATGAGGCAGTGACTGTGCATTCTGAGGCAAACATCAAGTGTGAGTTGAGGACAATTCATACTTCGTCGTTCGACACTTTTGAAAGTGTCGACAGACAGATGATGTCACTGTCTACACTTTTTTGTGTCGGACGGGGGTGTCTCGCACCTACCGAACCTTCTAATGTTGCAGACGCCGTCACTCATCGCACAGCTGTGATTGGATAGCTAGATAGAAGGCATGTTCGTCGCACAGCTGTGATTGGATAGCTAGATAGAAGGCACGTTCGTCACACAGCTGTGATTGGATAGCTAGATAGAAGGCACGTTCGTCGCACAGCTGTGATTGGATAGCTAGATAGAAGGCACGTTCGTCGCACAGCTGTGATTGGATAGCTAGATAGAAGGCGTGTTCGTTGCCATGGATCAATCAGCCACGCGTCTGCAAGTTACCATGGAGGTGATCAGACACTTCACTAAAGTATAAATGACTCATACTCTTGACTGAGTATAAATTGAGCTTAAGACTGTTTTCAGACAAATCAATATTCAATCTTGAAAAATCATTGTTGTTGATATTATGTGGTTGTTGTTCTTTTGACCGGCGCACGGCTTTGCTTTTCTGTTAGACTGCGGTATAGCTCAGTTGGTAGAGCGGGTCGTCCAGTGATCATAGGGTCGGTGGTTCGGCTCCTCCTGACTACCTGTCGAAGTGTCCTTGGACAAGACACTGAACCCCAAATTGCTCCCAATGAGCAGGCAAGCGCCTTGCATGGCAGCTACCCTGAATGGCGCTCCGGGCCAGTGTAACAACTGGATGGGGAGCGCAGTACCTACACTCCCCCTATCTGTTGCTTTTTCTCTCCACTCCAGTCATGGAAAGCAAATAGCAGTTCTCATCCGCTTCTCCAGGCACTAAAACCCAGGCTAACACCTCAAACACAAACACGCTAGGATTACATAACTCCTACTGCGACTGGAAACATACACTGTAGAAGATTTTCCTGACACGCCAGAAAATCTGCCAAAGCCGGAAAAGGGTAGCGGTTTTGACATCTTAGTATTCAGTGCAGTACATGCAGTCATTTGGACCAATTTATCACACGGGAGGCAATTTCCCCCAACCTTGGCAGCATGTAAGAGGCCAGTCGGCTTTACCAGTGTGACGTTCAGCTTAGAGAAGGCTTATTCCAGCGGTGTCTGAAGAGCTTCTCAGAACCAACTACTCCGGTACCTCAGGGCTTAGAACCACCAGCTCCTCCAGTACCTCAGGGCTTAGAACCACCAGCTCCTCCAGTACCTCAGGGCTTAGAACCACCAACTCCTCCGGTACCTCAGGGCTTAGAACCACCAGCTCCTCCAGTACCTCAGGGCTTAGAACCACCAACTCCTCAGTGCTTAGAACCACCAGCTCCTCCAGTACCTCAGGGCTTAGAACCACCAACTCCTCCAGTACCTCAGGGCTTAGAACCACCAACTCCTCCAGTACCTCAGGGCTTAGAACCACCAACTCCTTAGGGCTTAGAACCACCCGCTCCTCCAGTACCTCAGGGCTTAGAACCACCAACTCCTCCAGTACCTCAGGGCTTAGAACCACCAGCTCCTCCAGTACCTCAGGGCTTAGAACCATCAACTCCTCAGTGCTTAGAACCACCAACTCCTCCGGGCTTAGAACCACCAACTCCTCCAGTACCTCAGGGCTTAGAACCACCAACTCCTCCAGTACCTCAGGGCTTAGAACCACCAACTCCTTAGGGCTTAGAACCACCCGCTCCTCCAGTACCTCAGGGCTTAGAACCACCAACTCCTCCAGTACCTCAGGGCTTAGAACCACCAGCTCCTCCAGTACCTCAGTGCTTAGAACCATCAACTCCTCAGTGCTTAGAACCACCAACTCCTCCGGGCTTAGAACCACCAACTCCTCCAGTACCTCAGGGCTTAGAACCACCAACTCCTCCAGTACCTCAGGGCTTAGAACCACCAGCTCCTCCAGTACCTCAGGGCTTAGAACCATCAACTCCTCAGTGCTTAGAACCACCAACTCCTCCGGGCTTAGAACCACCAACTCCTCCAGTACCTCAGGGCTTAGAACCACCAACTCCTCCAGTACCTCAGGGCTTAGAACCACCAACTCCTTAGGGCTTAGAACCACCCGCTCCTCCAGTACCTCAGGGCTTAGAACCACCAACTCCTCCAGTACCTCAGGGCTTAGAACCACCAGCTCCTCCAGTACCTCAGGGCTTAGAACCATCAACTCCTCAGTGCTTAGAACCACCAACTCCTCCGGGCTTAGAACCACCAACTCCTCCAGTACCTCAGGGCTTAGAACAACCAACTCCTCCAGTACCGCAGGGCCGCAACAAGACCTGTGGAGGGAAAAAAAAGCTTCTCAAACAGCCCAGGGGCCTCATTTATCAAAGAGCGTGTAAATTCTGGTGTAAAAGAGGGCGTACGACGAAAACGCGGAAAATGCACAATGTAGCGTACGACGAGAATATTTACACGCTTTTCGGATCTATCAAAAATGTCGTATGCCCTTTTCTGCACGAGAAATCCGAGACGGGCGGAGAATAGAGTGTACGCGCACGCGCCTCGTGTTCCGCCCTCTCCACGCCCAAATCCAACCATATATGGTCAAAACTATGACGGCACAACGGGGATACCCCGGAAGGAACCGACATAATATAGCGTCGAGCATTAGGACAGACAAAGACGTTTATGGAAAAACGCGGAATGAAGAGAAACTTTTCGGAGACGGAGGTGCATGTGCTTGTTGGTGAGGTCCACGCGAGGAAGACAATCCTCTTCGGAAGGTATTAATAGCCTACCTTTGTCTGTTTGCTCCTACAGCTTAGTAGCCTACTTTAGCTACGTATTGTGCATCTAGGATTTGGCATACACGGACATAGCCTACTGTAACATGTGGCTGTGAGGAAAGAGAACATTCTGTGGTAGGCTATGATTAAATTAGGACCAAACACAGGGAACAATAACGCAGATGACCACTTCATAATGTTAGAACACATTAAACATTTTCCCCTCTGGGAAATTAAGACTCATCTAAATCACCCGGTAAATCACAGCATTTAATTGACTGCCAACAGAAAAACATATCAAATGAATATGGCTGCACAATGAAATGTTTAATGCATAATCAAGTTCACAGACAAACTCAAGGAACATGATTGAAATTGTTTCTCCAGACTCTGACGTGGGGTGGGACTCAGAGGAGGGGGAGTCTGCAGTGGTCCTGGACCTGACGGTCGTGCCCCCGCGAGTTGCAGCCTCCACCTCCAGCGCGCCGACTTCCACCTTCTTATCAGCTTTGAATATATATCTTGGCAAACATAACAGAATGATGTACAAGGAGGGGACAGATACCTAGTGAAAGTACTATTGGTTGCTAGTAAAAAGACAATAACGAGGGCTTGGTATAAGGTGGAACGCCCAACCAAGGAGCAGTGGTGGGTGTTGTGGAGGAGATGTATGTTAGGGAGAGGTTCACGCATGCATTGAGGATGCAGGAAGGAAAGTTTGAAGGGAGATGGGAAAAATGGATGGATTATAGAAGGAAGTGTGATGATACCACTAATATTAAAATTGTCATATTTGAGTAAGAAAAAAAAGCTGCATGGATGGATGTACCCATAAGCTGTTATTGTAGGTTTTTATGTTTTATTGTATTGTCGTTGTATGGATGGAAAATGCTAATAAAGATTCAAAGTAAATAAGACAAAGAATATGGATCTTGGTTATGGACACACCAACAAGCCAGCCGTCACGCGCAGCGCCTGCCTCCAGTCTAGTCCCTACCCTGCTGAGCGCCGGATTCATTTAGGCTCGCATTACGCACAGGAGGACTGTCATTTATATGCTTACCAAAGAGCAAACAGGTCCACATGATCACATATTAATGACAATCTAATTGGTCAATTATTGCCGTTTGATGGAGTGCCTGCATTAAGTGTGTGACATATAGCGCGGAAGGGTTTGGGACAGCGCATAGGTACAGTTTGGGGAACAAATCCATATCGAACCATGAATGAGCCGGTTAGAGGACACGTCTAATCTTGCATTGCGATATATGTTTGTGCTGAATTGGTCTAGTAGCCTACATGATTGTGCGTTCATGAACTGTCGCTCTTATTCTCTCCGTCAAACATAGTAATTCACCGACGCACCACCGGCGTCGCCAGTTCCCCCTGTGTTCAAGAAGGGCGTAGAACACCGTGTAAATCGGTACGCCAACTGGAGAGGTGTCCTACAAAAGCGCGGAGAAAGGCGACTAAATTTTCGCCCTTACGGCTTGATAAATCGCAATGTGGGGGGGGGAAATGGCGTACGCCTGAACTCGCGAAAAAGACCGTGTAAAAGAAGGCGTACCTCAATGATAAATGAGGCCCCAGGAATTAAACAAAAACAAGTGTTTTGTTGTTGTTGTTGTTGTTGTTGTTGCTAAATATAGAACTCAACTGGAGTTAAAACTGTAGAGGGATATGTCTAGCGCAGAACCATTATGGTACATAATGGACTGTAGGATTCGTTGAGGGTTCGTACTCTTCGGGGATATGCGTTTCTGAGGTAATACATGTTTTCCCTTTGATATTGTCCCTGAACACGTATCCTGAACACACATCCGGTTCTGTCTGAACGCTGTATGAGAACCCACGGCTGTCTGCCCTCAATCCAATACATACTTCCTCTCCTCTTTAAGGTCTGATGGACACTTTTCCAGCGCAATTGTCCTTCTGACTAAGGTGCTGATATTCACAGTCACTCACTCGCTGGTAAACAGACACTTCAACTTTTTCCAGCCGACACCAACAATCTACAGACCCTCCCTGATTGAAATTCAGCATCAAGAACAGAAGAGAAGAACTGAAAAAAAAAATACAAATCTACTTTATATGCTAAGCATTTAGTCGGGCTAAGAATGCCTTATCTATATGCAAATGATAAGTTATCAACTTCAATAACTGTTGCGCGAGGTGTGTCCT
Organism: Borostomias antarcticus; assembly: GCF_949987555.1. Classification (NCBI taxonomy): domain Eukaryota; kingdom Metazoa; phylum Chordata; class Actinopteri; order Stomiiformes; family Stomiidae; genus Borostomias; species Borostomias antarcticus. The sequence goes on from NC_140240.1 coordinate 30,779,293, forward strand.
AATAGGCTATTGCCTTCATTTGTCAGGCTGCCAAGGTGAGGCCCCGTGCAGTAAATGGTAGCGCTCGGCCTTCTGGGAGCTGGCGGCGTACACAGACACGCCGGCGGCAGATGATAGGCTGAGCCTCGGGTGAGAGTGATCATGAGAAACACCTACGCTTGTGCTTCCTGCTCTCTCTCCATAGGGACGGATAACAGCGTGTCAATAGTCAGGTGAGACCGCAGCCATTAAAAGCTAATTGAAGCGATTTGCTTTTCGCTGTAGAGGGGCAAATGATTTTGTCTCAGAGAAGAAGAGAGGTAAGGGAGAAAATGTCCCCCGGAGAAGAAAATATGATAGATATGATATTGCCGCGCAAACTGAAACCTACACGTACATTCAAATCAAGACGGGTTGTCTTTGTGTGTTGTTGGCTTTTCTCTTCGTAGCCGGGTACACGGGCTGTAGTCATTATCCAGTGCCTGCGCCTGGATCTTTCCTCACACCATTTGCGCTGGAGACAGAAACGATCGCAGCTGTGAGTAAACAACGACATCGAGGGGGACACTTGACGTAATCGGTGGCTTCGAGGCTGAAGATGTTTGCTTGCGTTGAACCGACCGTGACTTGAACAGGCCACCGCAGACCTACTCCAGCGCTAGTGTGGCGTGAAGATGACAAGTGGAGCACTTGTTTATACCTAGGGGGGGGGTTGAAATCCACTAAATAAGAGTCTATTTCCCTATCGTTCTCCACACAAGGCCCCTATCGCGCCGTTCGCTGTTAGAAGTGTCGGTTTATATTCGGCGAGGCTGGATGTGAACCTACACCTGCTCCGCTCCATCTGTCTGCCCGGAAAAAGAAAC
>NC_140240.1:30785137-30795137 GCF_949987555.1 Borostomias antarcticus
AGGCAGGGGGGGGAGCCAGGGGGGGGGGGGGCCAGCTCAACAGACCTCACTTTAATGGCCATCACAGCAGACCCGTGAGCTGTGAGCAGCTACCCACGACTTTCCAGAGCGCTTCATGAATAGAGCTCTATCCTGGTCCCTTAGGGACGTGCATTAGAATACTATCACATGACACGGTCTGACGGAACATGTGTGTGAGATGAATGATTTAGAGAACAGGGTGAGGAGGTCACCAGGTTAAGAGAAGGGCAGCTCTCATCCCCAAGGGAGGGCAGAGGAGGGCAGATGTGCTTTGGGTGCAGATATTAACAGAGTTTAGGAAAACAGACAGTCAGCACTGACCACATTATTATTATTATTATTATTATTATTACTACTACTATTACTATTACTATTATCATTATTATTATTATTATTATTATTTTATTTATATTTTATTTATTTATATATTTTTTAGTATTTCTGTCAACATAGAATTTTTTTTTTACTCTATTTTATTGTATTCTATGCCCTTTTGTGTCATTTTATCACGCAAAGTTGAGTCGAGTCGTCTCTGAGCCAAAGATTTTCATTACTGATAATGATGTTGTATTATTGAGTATATGACAATAAACCTGAACCTGAAACTTGACAAAGTATTTAATTCCTGAAATATGCAGAGTGATTGTCACCTTTTCACCTCAGTGAGAAGCTTTAGACGAGGCTGCGCTCAACAGCGTAGCAGCAGTTTATATAATACAACTAACTGAGGTGAATGAAGCGTAGAAATATCAAATAAGGAAAGTAAATGTAATATATTTCCTTGTCTGTTCACCTCTACACCCCCTGCTGAGGGTCTGGGAGTGTCCCGCTCTCCGGGGGCACCTGCGGTCGAACGAGGGGAAGACCACGGAGATGGGGGTGGACTTTAGGCTCCTCTGACCCCCGACCCCATCCAGGGGGTTGATGTTGAGGTGGTCCAGTCACACAGGAAGCCCCCCTGGGGTGTACCCAGACAACAGGCTGGAACGGACAGGAAACACCGAGCCCATTTACAGGAAGAGAGAGTCCACTTCCCTTCCTCAGGAGGCTCGGGTTCTTCGATGTGTGTTCTGATGTTCCACCTGTTCTCCCATCAGAACACATCAGGCTGGCGTAGCGAGCGCCATCTTCTTCGCAGCTGTGTGCTGGCGCAGTGGTATCAGACCAGCTGGGGGTCAGCCCAGCCCAGTCCAGCCCAGCCCAGTCCAGCCCAGCCCAGCCCAGCCCAGCCCAGTCCAGTCCAGCCCAGCCCAGCCCAGCCCAGCCCAGTCCAGTCCAGCCCAGCCCAGTCCAGCCCAGTCCAGTCCAGCCCAGCCCAGCCCAGTCAGTCCAGCCCAGTCCAGCCCAGCCCAGTCCAGCCCAGCCCAGCCCAGCCCAGCCCAGTCCAGCCCAGCCCAGCCCAGCCCAGTCAGTCCAGTCCAGCCCAGTCCAGCCCAGTCCAGTCCAGCCCAGCCCAGCCCAGCCCAGCCCAGCCCAGCCCAGTCAGTCCAGCCCAGTCCAGTCAGCCCAGCCCAGCCCAGTCAGTCCAGCCCAGTCCAGTCCAGCCCAGCCCAGCCCAGCCCAGTCCAGCCCAGTCCAGCCCAGTCCAGTCCAGCCCAGTCAGCCCAGCCCAGCCCAGTCAGTCCAGCCCAGTCCAGCCCAGTCCAGTCCAGCCCAGTCAGTCCAGCCCAGTCCAGTCAGCCCAGCCCAGCCCAGTCAGTCCAGCCCAGTCAGTCCAGTCCAGTCCAGCCCAGCCCAGTCCAGTCCAGCCCAGCCCAGCCCAGCCCAGCCCAGCCCAGCCCAGTCAGTCCAGCCCAGTCCAGTCAGCCCAGCCCAGCCCAGTCAGTCCAGCCCAGTCCAGTCCAGCCCAGCCCAGCCCAGCCCAGCCCAGCCCAGCCCAGCCCAGCCCAGCCCAGCCCAGTCAGTCCAGCCCAGTCCAGCCCAGTCCAGTCCAGCCCAGTCCAGCCCAGCCCAGCCCAGCCCAGCCCAGCCCAGCCCAGTCAGTCCAGCCCAGTCCAGTCCAGCCCAGCCCAGCCCAGCCCAGCCCAGCCCAGCCACCCGAGCAACAGACTCCTCTCTCTGCTGCCCTCCAGGAGACGTTAGTGCTGCAAACACAGAGAGGATGAGGAGGAGCTTCTTCCCTCAGGATGTCCGCCTGCTGAATGATGAAGAATAACTGCCCTTTGATCACCATTCAGTCTAGTTTGGCGTCGCCAGCCTCATCTACCCCAGCTCACATTCTATTTCACTCCTCAGATCAGTCTGGTCATCCAACCGCTCTAACTGAATCCACTCGAACCCAGATTGTTCGCGTCACTCACAACAGGGGGTCGAGAGTTTAACATGTTTTTGAATGATTTTTCAAGGTGCCCACCCACATCCATTGTATGACCAAAACGGTGGTAGAGCAATTATCAATTTTCTCAAAAGTGCTAGTTTTGTCAACGTTTTGATCTGAACCATTGTATATGATCATAAGTAACCTTAAAACAGGGCTAAACATGCCTTTTCCCTTTACTACTCCTTTAATAAGATGACGCAACAGAGAAGCGCAGTAGAGGCATTTTGCGCCAACAACCAAGATGGCCGCTGCTGATGTTGAATCCGCGATCGCGACCGTATTAAACAAACGGAATGGTGTATTCTCTCTTAAAAGAAGAACAGACAATCCTCTCCGCTGCTCTTCTGTCGCTCAGTGCTGCGTTACACTTTTCTCTGCTCCGATTGGCCGTCGGTCTGGAGGTAGAAGCTGTGTTTAGTCCGCCGGCGCGAGCCGCGATGCTACTGCCCCACCTGCCAGACGGGCGCAGGGAGGGGCGTTAATGAACCGGCCGACTGCTGTCCGGAATGATACTGCGCTCCTGTTCACGGCCATTTTCTTTTGTCCTCCGCCTCGTTCACAGGGGAGCGTGACCTTTGCATGGTGTCCGTCCGTCACCAACAGCAAGACGGAGGTTATTCCGAGGGCCGGTATTCACCAAGTCACAAAAGGAGAGGATCTTTTGTATGTCGGATAAAGAGGACAGAGCAACCGGCCGTCGGTGAGAGAGAGAGAGGGAGAGAGAGAGAGAGAGAGAGAGAGAGAGGGAGAGAGGTAGAGAGAGAGGGAGAGAGAGGGAGAGAGGTAGAGAGAGAGGGAGAGAGAGAGAGAGAGAAAGAGAGAGACAATGCATCTTCTGTGAAAAGCAAACTTACAGTACAGTAATTGCAAATGTAGTGCAAAGTATACAGCACCGCCAAGATGGAGTTCCGCACATTAACCGGATCAATTCCAGTTTCCTTCGGCCGTCACACGCCAGCATTCCTCAATGTGTAAACAAGAACAAAAAGTTTGGGTAATGGAGGCCACAAGCCTATTCCCACAGTCAGTGGGAGTTAATGCGTAATTAGGTGGAGTGAATGCCCTCGTGCCAACGAGCCTGGCACCAGAGAGAGGGGCGATGCGTTCCCTGTTTGTTCTGATTGTTTACTGACGGAGGGATGGAGAGAGAAGAGGAGAGGAAAAGAGAAAAAGAGAGAACGAAAAAAGCAAACACCATCTGTTAACAAAGGCAAGTAGGATGACCCACTTACACGTCCGCTCTGGATGCAGGGTCTCCCTCTCCCCGTGCGCACACACACACACACACACACACACACACACACACACACACACACTCACACACACACACACACACACACACACACTCACACACACACACACACACACACACACTCACACACACACACTCACACACACACACACACACACACACACTCACACACACACACACACACACACACACTCACACACACACACACACTCACACACACACACACACACACACACACACACTCACACACACACACGCGGCCCCATCGGAGATGCTCTGGTTATGACAGCGCTCGGGACGGCAGCGTGCGAGACAGCGTGCGAGACGGCGTGCGGCGTGAACGCCGAGGCCCTGGACGGAAGGGGCCGCCTTCCCGGCGAGGTCGCGTTACAACCAGCCCCTCTGAGGTAGCGGCCGTAGCGCCGTGGAACCAGCCGGCGACATCTAGGCTACCGGTGCTGAGCTAGAAATAAATATGGAGCAAGGTCGGAGAACGTAACCGGGGCTGACAAAACATTGAGGGGAGAAGCAATTACCCATCATGCACCCTGCCATGTAACCAGCTGAACGAGGTAGCCACCGACAAACACGGCCAGGTGATAAACAGGATGAGAAACAGACCAGAGAAACGAGGAAACCGGCGTCCAGGTGGGGGAATAATAGTCACCCAGACACAAAACAAACAAATTAAGTCCTATTTAAAGCCGGCCGGTAATTGGTGAAGCAGCCGAACAAGCGCTGGTGATTTACAAGAGAGAAAAGAAAAAATAAGAAGTGAAAAAAATGTAATATGGAACGACTCCCTAGAGGCCCTGCATTCTCATTGGCTGAAAAAAAAAATGCAGCTAAAAGGAGACTTGAGGAAATATAGCTGCCGTTCGGTTCAGAGAATGTGGTCGCTCACAATGAGAGGCCTGTCTGGCGTCCCTCTGCTACTGGAGCTAAACGGGGCCCGGGAATCGCCCTGGAATGTTCTGGAACGCTGGGGTTTGTTGAGTACAGCCTAGATGTCGCCGGCTTGTTAGGCGCTGCAGAAAGACACAAATACAGAAACAAAACAAAATGTTACTCAAGCTAACACCCGTGAAGATCTGATTGCAGTTTGCAATTTGTTTATGAATATTTTTTTCTGTTGGGCATGTTCTTTTAGGTGTGTTTGAGGCCCAGGCAGCTTGATCTCTGAGGGGGAAGCGAACGCTAACAGGCGACAACTGTGTCTGTGAGGGTCTAGAGTCACAGTCTGTCGGATCATAGCCGTCCTCCACACAGAAGATCAGAGGAGGGCGGGGCCACCTGTCACAGAAGAGACCTGAAAGAAGCACTATCAGACCTATTACAACTTAAACCTGGGGGAGTGGAATAACTCTATGGTTTTACAGTGAGTAGTTATAGACTAAATGCTTCCTGATTTCCTAGGAGCGGTCCTGCTCATCTTCAGTTAGCGCTACTGTTTGGATGTTCTGCTGCTTAAAGGGACAGTGCGAAAAGGTTGGCGACCTTTGAACCCAGACAGGAAGTTGGTCCTGAGAGGTGGGAACTCTCGTTTACTTCAACTCCTCTGAGTTCCGTTCCGCTACGTTGTTGTGCCGACGGAGGTTGTTTGTGTGTGTTTAATTGTCGGCGTTACATAAACGGAAGATTTAATTTATTTACGATCTAATTATTATTATCTGCCGTCTCCGCGACCCAGCCCCGGATAAGTGGATGACGATGGATGGATGATTATTTGGTTGCCTCTTACATTAAGTTCATTACAGGTAAAGTACACAGCAAAAAAGTCTGTATCTGAACAATAATACTTGACCTACAGTATGAGGCAAAGAGGAGGGAGGAGCTCTGAGTGTTTACTAATGCATATTCAGTAATAAATAAAAGATCAAACACATTGACATTCATTCATTCTGGTAGGTAGAAGGCAAGGCAAGTTTATTTGTACAGCACATTTCAGCAACAAGGCAATTCAAATGGTAAATGGACTGCACTCATATAGCGCTTTTCCACCTTAGCGGCACTCAAAGCGCTTTACAATGGCCTCTCATTCACACATCAATGGCGGTAGCTGACATGCAAGGTGCTAAACTGCTAATTGGGAGCAATTTGGGGTTCTTGCTCAAGGACTCTTCAACATGTGGACAGTCGGAGCTGGGATTTGAACCACTGACCCTTCGATCATTGAACGACCCGCTCTACCAACTGAGCTACAGCCGCCCAGTGCTTTACATGAGACATTAAAAGCATCAAGACAAAGTGCATGAAACACATTAAAGGTCATATAAAACGAAATGTAAAAAAAAGACATTTAAAACAAAATGCAGGAAGAATAAAATACAGGAATAAAAGTTACGGCGCAGTGTATGAATTAATAATTCTTAGATGTAATAAAAAGCAGGTAGAACAGCTGGCTGGGGATCGCGAGGTCGCCGGTTCGATCTCCGCTCCCAGCAGCGTGCCGAAGTGTCCTGGGGCAAGACGCTGAACCCCAAGTCTCTCATCTGTGGCTCGGTGGCAAAGCACTTAGCACTGTCGCCTCACAGAAAGAAGGTCTGGTACTGTGTGTGTGTGTGTGTGTGTGTGTGTGTGTGTGTGTGTGTGTGTGTGTGTGTGTGTGTGTGTTCATGTCAGTCATCACGCGCGTCTGTTGGAGTGTCAAGTCGTATGACAAATAAAGTCTTCTTCTACTTCTTTTTCTTCTTCTTCTTCTCCTCCTTTTTCTTCCTCTTCTTCTTCAAAGGCTTTTTATTACTGCTACTGAGTGAACACCCCCCGCACACCCACGCACGCACACACACACACACACACACACACACACACACACCACCTCAACCATCCCCCCCACCCCCCCGAAGATTAGGCACTGGGTAATCACTTACTAATTAATTGTAGCCAAGTATTTTTAAGGTCTAATAAAGCCCTAATTCACATTCATGGCGTGGGGAACCTCGCATGGGGCTTCTAGGGGTGCTGGAAATATGTTCTCTATTATGTAATATTCCCCACTAGCAGGAAGCACAAACCAGATATCATAGAAGCAACGCGGAACCCTTAGAATCTGGGTTCTCCGACGCTTCAGCACGAATTGTGTTTAATGATGAAAGAACTCGTCTGCGAGGAACATGAGGTGTTCCTTCGACTACGACGAGCCGAACCGGGACACGCCTCTTTAATCTGACATTCAAGATCTTGCTCGCCGCCTCTGTTAATTAAGAAGAACTTAAGTTGGACATGTTTAATCCCTTTCCTCAAATCAGCCAGTCTTAATTGAGATCCATGGTGAGCAGAGAGCAATCATGTGAGAGGCCTTTGTTCTGTACTGGACTGGGAGTGGATGCAGGCAGAGGGAGGGGAGAGGGTTACTTATCTCACACAGTCTCTGAGCTATTTTTACCTGGATGGAAACAGACAATATGTGCCTGCTCGCTATCGGAGGGGGGAGGCGGCCTGTCGGAGGGGGGAGGCGGCCTGTCGTTCTGATCAAGATCTGAATTTGGAGAAAATGTAATTATTCATGATGATGGAAGCTTTCAGGAAGACTGCAGCACCGGGGGGAATAATGATCAGCCCACACTGTGTCTGTCGCAAGCACACACACACACACACACACACACACACACACACGCACGCACACACACACACACACACACACACATGCGCGCACGCACACACACGCACGCACACACACACACACACACACACACATGTGCGCGCGCACACACACACACAAACAAGCACACACGCGTGCGTACACACACACACACACAAACAAGCACACACACACACACACACACACACACACACACACACAAACAAGTACACACACACACACACAAACAAGCACACACACACACACAAACAAGCACACACACACGCGCACACATACACACGCACGCACACACACAAGCACACACACACTCTCACAAACAAGCCCACAAAGACGCGTGCACGCACACACACACACAAGCACACACACAAGCACACACACGCAAACACACAAATACACACACACGCACACACATACGCACAAACCCTCTCAGACACTTTCTGAACTGCTCTCTCTGTCACTGTTTCTCAGCTGGTCTCTCTCTCCTCCTCGTCTCTCTCAGCCTGCTGGAGTGAGGGATATCAGCTCTAATTCCACTTAAACTCTCCTCTAACGAGAATTTAACCTGAAATACCTCACGTTCCACCCCAGTAATGGAACCTCAGCCCGCTGAAATACCTCACGTTCCACCCCAGTAATGGAACCTCAGCCCGCTGAAATACCTCACGTTCCACCCCAGTAATGGAACCTCAGCCCGCTGAAATACCTCACGTTCCACCCCAGTAATGGAACCTCAGCCCGCTGAAATACCTCACGTTCCACCCCAGTAATGGAACCTCAGCCCGCTGAAATACCTCGCGTTCCACCCCAGTAATGGAACCCTAGCCCGCTGAAATACCTCACGTTCCACCCCAGTAATGGAACCTCAGCCCGCTGAAATACCTCACGTTCCACCCCAGTAATGGAACCTCAGCCCGCTGAAATACCTCACGTTCCACCCCAGTAATGGAACCTCAGCCCGCTGAAATACCTCACGTTCCACACCAGTAATGGAACCTCAGCCCGCTGCAGAACCACACGAGTCAATCTCTTCCTCTTTCTATTAAATAACATCAACATAACATGAAGGCTTCTATTAAATAACATCAACATAACATAACATGAACGCTTCTATTACGTAAATAGCATCAACATTCTATTAAATAACATCAACATAACATGAAGGCTTCTATTAAATAACATCAGCAAACCCGAGCCCGTGAGTAGGTCTCCCCAAGCAGCTCCCAGACCAGCGGAAATAGACCCAAGCAGCTCCCCAGACCAGGGAAATAGTAGATCTCCCCAAGCAGCTCCCCAGACCAGGGAAATAGACCCAAGCAGCTCCCCAGACCAGCGGAAATAGACCCAAGCAGCTCCCCAGACCAGGGAAATAGACACAAGCAGCTCCCCAGACCAGGGAAATAGACCCAAGCAGCTCCCCAGACCAGGGAAATAGACCCAAGCAGCTCCCCAGACCAGGGAAATAGACACAAGCAGCTCCCCAGACCAGGGAAATAGACCCAAGCAGCTCCCCAGACCAGGGAAATAGACCCAAGCAGCTCCCCAGACCAGGGGAAATAGTAGGTCTCCCCAAGCAGCTCCCAGACCAGCGGAAATAGTAGGTCTCCCCAAGCAGCTCCCAGACCAGCGGAAATAGTAGGTCTCCCCAAGCAGCTCCCCAGACCAGGGAAATAGACCACGGTTTTCAGAGGAAAACCAACGCTTCAAGTCCTTTAAGAACTGGAAACACCAACCTCTGTTAAAAGGAGAGGGATGTGTTATAAAAGAGGCTAGAAATCCAATAAAAACTCATTATTAGAGACCAACACTGAACAGAGAAAGGACATGAGACACAGTAACAATAGAGCAATACACTAACACACACACACACACACACACTAACAATAGAGCAATACACTAACACACAGACTCACACACTAACACACAGACTCACACACTAACACACAGACCCACACACACACAGACAGAGCAATACACTAACACACAGACCCACACACTAACACACAGAGAGCAATACACTAATACACAGACCCACACACTAACACACACTAACACACAGACCCACACACTAACACACAGACCCACACACACACACACAGACCCACACACTAACACACAGACCCACACACACTAACACACAGACCCACACACTAACACACACAGACCCACACACTAACACACAGACCCACACACACTAACACACAGACCCACACACACACACACAGACCCACACACACACACACAGACCCACACACTAACACACAGACCCACACACACACAGACAGAGCAATACACTAACACACAGACCCACACACTAACACACAGACCCACACACTAACACACAGACCCACACACTAACACACAGACCCACACACTAACACACAGACCCACACACTAACACACAGACCCACACACTAACACACAGACCCACACACACACACACACACAGACCCACACACTAACACACAGACCCACACACTAACACACAGACCCACACACTAACACACAAACACACACCCACTAACACACAGACTCACACACACACAGACAGAGCAATACACTAACACACAGACCCACACACACACACACAGACCCACACACTAACACACAGACCCACACACTAACACACAGACACACACACTAACACACAGACCCACACACTAACACACAGACCCACACACACACACAGACCCACACACTAACAATAGAGCAATACACTAACACACAGACTCACACACTAACACACAGACCCACACACTAACACAAATACCCACACACTAACACACAGACCCACACACTAACACACAGA
>NC_140240.1:30800137-30817637 GCF_949987555.1 Borostomias antarcticus
ACATTATTTGAAAGTTACAATCTCCAATCAAAACCTTTCCCCCCTCCCTCGCCGTCCGGACCTCTATGGCTGTGTGTTGACGTGCTCTGGCTACACAGCTGTGGATCACCCAATCACCACGCAGCGTACCGACCCAACGATCCCAACCACACATCGCCACATCAGGCCTGGATCTCTGTTGACTCTGCGACATGGTTGCTAATAGATATCTGCGTTCACCAGTTTCCTCTAACGGTTCCTGTCTGCCTGGCTAGCCCCTCCCCTTCCCTAGCTAGCCCCTCCCCTTCCCTAGCTGACCAGCCCAGCTAGCCCCTCCCCTTCCCTAGCTGACCAGCCTAGCTAGCCCCTCCCCTTCCCAAGCTGACCAGCCCGGCTAGCCCCTCCCCTTCCCTAGCTAGCCCCTCCCCTTCCCTAGCTGACCCGCCCGGCTAGCCCCTCCCCTTCCCCAGGGAGGGTTTCTGTAGTTGGGGGGGGGGGGGGGGGGGGGGGGGTATCACACCTCCTACAGGGTGTACTGAGAAACATGAGGTGAATAGTGAAGGCACAGTGACCTATTCCCTGTAATAGACCTAGCCAGTGACCTTCTCTATTCCCTGTAATAGACCTAGCCAGTGACCTTCTCTATTCCCTGTAATAGACCTAGCCAGTGACCTTCTCTATTCCCTGTAATAGACCTAGCCAGTGACCTTCTCTATTCCCTGTAATAGACCTAGCCAGTGACCTTCTCTATTCCCTGTAATAGACCTAGCCAGTGATCTTCTCTATTCCCTGTAATAGACCTAGCCAGTGATCTTCTCTATTCCCTGTAATAGACCTAGCCAGTGGTCAGCCATGCCTTGTAGAGGCGTTCCATTTGCGTCCTATCAATCATTTCAACTATTTCTCTCTCTATATAACCCCCCCCCCCCCCCCCCCCACACACACACACACAATTTTGCCTCTCACACACACACACACACCCCGTCTCCTCCCCTGCGTCTTGCTGATCCCCGTGTATCTGTGTGGATCAACAATGTTTACATGACTAATGTGTGGTGATTGTAATTGGGTCTGGCTGGCGCTCAGTGCATTGTTTGGAGATATTTACTGTGCAAAGAGCACCTGAGGGATTGAGCAGAACAGACGAGATGGATCTGCTTACGAGATGCTTGGGAGCGTGTAGGGCAGTGTGCCTGTGTGTGTGCATATGTGTGTGTGTGTGTGTGTGTGTGTGTGTGTGTGCAGACATACTTGTCTCCGGTGCCCTTATACAAGGGTCCGCTCTGCCCCCACGTTCAAAGTGTCACTTATCATCCCCCCTGGTTCTCCCCGAGTGTGAGAGATACCGTCACCCCCTCCCCCCCACCCCCCCAATGACCTGAGAAGGGATATACCGTCACCCCCCAACCCCCCCCAATGACCTGAGAAGGGAGATACCGTCACCCCCCCCAATGACCTGAGAAGGGAGATACCATCACCCCCCCCAATGACCTGAGAAGGGAGATACCGTCACCCCCCCCCCCAATGACCTGAGAAGGGAGATACTGTCACCCCCCCCCCCCCAATGACCTGAGAAGGGAGATACCGTCACCCCCCCCCCCCCCCCCAATGACCTGAGAAGGGAGATACCGTCACCCCCCCCCCCCCCCCCCAATGACCTGAGAAGGGAGATACCGTCACCCCCCCCCCCCCCCCCCAATGACCTGAGAAGGGAGATACCGTCACCCCCCCCCCCCCCCCCAATGACCTGAGAAGGGAGATACCGTCACCCCCCCCAATGACCTGAGAAGGGAGATACCATCACCCCCCCCAATGACCTGAGAAGGGAGATACCGTCACCCCCCCCCCAATGACCTGAGAAGGGAGATACTGTCACCCCCCCCCCCCCAATGACCTGAGAAGGGAGATACCGTCACCCCCCCCCCCCCCCCCCCAATGACCTGAGAAGGGAGATACTGTCACCCCCCCCCCCCCCCAATGACCTGAGAAGGGAGATACCGTCACCCCCCCCCCCCCCCCAATGACCTGAGAAGGGAGATACCGTCACCCCCCCCCCAATGACCTGAGAAGGGAGATACCGTCACCCCCCCCCCCCCCCCCCCCAATGACCTGAGAAGGGAGATACCGTCACCCCCCCCCCCCCCAATGACCTGAGAAGGGAGATACTGTCACCCCCCCCCCCCCAATGACCTGAGAAGGGAGATACCGTCACCCCCCCCCCCCCCCCCCAATGACCTGAGAAGGGAGATACTGTCACCCCCCCCCCCCCCCAATGACCTGAGAAGGGAGATACCGTCACCCCCCCCCCCCCCCAATGACCTGAGAAGGGAGATACCGTCACCCCCCCCCCCAATGACCTGAGAAGGGAGATACCGTCACCCCCCCCCCCCCCCCCCCCAATGACCTGAGAAGGGAGATACCGTCACCCCCCCCCCCCCCAATGACCTGAGAAGGGAGATACCGTCACCCCCCCCCCCAATGACCTGAGAAGGGAGATACCGTCACCCCCCCCAATGACCTGAGAAGGGAGATACCGTCACCCCCCCCCCCCCCCCCCCAATGACCTGAGAAGGGAGATACCGTCACCCCCCCCCCCACCCCACCCCCAATGACCTGAGAAGGGAGATACCGATATCGATATCATTAAATCAAATCAACATATAATAATGGATAACTGGTTGGAGAAGGAATCTAAAAGATGGCCTCCCTTTACATCCCCGTACCTACAGAACCGAATGGACTTGAGAAAGGATTTCTTGATGAACCGATGACCAGTTCTGACTGGTGAGCCCACGCCCTGATCCTCAGTGGGCGTGACCAGTGGCGGGGATCTGTATCCAACTTTGGGGGGGACATTTACATTGAGTATTTTTGGGGGGGTACATCTTCCTATGCGGCTGTATGGTCATTTGAATGCCACTACCCCAATCTAATTATTGGGGGGGGGGGGGCAATTTTAATGATCTCAAATATTGGGGGGACATGTCCCCCCTGACCCCCCCAGGATCCCCGCCCCTGGGCGTGACCTCCTCTTCTCGCGGTTGGAGGGTAAGAGAAGAAAACTCTGCTCTGTGTGGAATATTTACCGAGTTCTTATCGCACCACGGGAACCATAACTGTGCTTATGTAACTTGTAACCTTCCCTGAGGCTCGATGCTCAGATTCAACCAGTGTCCAATCTTCTGTGTTCAGCACTTGAGTTGTGTGGGATCTCCCTTTCATCCTGTTATGTTATGTTATGTTATGTTATGTTATTTTTATTTATAATGCGCCCCCCAACCAACTGTTACATCAGCCCGGGGCGCAGCCCTGCTGCTCACAGAACCATGACGATACCTCCGCTCCCTTCCCCCAGCGGTTACCATGACAATGCGCATTTGTTCCTCACACACACACAGCCCGGCGACGTCAACGTTTCACGGTGTCCGATCTTGATGTGACTCAGAAGGAAGTGCTCCGCTTTTAGGACAGTTCCAGTGCACGAGGTCTCGACTTCTTTTCACCGCCGACAGAGAGAGGACCTTCAGTCTGTCCCTCAGCGGTTACTCGGAAGAGAGATCGCTCGCTCAAACGGCCCTCGATGATGTCGGGTTCTTTATGTTACAGCACAGAGTTCTTTGAACTTGCTCCGACTACAGAATTTATACTTTCTACTACTATTATAAATTCAGTTACCGAGGGGATTGCCGCGCCTCTGTGTTGCTGGTGGAGGATATGCGTCACCAGTCCCTCTTCACAGGGATGACTCAGCGTCTCCTCCTTGATCATCCGGTCCAGAGAAAGACTGACAGACTCCGATAGATGTTGTGAAAGTTAACCACAAAAAATGATCAAAAATGTTCTCTACTCAACCACCCCTGCACTTACTACCAGAACGTTATTAATTCACCCAGCAACAGGTCTGGGCTGAGTTTCCCAGAGGCATCGTAGCGCTACGTTCATCGTAAGCTATGGCGTTCATCATAGCGCTACGATGCCTCTGGGAAACTCAGCCCTGGTAGCTCTGTAAGCTTCATACACTGCTGGGCCTTGCAGAGTTTCTTCTTGGTGAACTGAGTAAAAATCATCCTTCTAAAAATTGAGAGAAGAGAGAGAAAAGACCTTGCGGTCTGTCGCTCAGAGAGTCAGTTGTTGGTTCAGTCAGGATTCATCCAGTTCATCCAATGTGTCCATCGTTCTTCCAAGGCTAGAGTTGGGGGACTCATCCAGTTGTTGAAAAGATGGCCAGTATTGGAGTCCCCAGATTCCTCAGTGTATCAATGTTTTATACCCTCCTCTAATGCCGGGCTCACACTACAGGATATTTAAAATCCTAACCAATTTCAAAATCGGGTTACATCATGCACATTAGGAGAATCTTAACAGATATTCTTCTTGCGCATCTCAAACAAGCACACACAGCAAGATTTGAAAATAACGGCTCATCACACACTACAGGATCTTATCGTGCCCGAGGGAGCAACGAACCACTGGTCTCGCCGTCTCACTTGTAAAGTCGGGACGTAATAATCTTAAATATTAAACATGATATTATCGGGGCCGCCCCGATGGGTCTGCGAGCCGATCGGGAGGTATAAGATTGGATCTGTAAACCCCTCACATTACAAGATCATCTGGGCCGATCATCGGCCCCGACCAACGTTCCAGACCAGATTTCTCCTCCGATTGTCGGGAGGGGTGAATCGGGGATAAATCGGCCCAAAAATCCTGTAGTCTGAGCCCGGCTTAAGCCTCCCAGTCTCCCCACATAACTTAAACATCCACCAACCAAATACAATGGGTCTTCACATCACTACATCAGTCTTGCCCAAGGACACTTCGACAGGTAGTCAGGAGGAGCCGGAATTCGAACCACCGACCCTACGATCATTGGACGACTAAACCCCAAATTGCTCCCAATGAGCAGACTAGATGGCAGCTGCTGCCATTGGTGTGTGAATGTGTGTGTGTGAATGTGTGTGAATGTGTGTGTGTGAATGTATGTGTGAATGTGTGTGAATGTGTGTATGAATGTGGGTTTAACAGTAGCACATCAGTCGTTCTAGTATGATAGTAATATGATTACTCCGGGCAGAATCTTCCATCAATCCTCTCACAATTTGTGCAAATGTAGAAAATGTATTTTCCTCTCAGGCTTGGAGCTGGTTGGAGGCTCAGGAACAATGATCTGGGAACGCCATCCTGACTTCTTCATCTTCCTGGTTTGCTCTATTTCATGCTTTGTCTCTTCCTTATCCTTCCTGTGTTTCTGTTGAGGCTGCTGATACCACAGTAGGATCCACTTTCTCCTTCCCAGTAGCTCTAGGGGCGATAGTCACGACGACTGGTCATGTTTATTAATGCTTTCAGACACAGTCTCTTGCTCCTGGGTTGCCCTGGAGGCCTCAGTGGCCTGTTCCTGCTCCGCCTCCTCATCCTCACCACCACCCTCCTCATCCTCACTATCACTCTCCTCATCCTCATCACCTCTCCTCATCCTCACCACCTCTCCTCATCCTCACCACCTCTCCTCATCCTCACCACCACTCTCCTCATCCTCACCACCACTCTCATCCTCTTCACCACCTCTCCTCATCCTCACCACCACTCTCCTCATCCTCACCACCACTCTCCTCATCCTCATCTCCTCATCCTCACCACCACTCTCCTCATCCTCACCACCACTCTCCTCATCCTCACCACCACTCTCCTCATCCTCACCACCACCCTCCTCATCCTCACCACCACTCTCCTCATCCTCACCACCACTCTCCTCATCCTCACCACCACTCTCCTCATCCTCACCACCACTCTCCTCATCCTCATCTCCTCATCCTCACCACCACTCTCCTCATCCTCACCACCACTCTCCTCATCCTCACCACCACTCTCCTCATCCTCACCACCACTCTCATCCTCACCACCACTCTCCTCATCCTCACCAGCACTCTCATCCTCACCACCACTCTCATCCTCACCACCACTCTCATCCTCACCACCACTCTCCTCATCTTCACCCTGAGATTCCTGGGCTGAGACAGAATGATGCTGTGTTCACACCGGGCGTGGCGAGAAAATTAGCGCCGCCCAGTTCGCCCAATCTCGCCACAGGATCAATGGGTCGCCGCGCGAATCCCCCACAGAAAGTTACAAAAATTGAATCGAATCGAATCATGGCCGCCGCGCCGTCAAGTTCTGCGATTCGCGCCGCCCGCCGCTCAGTTCGCGCAAATTGTATTGACTTTCTATGTAAACTCGCCGCGCCGCAGGAAAAATTAGCGCCCGGTGTGAACACAGCATTAAGCCTTAGATACGTAGAACCTCCAGAACAGCAGGGGTCGGAGAGGCAGCGCCGATAGAAGGTTGCGCAGGAGAGTTTCCACCTGGAGACCTCAATCCTTCTAGGGAAGATCCAGGGTCAGGTTTCCCAAAAGCTTCTTTCGTTAAGAGGCTCTTTAGCCCATTCAGTTGACCAATCAGAGAGCTTGCCCAGACCAGTTGACCAATCAGAACGCTCTAAATGAATGGCCCAAGAGCCTCCTAACGAAAGAAGCTTTTGGGAAACGCAGGTCTTTCAACAACGTATGTATATTTATCTTGTTGTCTAGACGCGGGGGTATCGGTATTTCAAGCACGTGTAGCTGTGTCTTCGTCCAGTGGAGTGAGTGAGATGTCAGACTAGATCATTATCAGGAGGGCTTGTATTGATCCATCCTAATTAATTATCTGGCTGAGAGGAGTGAGAGCCCTCACGCACGCTACGCGCGCACACACGCACACACACACACACACACACACACACACACACACACACACACTCACACACACACATAGACACACAGACACTTGGCACGTTGCCACCGAAAAAGAATACACAGCACATCCTTCAAAACAGTAAAACAATAAAAGACGGTCCTCAGCAACACACACACACACGCACACACACACACACACCAGACAACCCCCCTCTCTCCTCACAAACAGGAGAATCCTATAACTTTTAATTCTCTCCAGCTGAAAAGGACTCGCTCTTCTCCTCTCCTCCAGCCCAGTCTCTGGGTCCCTACCCAAGGACAACACCGCCCCCCCCGCCACCCCCCCTCCCCCCCCCCCCCCCCCCCCGGGCCCACAGGCGGCCATTAAAACACGCCAGGCTCTAATTACCCCCCGTGTGGCAGGGAGACACATCAAGCACCTGTACCATGGAGGGAGGAGAGAGAGAGGGGTAAAAGAGGAGGAGGGAGCGAGAGAGAGAGGAGGGGTAGAAGAGGAGGAGGGAGGGAGAGAGGGAGGAGGGGTAGAAGAGGAGGAGGGAGGGAGGGAGGGATAGGAGGGCTATATCATACCATACCACTTTATTTATAGAGCACATTTAAAAACAACAACGTTGACCAAAGTGCTGTACAAGTCAAACAACAATAACACACAAAGAGCACATAGTAAAACATACGCAGTATGTCACATGAAAAAGGACAAGTCTCTTAGGCCATGTCAGGAAAACGCCAAAGAGTATAAGTGTGTTTTGAGGCGTGATTGAAACACCTGCAGAGTGGGGGCCTGTCTAACATGCAGGGGTAGCTCGTTCCAGAGCTTAGGGGCCGCCACTGCGAAAGCCCGATCCCCCCTGAGCTTCAGCCTGGATTTGGGGACAACCAGGAGAAGCTGATCAGAGGACCTGAGGGACCTTGAAGGAGCATAGGGTTCCAGCAGCTCTGAGAGGTAGATGGGTGCCAAGCCATTTAGGCACTTAAAAGTAAACAGCAACATTTTAAAATCAATCCTAAAACGCACAGGAAGCCAGTGGAGCGAAGCCAGTACCGGGGTAATGTGCTCTTGCTTACGTGTACCAGTTAGCAGGCGAGCGGCAGCGCTCTGGACTAACTGCAGGCGAGAGAGAGAGGCCTGACTGACACCAACATACAAAGCATTGCAGTATTCGAGGCGAGAAGTCATAAAAGCATGTATTACATTTTCAAAAACACAGCGTGATAAAAAAAAAAAAGAGAAAAAAAAAGGTTTGACCTTGGACAGCCTCCTGAGCTGAAAAAAACTCTTTCCTACTACAGAATTGATTTGTTTGTCCATCTTTAGGTCACAGTCAGTTTTCACCCCTAAATTAGTGGCAGTTGGCTTCACAAAACATCTGCATAACAGTGGAAGGAGACTCCATGTTTCCTGAAAATAGATCCTAGGGGGAGTAGATACAACATAAATAAAATTGGTCCAAGAATTGAGCCCTGGGGCACCCCGCAAGGGAGAGATGCAGTGGCGGATACGGCGTCGCCCAGGCCAACACAGAAGCTTCTCTCTGACAGGTATGACCTGAAAAACTCCAGAGCTGAACCTTTGATGCCAACCCAGTGCTCCAGGCGGGAGAGCAGAATATTGTGATCCACTGTGTCGAAAGCAGCAGTAAGATCCAACAGTACAAGAAAAAGAGAGTCACCAGAGTCCGTAGCCAGAAATATATCATTAAAACTCCTTAGGAGTGCAGTCTCTGTACTGTGCAGCGCTTTATACCCAGACTGGAACACTTCCAAAATACCATGTGTGTTCAAAAACGACATCAGTTGAACGAGTACAATTTTCTCCAGAACTTTGGAAAGAAACGGGAGCTTGGAGATCGGCCTGAAATTGGAAAGGACAGAGGCGTCCAGGTTAGGCTTTTTGATCAGCGGTTGCACTACAGCATGTTTAAAATGTACTGGTACATCTCCTGCGAGGCTGTGATTCATAATGTTCTGGACATCTGGTCCTATAGCCCTGCTGGCCTCTTTGACAAGCCGAGGGGGAAGGACATCTAAGAAGGAGCCTGAGGGCTTCATAAGGGACGTTATTTCCTCTAGCTGGGAAAGAGACACAGGCTCAAATTGGCTAAAAGTAGCCGGGCAGGTGACAAAAATAGAGGGGTCGTGTGTCGGGGTGGAGATGCTAGCTCTGATGTTCGCTACCTTATCAGTAAAAAAAACTACAGAAAGAGCTCACATGTTTCAGAGGACGCTTCAAGGCGGACTGACTGGGGGACATCAAGAATGTCATTAATAGTTTTGAACAGAACCTGCGGCTTGTGGCAGTTGATTAAAATCATATCAGACAAATGTTTAGTTTTTTCAACTTTGACAATTTGCTGATATCTACGCCAGCTGTCCCTCAGAATGTCAAAGGACACAAGCAGCTTGTCCTTCTTCCACTGACGTTCAGCCCTCCTGCATTCTCGCCGCGCTTCCCGTGTGCTGTCGTTCAACCAGGGCTCGGGTTTAGCTTTGGAGCGCCTGGTTTTCAGAGGAGCGACAGAGTCCAGGATTTGCAGACAGGTGGAGTCAAACCGAGAGGTTAACTCCTCCGCGTTAACACACACAGGGCTGACTGGGCCGGGTAGAGTAGCGCTGGTAAACGCAGACGAGAAGCGAACAGCAGTGGAAGGGTTCGACATACGGCAACGACAGGCCGGTGCAGATGATTTGTGGATGTCACATGGGAGAGATACATCAAATAAAACAGCCATATGATCAGAGAAAAATGCACCACAAACGTCGATGTTAAAAACGGATAGACCATAAGATAGGACAAGATCGAGTGTGTGCCCGCGCTCTTGTGTGGGATCAGTCACCGACTGCACAAGATCAAATGAGTCAATAAGATTTTAAAAGTCTCTAGCCAACGGCTTGGAGGGACAGCACACATGTCATGTCACCCAGAATGAGGAAGTGGTCATAGTTAGGCATTATTTCAGCCAGTCAGGGGTAGAAGAGGAGGAGGGAGGGAGAGGAGGGGTAGAAGAGGAGGAGGGTTAGGGTTAGGGTCTCTCTCTATCTCTCCCTCTCTCTCTCTCTCTTTCTCTCTCTCTTTCTCTCTCTCTCTCCCTCTCTCACTCTCTTTCTCTCTCTCTCTCTCTCTCTCTCTCTCTCTCTCCCGCTCTCCCCCTCCCTCTCTCTGCCTCTCCCTCTCTCTCTCTCCCTCTATCTCCCTCCCTCTCCCTCTATCTCTCTCTCTCTCTCACACACCTGGAACACACACACACACTCACACAGCATACACACACACACACACACACACCTGGAGCACACACACACTCACATTGACACTGCACACACAACAGCACAAATACATACATACACACACACACACACACACACACACATACACACACACACTCACACACCTGCAAGAACTGGCAATACTGAGGGATGCAAAAATCCGTAGCCTCATTTGCATATAATTTATTGTGAACTTGTCAGCTTCTCCCGGTGCCTCCTGTCTGTCACACACACACACACACACGCACACACACACGCACACACACACGCACACACACACACGCACACACGCACACACACACACACGCGCACGCACACACATACACATACACACAGACACACACACACACACA
This sequence comes from Borostomias antarcticus, assembly GCF_949987555.1. Lineage (NCBI taxonomy): Eukaryota > Metazoa > Chordata > Actinopteri > Stomiiformes > Stomiidae > Borostomias > Borostomias antarcticus. The sequence continues at coordinate 30,810,486 of NC_140240.1, forward strand.
GACACACACACACACGCGCACGCACAGACACACACACACCCACACACACACACACACAGACGCACACACACACACACACACACACACACACACACACACAGGAAAGACAGATCCAACGAAGCAGAAATAGATTCACCCTCATTTTTGTGGCACGACGTGTATTTGGGCGGGTGTGTTTGTTTTTGTTTGCAGTCTAGACGGGTATACCGTCTTATACACGGCGCCGCTGTGGGCCCGATCCATCAAGGAGGCAGATAAACCCTGATATTGTCTCGCCTGACTTATTTGAGGAATGACAATGTCTTCCCCTTATCAAGATAAGCCATGTGTGCCAGTGTCATTAAGTGACTTCATCCCGGGCTTCTTAATCAGTATGGAATTCATGGACACACCGCAACGTCGATACGTAAACACATCTCGTTGTCCCCCGACTTAACCCCCCCCCCCCCCCCCCTCAGGGCCAAATTGACACAAGGCTTGAAAATGGATTGCCTTCATTTGGTGGAAGAGAGAATATTGAGGAGGGAGGAGGAGAAGGAGAGAGAGAGAGAGATAAGCAGTTACACCACCGGCTATCCGGCTATCTTCCTCTCTGCCCAATCACTGATAGATTGAGAAAGTGCCGGAAGCCGGAAACCCACATTTATATGGTCTGACGTTCCCACACTAATTCACAGGCCTTGAGAAAAAAGTATGAAAACGCAGAAAAAGTCTGGAAACTTTTTCAGGTTTTAAGCCTGAAAACACGGCTCAGATCTGTGCATCGGTATTCAGGCGGTGTTTTGGTGCTAGCGTGAAATTTGAATCGAATCTGTCTTTGGCAAACGTGCGATTTTGCATGGAATAGCTCTGGGGCTCGTATTTGTTTACAGTTCATCTGCAGATGAGGGATCATTAATCTACACGTGCAAACATCATCCCTAATGTGTTCATCCCTAAGGATCTTTGACACAATGCAGGGCACTGTCATTTACATACACAAGGCAAGGCAAGGCAAGTTTATTTATATAGCACATTTCAGCCACAGGGCAATTCAAGGTGCTTTACATGAGACATTAAAAGCATTAAAACAAAAAGCAAGACATTAAAGACATTTAAAACAAAAACACACACACACACACACACAGGCCCGTGCAAAGTAATGACTGAGCCCCAGAAAAAGTCCCCCCCCCAAACCTGCTTCACTCAAACCAATGTGCTCTCAAACAGAGAGACTTACGCAGTGTTAAGGGCTAGCTAAGCACAGGCTCGCACACCCTTACACTCGCTCTCTCTCTCTCTCACACACACACACACACACACACACACACACACACACACACACACACACACACACACACACACAGTGTTTCACACTGGACAAAATCGCAACGTGATCCATCATGACCCGCATGTAGTCTTTTGAATGTCGATTCTACATTATCTAACGGTATGTGTAGCCTACATTATGCCAAAAACAAAAACAAACAAATAACCAGCTAGCACAGTGACTCATGTTCCCCCTGTTCTAGGCGGTCCTCTCTGGGAACAAAGTGCGGTTCTCCAGCCTGAGACGTCTGGCTTCCCGAGTCTCCACCGCTTGGCTCCACAGCACTCCAGACTCCCACTTCAAAACTAATCTCCCAGACTTGCAAAGGTGTCTCTGAGAACAGGTGGATGGGTTTGGAGCGCTGCTTCCCCTCATCTCTCCTGCACACAAAGCTGCTTGATGTATAAACTGCCTGTCACCCCCCCCCCCCCCCCCCGCCTCCTCCCTCCCCTAAAAAAGAAAAACCCTCAGAAGGATCCGCAAAATCCATTCCAGGCCTGACCATATTTCAAAAGAGGGGGGGATTGGAGCTCCATGTTGTTGACAAGTCTGGGATTCGGAGAAGTGGAGAGGCCTGGTAGAGAAGGTGTGAGGGAGAAAGAGAGAGAATGGGAGAAGAGAGGGAGAAGAGAGGGAGAAGAGAGGGAGAAGAGAGGGAGATGAGAAGGAGAAGAGAGGGAGAAGGGAGGGAGATGAGAGGGAGAAGAGAGGGAGAAGAGAGGGAGAAGAGAGGGAGAAGAGAGGGAGAAGAGAGGGAGAAGGGAGGGAGAAGAGAGGGAGAAGGGAGGGAGATGAGAGGGAGAAGAGAGGGAGAAGAGAGGGAGAAGAGAGGGAGAAGAGAGGGAGAAGAGAGGGAGAAGAGGAGGAGGAGGAGAGTTTATTGTTTATTCAGGATCCCCATTACAGGCTAGTCTTCCTGGGGTCCTCATAAAATACACAAGTTACAATAATAAAATACACAAGTTACAATAATAAAATACACATGTTACAATAATAAAATACACAAGTTACAATAATAAAATACACAAGTTACAATAATAAAATACACAAGTTACAATAATAAAATACACAAGTTACAATAATACAATACACAAGTTACAATAATAAAATACACAAGTTACAATAATAAAATACACAAGTTACAATAATAAAATACACAAGTTACAAGCCCTCGTGACAAACTAGCATTAGCTAACAAGCTAGCTCACCAGGTCACCGCCTGACTTGACTCAAGTTACTTAACATTGACTAGCTAGTAAATGAATGTTAGTTGAGAGCTGATTATTAGCATGTTTCAGAACATTACAATGGGCGCAAATTAGCAACTTTGATTTTCAGTAAATTTAGCAATTGCATTCCACATAAAACAACACGTTTGAGCTTGAGTTCACATACCTGTATTCCACTTTTATTTCTCACCGAAGACGGGTAGAATTCTCTTGCATCTCAGCAGCAGATGTTAGCTAAGATGTTGATTGCTGAATGCAGAAGTTGCAAGATTCAACTTTGGCTCCCTCATTTTAGGTCGATTCTCATTGGTCTAGAGAAGCTTCTTTCAAGAGACAATGGCCTATCATGTTAGGGGGGCACCAGGGGTGGCCAATCAGATTCCAGTGGGGGCCTGTGCCACCCACCACCATCCCCGCCCCCTGGATGACAGCATGCAAAGCCCTTGATCGCCAAAGCCAGAGTCAGTCAGAGAGTGAGAGAGAGAGAGAGCTAGAGAGAGAGAGAGCTAGAGACAGAGAGAGCGATAGAGAGAGCTAGAGAGAGAGAGCAATAGAGAGAGCTAGAGAGAGAGCGATAGAGAGAGCTAGAGAGAGAGCGATAGAGAGAGCTAGAGAGAGAGCGATAGAGAGAGCTAGAGAGAGAGCGATAGAGAGAGCTAGAGAGAGAGCGATAGAGAGAGCTAGAGAGAGAGCGATAGAGAGAGCTAGAGAGAGAGCGATAGAGAGAGCTAGAGAGAGAGAGATAGAGAGAGCTAGAGAGAGAGAGCGATAGAGAGAGCTAGAGAGAGAGCGATAGAGAGAGCTAGAGAGAGAGCGATAGAGAGAGCTAGAGAGAGAGCGATAGAGAGAGCTAGAGAGAGAGCGATAGAGAGAGCTAGAGAGAGAGCGATAGAGAGAGCTAGAGAGAGAGCGATAGAGAGAGCTAGAGATAGAGAGATAGAGAGAGCTAGAGAGAGAGAGATAGAGAGAGCTAGAGAGAGAGAGCGATAGAGAGAGCTAGAGATAGAGCGATAGAGAGAGCTAGAGAGAGAGCGATAGAGAGAGCGATAGAGAGAGCTAGAGAGAGAGCGATAGAGAGAGCTAGAGAGAGAGCGATAGAGAGAGCTAGAGAGAGAGCGATAGAGAGAGCTAGAGAGAGAGCGATAGAGAGAGCTAGAGATAGAGAGAAAGAGAGAGCTAGAGAGAGAGAGATAGAGAGAGCTAGAGAGAGAGAGCGATAGAGAGAGCTAGAGATAGAGCGATAGAGAGAGCTAGAGAGAGAGCGATAGAGAGAGCGATAGAGAGAGCTAGAGAGAGAGCGATAGAGAGAGCTAGAGAGAGGCTTGTGAGGCTGTTTGGTAGCTGTCAGCCACTTCGCACATTTGCGAACTGCTACAATGTATCCTTGTCAGTCTGCGATCCCCCACCAGCGCGTCGGCCCCAGGGGGCCATTACATGGCCGCAGTCACAGCACAGAGCCGGGGGCCCCATGCCCACTTCTCTGTCGTGTTTACCTTGGAAATAACCACACTACCGGAGATCAAGCAGGGATCCAGCTATTGCTTTTGAGCGTGGAGAGGGTTTGTGCTTTGATCAGGGGCTGGCAGCAGCAGGGCGGGGGGGGGGCGTTCATCTTTATTTCATGCCGTCTTGTTTAACAAGGCCGGCCTTCGGAGTTTATGGGCAGATTAAATTAAAAGCAGATTCCCTCAGATGGTATTGAGAGACCAAGCTTAGGGGTTTTGGGCACATTTTTGAGTAGGTAGGGTGTGTGTGTGTGTGTGTGTGTGTGTGTGTGTGTGCTTGTGTGCGCACACGCGTGTGTGTCAGTGTGTGTGTGTGTGTGTGTGTGTGTGTGTGTGTGTGTGTGCTTGTGTGCGCACACGCGTGTGTGTGTGTGTTTGTGTGTGTCAGGGTGACTACAGCTTAAAGTAAATTAAATTTAATACTTTTTAAGACTGTTTTAATGCACTCAATGACATTTAATACCGACTTCACAATAACCAAAATTGAATAAAAAAAAAAAACAAGATCAATTAGACAGGGTTAGGAACAATATTATTATTATCCAGCGTTGCCAACTTGGCATCTTTGTTGCTATATCTACCGACTTTCCAGACTCCCTTGGTGACTTGATGAGTCAAAAGCGGCTAGCGACAAATCGAACCAGTTTTTCTGGTCATTTAGGGAATGTTTGCGTTGGCAAAGCTCTGCAAAAACATCTAACATCCCGTTTCACAAATCCCATTAGAACGGAGCTCACCAGAGCCTAACCGTGCTTGTGGAGTGGTATGGAAGTTTAGAACCGAGCTCACCAGAGCCTAACCGTGCTTGTGGAGTGGTATGGAGGTTTAGAACCGAGCTCACCAGAGCCGAACCGTGCTTGTGGAGTGGTATGGAAGTTTAGAACCGAGCTCACCAGAGCCGAACCGTGCTTGTGGAGTGGTATGGAAGTTTAGAACCGAGCTCACCAGAGCCAAACCGTGCTTGTGGAGTGGTATGGAAGTTTAGAACCGAGCTCACCAGAGCCGAACCGTGCTTGTGGAGTGGTATGGAAGTTTAGAACCGAGTTCACCAGAGCTAACCGTGCTTGTGGAGTGGTATGGAAGTTTAGAACCGAGCTCACCAGAGCCGAACCGTGCTTGTGGAGTGGTATGGAAGTTTGGGGATCTGCCCTCGACCTGGTTCAGGAGCTCGCCATGGCTGCTGTCCCTTTTGACCTCGTCACACTCACGCTGAAATTGAGAGTGTTTTCAGACAGATGAATGTGGTCAAAAACAAACGTAGAAATCAGATGTTTTTTGGACGGACCCTGAAGTCCCTCGTCTGTCCGATGTGGTTCGAGGCCGTCTGCTTCTACAGTACTGTGTGAGCACAAGCTGTGTGATGAGAGTGTTGCGCCATTTTGAATACGTTTGTAAATAAGTAAATAGTTTGTTTGTATGTAAACTACCCGGTCAGCCTTTTCTATTCATTGCGCCTCTTTCAGAATTGCATAGCCTATTATGCAAATGAGTCGATTACATCATCTAGCTACTTGTGGGAGAGCCAGCGGCTGCTTCCCCTGCAGAGGAGTTGACAACGCTGTTATTCTAAAGGGACGTGATTGGCTGATAACGCCAGGGAGAGAACACGCTCGGGGTCTAGCATTAACAAGCTGGACTGAAGAGAACATTTTGGTTGAATTAGCATCTCAGCATGTTGTCGCTAGTCAGCATCTGCTCTGTCCAGTCCTTTCTGTGCAGAGTGTGCATGTTCTCCCCGTGTTCCCGAGGGTTTCCTCCCACAGAACCCAATACGGAGAACATGCAGAAGAACAGATGCTCTTCAGTCCGGTCCCTGACCAGGACCTGGACTGAGCACTTGGACCTGGTCCCCGGGCGCCATGACCGATGTCCGCCCACTGCTCCTGGCTGCCCCTGGGGGAGGACGGCCCACTGCTCCTGGCTGCCCCTGGGGGAGGACGGCTGGGATGGGATATGTGCATTGAACAAACCGAGCACCCAGAATGTGCTTGTGTGTGTGTGTGTGTGTGTTGTGTGACATGTTGCCTCTCACTATGTGTGTGCAATGTGTCGCTGTGTGGCCGAATAAAGACACCCCCCCCCCCCCATCTTGGATCAAACTTATCTCCCCTTGGGAGAGATGGCCAAGTAGACTACTCTGAAGTTTAGTCTTTTGATAACTTTTTACCCATCGCATGATTTGGCTGGCACGCAAGGGCGGGGAGAAAAAAATATTGCGAGAATCGCAAACCTGCTTTTGATTTAGAAGTTCAAAGTTAAACACTCATTTCGATTTGTAATCGAAATCGTGGCAACCAAATCATATACTTTGCATGGCTTAGCATTTTTAAGACTTTTGAAATTTTGATTTAATTTTTTTACATTTTCATACCAATGCCTTATTTTAAGATGAATGAATTCAATGCCTTAAGACTTAGGATCCGCCCGAAGCCTGGTGTGTGTGTATGTGTAGGTTTGCGTGTGTGTCTGCGTGAGCAGCCTAGGTGTGTGTGTGTGTGTGTGTGTGTGTGTGTGTGTGTGTGTGAACGGAGGATGCTGATGTTTTAAAGAAGCCTGCCTCCCCTCTCCCTCTATCTCATAATCGTCAGAGATGAACCTGCAGGAGAAGAAAAAAGAAAAGTGTTCCTTGTCTTCGTGATGAGCGATACGGTTCGTGAACACAACCCACACACGAGAGAAAAGGGAGAATGACAGGAATTAAATTAGTGGAAGTCACCGACGGGAACGCGAATGATTTCGAATAAATATCCGTGCTGTAAACACAACAGAACAGGATCAAAGACTTAGTAATTCGTGCACTTGTAATCCTCTCCTCTTTTCCTTTCAACTGTAGTGTAGCTTGTGCTTAAGAGGGTTTTAATTGCAAAGCGTTTGATTAAGAGGCGTCCACACATGCCGTGAGAGGGGGATCCAGACAGCTTAAACCAGACAGGTCTCAGCTAATCACAGTACTGAAGCTACCGGATCTTTCCTTCAGTTCATCACAATCAAGTCAATCTCAGAGTTCGGGCCGCACCTGACGGCATTTACATCGCTTGATTGATAGGTTGATTGATAGCTTGATTGATAGCTTGATTGATAGGTTAATTGATAGCTTGATTGATAGGTT
>NC_140240.1:30820137-30843949 GCF_949987555.1 Borostomias antarcticus
TGTTTATTGTTTGTATTTACTGAGCAACAAGTGCACTGCTGTAGGGCTGTTAGCGCACACTGTAGCCTATGAGTGGTGGTATGCATGCTAAATCCACGAGCTTTAGTGTTAGCCTACACTAATTAAATCAGAAGGTAGCTCACTTAGCTTCCCAGGGTGCTATGTTCCTAGGGTTCTATGTTCCCAGGGTCCTATGTTCCTAGGGTTCTATGTTCCCAGGGTTCTATGTTCCCAGGGTTCTATGTTCCCAGGGTTCTATGTTCCTAGGGTCCTATGTTCCCAAGGTCCCCAAGGTCCTATGTTCCCAGGGTCACATGTTCCCAGGGTCCTATGTTCCTAGGGTTCTATCTTCCCAGTGTCCTATGTTCACCAGACCTATGTTCCCCAGCTGTATGTTCCTAGGGTTCTATGTTCCCAGGGTTCTATGTTCCTAGGGTTCTATGTTCCCAAGGTCCTATGTTCCCAAGGCCCTATGTTCCCAAGGTCCTATGTTCCTAGGGTTCTATGTTCCTAGGGTCCTATGTTCCTAGGGTCCTATGTTCCTAGGGTTCTATGTTCCCAGGGTCATATGAACCCCAGCACCACCACGAGGGAACCCTCAAAAAGATGTTCCCCAGCTGTGTTCCCCTTAATAGAACACTGTATTTGTCCCGCAGCACACTCTAACACACATGCTATGGGCAACAAGTGAGAACACACACACATTTACAGACACCAATGAAATTATTCTGTGCACTTAACCTCACCCCATTATCCTCGCTGCAAGGGCAGCTGGGAGCAGCCGGCAGACATAATAAAGCCTGCAGCAGCCATCATTAATAGGCAAACCGCAATCCGGGTCACGACCCAGACATCATCCTATCTGGACCCAGACCTCCAACCGATAAATTATTTAGAATTATTACATTTTGACGGAGCGTTGCTATTTTAACCGGCACAGCTGACGGGCACTGTTTCAGTAAACCAGGTTGTTTACAGACTAGTGAATGCATTGTAATTAATCTCAGGTGATGCTAGCCAATCAGATCTGTGCCGAGTGAGCTCACGTGTGGACGAGGAAGTAGTTTCACATGCCGAGCTCTAAGAAGAGAAAAGTAGACGGTGAAAACAAAGATGTTACTCAGGAATGGACAGACTCTTAGGTTCATTGTTCCCACGGGCAGTAGGCCGATGTTCCAAGACCACAGCGATTATTAAAAGCCACAATGTGAAGCATCACTTCTAGCAAGCACAAGCTGGAGCAAGTTACCCACTCACATCCGAACCACAGAAAATAAACCATCTACAGTAACACAGCCTTGTAAGTGACCATAAACAATATTCACTTTGAGTACCTTTCTTTTCATAGGCAAGGCAATGCAGGCAAGGCAAGTTTATGTGTAGAGCACATTTCAGCAACAAGGCAATTCAAAGTGCTTTACGTGAGACATTAAAAGCCTCAAGACAAAGTGTAAGAAACACATAAAAGGTCATATAAAATGAATTGAAAAAAATAAATAATAATAAACAAAAAGGACATTTAAAACAATAGCAGGATTGCGTACGTTTCCTTTTGGGGAGGGACTTTTATTTTGACGACACTTTTCTTTTTGTCTGTCTCGCGCAATTTCAGGTGTGTGGTAGTTGGCCTAGCTGAGACCAGCGTCATATAGAGAGAGAGCTTTTCCACGAGCTGGAGGGGAGGATGGTGTTGAAGCACTGGAGAAGTCAGAGAACATGACTCTCACTGAGCTTCCTGGCTCCTCAGGTGTGAGTGGGCTCGGTGGAGCAGGTAGATGATTAGCTTGTGCTCGCTTGCTTACCTTTGAGCATACAGCCTTGTGCGTGTTGACTTTGCTCACATTCAGCTGTAATCCACTTTCAACATGTTTCTAGGTGTGTTTTAAGCTTTGGAAAATTGATCAGGCGAGCTCCCTGTAGTCTTTATGGATGTCTCCCATCAGCATTGCACAATCCCCAAGCACATCTAAGAACCGTTTCCTTCAAACGGCTAATGTGAACACAAAACGCTAGACAAGCGTTGCTTGTTGGACATCATGGCGTCACTATCGCTAGGGGCGCGGCCTCAAGAAATCAGGCAACCATGTTGGTTATTATTCTCTGCATGATTGACAGGTCGGAAAGGTCCATTCCACTTCCAGAGGGAAAGACCAACAGAGCAGATATAAATCAATATTAAAGAAGAAAACATAGACTAAGTAACTACTCTCTCTTGCTCACTGGAAAAATAAGGTTGTGGAGGTTAAATAATGTGTTCTCTCTCTCACTCCTCTCCCTCTCTCTCTCCTTCTCTCTCTCACTCCTCTCCCTCTCTCTCTCCTTCTCTCTCGCTTTGCCCGTTTCGTTAGTCATCACTTAAGAACAGGAGGCCGATGGAGACGGAGGAGAGAAGCTAACAGATGACTCATAACAGCGCTACTGCGCCTCGTCAACCGATCTGTAAACCCTGCTGTCAGCCGTCGTGCGTCAGGGTTTCAAGGAGTGCTCCGAGCCCCCCCCCCCCCCCCGCCCCCCTCCCTTCCTCAGTGCAAACTGGAACTAAACGTTCTGAATCTCAAAGCGGCCATTTTGAATCTTCGGAGGCCCCAGGGCCCTTCTTCGATTAAACCACAGTCAAACACGGGTCTTGTAGGGCCAGGTAGCAATGAAGCAAAGGTCGTCCCAATTCCCTGGCCTGTCTCCCCTCTGATCTAAGCAGCTTGTTTGATTTGAGGTATCGTTTTACGTGCGTGTCCAAACCCCCCCCCCCCCCTCCCCCCCTCGCCCTCCTCACCAACGTCTGCTCATCCCCTCCGGGGGTTGAAGGTCACTCACACGGTGAGGTACTTGCACATTGCCGTCGGCAAGCACACACAACACACGGGAGCATACGGTTGATGGCACACACACACACACACACACACACACACCTTCCATTCTTGCAGGTCCTCCTTTGTAAGGTTCAATCAGTGCAGGTCACAGAGCCCCAGAAGGAGACAGAAGCAGACAGTGGGCGAGTCGTCCCTGAGGGCGCGTGTCCGCCAGCTAGCGGCGCCGTAGCTACGTAGCTAAACAACGCCGAAGCTCACAGCTGCTCAGATGTTTTAGGCAGCTCATGTGTGTCATGTTTTTGCAGACTGGAGTATAAACTAGTTAACCTTGGTCTGGGACATGAACGTGTTCACCTCAGCTGTTAGGGAATGAGAGAACAGGAGATTTCTGTCAGCTAACTGCACCGAACACAAAAGACCAGTTAAAACGAATTTGTGTTTCAGTCGATTCATATTCATTCATTTTACAAATATGGGGCCTGATATATAATATATGTCCTCATGACAACTGTACAGTATTGTCTTTATACATTATCAAGCATATTTACATATATCTCTAGTGTGTATCTCTAGTGTGTCCTCATGACAAGACGGTTGCAGATTATCTGTGACCTTGACCTTCATGACTAAAGAATGGATTTACTCTGATAGAGAGAAAGAGAGAGAGAGAGAGAGAGAGAGAGAAAGAGAGCGAGGGATGGAGAGAGAGAGCGGGACGGAGAGAGAGAGAGAGAGGGAGAAAGAGAGCGAGGGATGGAGAGAGAGAGAGAGAGAGAGGGATGGAGAGAGAAAGAGGGACGGAGAGAGAGAGAGGGATGGAGAGAGAGAGAGGGATGGAGAGAGAGAGAGAGGGAGAAAGAGAGCGAGGGATGGAGAGAGAGAGAGGGATGGAGAGAGAGAGGAAGAAAGAGGATAGCGAGTCAGAGGGAGAAAGAGAGAGAGGGATGGAGAGAGAGAGGGAGAAAGAGAGACAGAGAGAGAGAGGGATGAAGAGAGAGGGAGAGGGATGGAGAGAGAGAGGGAGAAAGAGGAGAGCGAGTCAGAGGGAGAAAGAGAGAAAGTCAAATCCATTGTTCAGTAGAGGAGAACTGTTCGGTGGAGCCGCGCGGAATTGAAGAGTGTGAGGGAGAAGCAAAGTGCTTGGTCAGCTGGAAAACGACTCGGTCCTCGTTCTGCTATCACACACATTTATTTACAAGATGGAGCACCTGTCTGCCATTTAACATTCAAATCAAGATGTACATCGTGTCCGTGGGACTGAGCGAATCGAAGGAGAATAGTCCTTCACTAGCTCATCTGTTGAGGCAGATGTGGTGGAGTTGTGTCTGCATGCATGGCCTCAAGGCAACACAGTCAGACATGCAGGGACATATTTGAGAGGAGCACAGACGCTGTGCTGCTTCACCGAGGCCATTTTCGGGGTTAATATCCTAACAGGAGGAAGTGCCTTCAGGAGGGTGACGGCTGCTCATTATTATCAGGCTGTAATATTGGGCCATGGCTCAGCTCCATTCCCGCTGTTATCCACCCTTGAGTTTGGGAAATGTGCATGTGTTATCATAGCAGGCGTTATTATGAAGGCACTAGCCGTGCCAAATAGCATCGGTTGGCGTTTACTGTACTGTTCTCATTCATTAAGCCACATTCAGTATTCCCGGCAACGGAAGCCAAACAAAGAAGATGATAGGAGTTTAGTTAGTCTACTCTCCAAAGGAGGAGAAGAATGCTTTTCTAATTTCACAGAGACAGGCCCGTACAATTGTGAAGCGTTTACAGTGCTGCGTTAAATGGCGCTAGCTACACATTAGCATTGATATAGCTTCCGTGTTAGCTTGTTTAGCTAAAGCCTTGGCAAATATGCCTGGGGTACAAAACCAATTAACCAGCGTAATAAAGCCTCAGTAAATTAAGCTCTGAATGGCGCCGCCGCGGGGAACTGGCAGGGTGTGTGTGTGTGTCACGCCGCCTATAAAGTTATGTGCTGCTTGCTGCAGATATTGAGGAAGAATAACTGTTTTTTTTTGCATAGCTAAGGTGTTTTAAAAGTCCACCGTCTCTCTGACGAATTTATAACTGGTTTTTCTAAAGAAGGAAGAAGGGAGAGGAACGCTCGATGTCCTGGCCTCCTCACGCCGAGGGCTTTAGAGAGATTTTTTTCTTGCTTTTTTTCACTCTTTACCTCCCTCAGTCCTGTTGCTAAAAGTCCACTATTATAAAAAACTCACTTTTCCAGTGCTTGTGCACATATATTTGGGTCTCTTCTTCTTCTTCTTCATGAGGGTTAGGTGTTGTGTCCTCTCCCCCCCAGGCTCGGGGCAGAGAGACTATCCTTTTACCACCCCAAGCCTGGGTGAGGGGCTATCCTTTTACCACCCCGAGCCTGGGTGAGGGGCTATCCTTTTACCACCCCAAGCCTGGGTGAGGGGCTATCCTTTTACCACCCCGAGCCTGGGTGAGGGGTCACCCGGGCTATATATCCGGCACACCTCCAGGAGCCATGTCACCGTTTCGTCATCCAAAACCGTCAGGCCATACATTCCATTGGGGGTCCGGTATATCAGACAGTCCTGGATGACGTGGTCTGCGGTTTGTTCCTCGGCGCCACACTCGCACTTTGTGTCTCTGATGGGCTTACTAACACACACTGAAATAAGAAAGCCCAGACAGTTTTTTGTGGGCAGTCAAACTCATAAGACGTGATTCAACAAGACATTCAGATTTGCTCCGTTTATGAGGTTAGAGCAGGACTATAATTATCCCGCTCCCTCATCTGAAAAAAGAGTTGAAAACAAACTAGCCGTTCAGAAACTGCATTTGCTTTGTTTGAATTTCTGGCCTGTGATCTGAATCACATACTTCTATACTACATACTAGTATGCCAAAAATGTATGTACTCAAGTATGTCCCAATAAATAGTATGCCACATTCAGTATGGCAAAAATACCAGTATGTCCTACTACATCCGGTCGTATTTTGCAGTATGCAAGCCAGCAGACTTTTCTGGATATTCTGACCCACAATCCTGTGCTCAGCGGAAATGATGTCACATGTGCGAGTCACGTCGTGACAGACGGGTGTTCTGATGAATCCCAGCTGTGGACGAACGTCACCTCATGGACAGCGACGGATGAGGTCAAATGTCAAGGCGTGATGCTATGACAAGGTAGTGTGTCCCAACTGGATGCATACTGCATGCTAAGTACTACGTTCTAGGGGTGTCTGTAGTAGGTACTGACAGTAAAAAGCCACGTTCCCAGATAGCAAGCGGATCTGGGCCATATACAGGCCAGATCTGGCCCTTGTGGCTTAGTTCCGGCCCATATTTGGCCCAGAATCATTACACATCCGCTTGCTATCTGGGTTGTAAGCTCTCGCTTTAGTTGACGGGCTGTTTCCCAAAACCTCCTTAGATAAGGTATACCTTACTTCAGGTGGTCTGCAAGCTGTCCCTTAGCGATGCACTCCGTTCATCCTGTCATAGTTTTAGCCCGATTAGGGCAAACTACTTTTCAAAAGGAGTTGCAATACAGCGCACATCTATCTTACCTTACGTGCGCAAATTACATCATTAGTCTACAATCAACTTTATGAAAATTAATCATGAAATCAATGGGCCTCATTCACCAATATCTTCCGAAGTTCTGTTCTTTAATTTCTTCCTAAGAACGTTTCTAAAGAAAGCTCCTGTCTGACTCGTGTGTTTGTGAATTGCTGGATGAGTTTGCACCTGCCTTCTCATAATGATGAATCTCATGGTTTCGCAAATTGAATGTGTGTGGATCCTATTTATTCTTCTTGTGATGGTAGCCAAATAAAATAAAGGGAATAGGCTAGCTGTAATATCAATCCAATCAGTGAAGGGTAGCTGTTATATCAATCCAATCAGTGAACCACATTCTATGTAATGGAGCAATTTGATGACTTTTCTGGCTGTCTGTACTCCACCAATAAGTATTGTAGGAAACCAACAGATATGAGGTGAATTGATTAATCTAAAGAGGCCTGCTAGATCCAGGTGCACTCAGGTTTAATTAAGGTCCCCTTCTATTTAGTGTGTCACAGCCAACTCGTGCTTCAGGTAGACGTCATGGCTGCATTGTGTATGTGTATGTACAGACTTTGTTGTCTTGTCATGACTGTCATGTACTGTGTAACTGTGTTGTTGGGTCTATCCGTATACTGTAATGTCCCTGTGATGTTGTGATGTTCAGTAGTGTGTACGGTTTTATGTGTTGTAATGTCATGCTGCATGTCATTATGTGTATAAGTGTACTATGTGTTGTAATGTAATTGTATGTGATTGTATGCAATGTCATGTATGTTATATGTTATGTGTACATGTGTACGTACTATATGTATGTGTGTATGTATGTTCTTTTATTTTAATTTTTGTGGACCACTGGAAGATTAGTGGTTGTCCTGCAACCACTAATGGGGATCCTAATAAAACTAAACTAAATTACAACGCATCCTTGTCTTGAACCAAAGGAACCAACAGCGTAGCCATTTTGTCCGCGTAGCCATTTTGATTTGTGTTAATCATTTCATCAGGAGCAACTTGGGTCCCCTGGATGTCCTTTAGGACAGTGACATCCTCTCCAGACACCGTCACAACTAAATCAGTCCCCCATTTAGCTTATCACCCATTCATCATCATCATCATCATTATCATCATTTCTCCTGGCCTTTCAAGACGTCCCAGACTAGACTTATATGTCCTGAGTCATGCCCTTGAAATGTATGAATTGAGACACAAGGCCTCACCTTCACTCTTAAAATAGCAGATCAGCTTTAGTGGGCATAGCATCCTTTTTGATAATTCGCTTGGGGTAAAATGATTATGACAACACGTGTTATATTAAAACGTAATTTATTTGACTTGACAGCATCGATTAATTCATTTCCAGACAGCTTTAGGCACCCGCTAAGGGACAGTCTGGGGAAACACTCGAAAAACAGCTCCTTCGCTAAGGGTTACCTCAGAAACAGTTATACAGCGCTAAGGGTTACCTCAGAAACAGCCATACAGCGCTAAGGGTTACCTCAGAAACAGCCATACAGCGCTAAGGGTTACCTCAGAAACAGTCATAGAGCGCTAAGGGTTACCTCAGAAACAGTCATAGAGCGCTAAGGGTTACCTCAGAAACAGCTCCTTCGCTAAGGGTTACCTCAGAAACAGTCATAGAGCGCTAAGGGTTACCTCAGAAACAGTCATAGAGCGCTAAGGGTTACCACAGAAACAGCCATACAGCACTAAGGGTTTCCTCAGAAACAGTCATAGAGCGCTAAGGGTTACCTCAGAAACAGTCAGACAGCGCTAAGGGTTACCTCAGAAACAGCCATACAGCGCTAAGGGTTACCTCAGAAACAGTCATACAGCACTAAGGGTTACCTCAGAAACAGTCATACAGCGCTAAGGGTTACCTCAGAAACAGTCATAGAGCGCTAAGGGTTACCTCAGAAACAGTCATATAGCGCTAAGGGTTACCTCAGAAACAGTCATACAGCGCTAAGGTATATCAAAGGGTTACCTCAGAAACAGTCATAGAGCGCTAAGGGTTACCAGAGAAACAGCCATAGAGCGCTAAGGGTTACCACAGAAACAGCCATACAGCACTAAGGGTTACCTCAGAAACAGTCATAGAGCGCTAAGGGTTACCTCAGAAACAGCCATACAGCACTAAGGGTTACCCGAGAAACAGCCATACAGCACTAAGGGTTACCTCAGAAACAGCCATACAGCACTAAGGGTTACCTCAGAAACAGTTATAGAGCGCTAATGGTTACCTCAGAAACAGCCATACAGCACTAAGGGTTACCTCAGAAACAGCCATAGAGCACTAAGAGTTACCTCAGAAACAGTCATACAGCGCTAAGGGTTACCTCAGAAACAGTCATACAGCACTAAGGTATATCAAAGGGTTACCTCAGAACCAGCCATAGAGTGCTAAGGGTTACCTCAGAAACAGTTATAGAGCGCTAATGGTTACCTCAGAAACAGCCATACAGCACTAAGGGTTACCTCAGAAACAGTTATAGAGCGCTAATGGTTACCTCAGAAACAGCCATACAGCACTAAGGTATATCAAAGGGTTACCTCAGAAACAGTCATAGAGCGCTAAGGTATATCAAAACTAAGGGTTACCTCAGAAACAGCCATAGAGCGCTAAGGTATATCAAAACTCCAACCAGACTTGAACAAAGGGGTATAGAGACGTCATAGAATGATTCATTTGAGTGGTATTTTCAGCAAAAAAATAAAAAGAAAGGACATGTTCTGGGCACCCCAGAAACCTATATTAACTCTTGAAAAGGAGTATAATAGGGGACCTTTAATGTCGTCTGGAGAGAGAGAGAGAGAGAGAGAGAGAGAGAGAGAAAGAGAGAGAGAGAGAGAGAGAGAGAGAGAAAGAGAAAGAGAATAAGGAGGAGATACAAAAAAGACTACACTACACTACAGGGAGAGGGGGAGGGAGTGTCTCTAAAATCCCAAATGTCACTATAACTCTAACTTTGCTGTGTTTCATTCTGCTTGAGCTCATTAAGTAGGGAGGGGGACTAATTATATTAATTTACCTGAACTGACCTCGGACCCATAGCCAGTCTGGGAGGGACAAGTGATTTATGGACCATAGAAGAGAGGGTGGATGGGACAGGCCCACTGGGGGGGGGGGTAGAAGAGAGGGTGGGTAGGACAGGCCCACTGGGGGGGGGGGGTAGAAGAGAGGGTGGGTGGGACAGGCCCACTGGGGGGGGGGGGTAGAAGAGAGGGTGGGTAGGACAGGCTGGGGGGGGGGGACATATCGTGGAGCGTAGGAAGAGAGGAGGAGATGGGATCAGGAGAGGAGTGTAGGAGAGGAGGAGAGGAGATGAGATCAGGAGAGGAGGAGAGATCAGGAGAGGAGGAGATGAGATCAGGAGAGGAGTGGAGGAGAGATCAGGAGAGGAGGAGAGATCAGGAGAGGAGGAGAGATCAGGAGAGGAGATGAGATCAGGAGAGGAGATGAGATCAGGAGAGGAGGAGAGATCAGGAGAGGAGGAGAGATCAGGAGAGGAGGAGAGGAGATCAGGAGAGGAGGAGAGATCAGGAGAGGAGGAGAGGAGATCAGGAGTGGAGGAGAGGAGGAGTGGAGGAGAGGAGGAGAGGAGGAGAGGAGAGGAGGAGAGGAGGAGTGGAGGAGAGATCAGGAGAGGAGGAGAGGGATGTATGTCTCCGTGCTGAAGCTCTTGTAGTTCATGTGGTCAGAGTTACTAGGAGATGCAGGCAGAGGGGTGAGACCAGCAGAGAGAGAGAGGGAGAGAGAGAGGGAAAGGGAGGGAGAGAGGGAGAGAGAGAGAATGAAGGGGTAGAAGTAGAAAGAGATACTGTACAACATACAGCAGATACAGCAGAAAAAGGAAGACAGATATAAGGTGAGGTGAGATGGGGAGTACGAGGGATATTTATACAGTATATATATATATATATATATATATATATATATATATATATATATATACATCAGTGGCGGCTGGTGACTCAAAAAACTGAGGAGGACAGGAGGAAGAGAGGCGAACCGCCCATGGGCGCCGGGGGGCACTTTCCCTCAGTCAGTTATTATTTGAAATATCAGCTTTAATGTTTATATTACAAAACAACAATAAAACATTGTAAGCAATAGTTGTTGTAATGGATTGTACTCTTCTCTAAAGAGAGAAAATAATTAAATAAATAATAAAATTGACTATATATATATATATATATATAGAGAGAGAGAGAGAGAGAGAGAGAGAGAGAGAGAGAGAGAGAGAGAGAGAGAGAGAGAGTCAGGTAGAGTCAGGTAGGGTCAGCGAGTCAGGTAGGGTCAGCGAGGCAGGTAATTAATGCAGCTGTTGCCGTGAGCTCAGTCACTTCAGCGGAGTCCTGCTGGCTCATTCATTAGTAGCTGCAGAGCCTTTTCATACTCGGAGCACCAGACGTCAGACGGAGAAAACAGCACTTTGGAAACGCAGCAGGAGGCAGGGAATGCAAACGGACCGCAGAGGGACCAAGCAAACCTTCGGTTTGTATGTTGACGATCTTAGCCAAGACTGCATTGTGAGGAGTTCCCTTTTACAAAAGACACACTCAAGTCCTGACCCTCTCTCTCTCTCTCTCTTTCTCTCTCTCTCTCTCTCTCTCTCTCTCTTTCTTTCTCTCTCTCTCTATCTCCCTCTGTCAATAACACTGAAAACACGAAAAACAGTCATGCTATGGGCAAATATGAGCAATACACGGTACAAGTTGTATCGTAGGACAGTGTACGAATGGTTATAGCAGAAGATTAACTAGTTATATGTGGTCATTGTCACGTGGACTGTTCGAAGCACGGCCCTAATGACAACCCTCACTCAGTTAAGCTTTCTGTTTTCAGTTTTTCCATTTCCATGGAGACAGAAATCAAATCTCTACAGGCGAATGAAACGTCATGCTCGGAAGCTACTGTACAGTATATATGTATCACATGACACTGAGCCCTTTGCTTTAGGTGCAAACGACATTTCACATATTGCAGGAACGGCATAACATTTGTCCGCGTTGCCACAACACAAGCCGAACACCGTCTGGTTCGCATCACCTCTTTGCCGAATAATTGAGGAGAGACACGCACTAGCGGAGTGCCCATTGAAAATGGGCCTGTTGAGAATCCAATTTGCTCGGCTTCCGGTATCACTGCTTGCAGCTCTTCCCAAAAACCGCTCACCCGAACAACTTTGCACTCGACACCGATCTTCCACCTGCCAACTCAACCGACTTCATACAGTGTCTGGTTCTCGAGGAAATCGAAATACAGACAGACATTCCATCTGTTGTATTATAATGATCATTTACAGAAGCGATTATCTGACTTGAATGCAGGTGGGTTTAGCTGTAAAGGGACGTGCGTAGGAGGTCATTACGACTAATGACTAGTGTCACGCTGCTCATAAACACCCATGATGCACTGCGGGCGGTCGTTGCACTTGGTTTAACTCTGTAAATTGTTTTGGCTTAGTGACTTTGGGGTTCCGCTAATTACAAGCGAGAAATGTCAGACATAGTGGCGGTGTTGTTACTTGTTTTCCCGCCTTTGGGCCTCGTTCACCGTAATCTTACTACGTTCCGTTCCTTAACTTCTTCCTACGTTCCGTTCCTTAACTTCTTCCTACGTTCCCTTCCTTAACTTCTTCCTACGTTCCGTTCCTTAACTTCTTCCTACGTTCCGTTCCTTAACTTCTTCCTACGTTCCGTTCCTTAACTTCTTCCTACGTTCCGTTCCTTAACTTCTTCCTACGTTCCCTTCCTTAACTTCTTCCTACGTTCCGTTCCTTAACTTCTTCCTACGTTCCGTTCCTTAACTCCGTTCCTTAACGTTTCTAAAGAAAGCTCTCGTCTGATTAACAACGTGTTCAAACCGCTGGATGAGTTCTCACCTGTCTTCTCTTAATGGTGAATCCCATGGTTTCTCAAGTTGAATGAGCGTGGCCGCTCACCTGAATTAGCATAGGTTAACTCCCCTCCAGCCCCATATAAGGACATGCAACTACAGGGTCGTACGCAGATGTCACTTCTCTGAATGAATACCGGTCATCTGCGCCCTTGACTCGACAACTTTTCGATAGCATAATGGTTCAGGTGGGGTTGTGTCAGGTGCGTTGGCAAGTCAGAGGACTGCAGGTCAAATCCAGTGTGGGCAATCAAGATCAGATTTTTATTTAGCCAAGTAGGCCTCGTCTCATCGTCTAGTATGATCGTCTTTCGCACGAATATGTTTGTAGCCTACTTAAGACTGCTTTTCTGTGTTCGTAGATTCTGTTCTTAGTTCCCCCACGTGAGAACATTGGTGAATGCCAGAATCGTCTTGGAAACGGCGTAAGTGGAGTTTTAGAATGTATGCTTCCTAAGACATTCTCAGCCTCGTTCGCGAAAGAAGCCCGATGTTTTCAAAAGACATCTGGATCCTTGTCAAGTTTGCAGACCGTTGAGGGATTCATACTTGTGCACTTCCGTCCAAACTTAGGCTTCATGTCCGTGTATTTCCATTAGAATATCTGCAAACCGAAATTAATGTTTACACTCCTCACCAGGGGCGGGGATCCTGGGGTTCAGGGCGGACCCCCCCAATATTTGAGATCATTAAAATTGTCCCCCCCCAATATTTAGATTGGGTTAGTGGCATTCAAATGACCATACAGCTGCGTAGGAAGATGTCCCCCCCAAAAAAAACTCTTGCAAAATTTCATTGTAAATCTCCCCCCCAAAGTTGGATACAGATCCCCGCCACTGCATCTCACAAACGTGTCATCGGTGGGAAGGTGACATGTTTTACTGTCCCTTTATCATAAGAGCACTTGAACACATAGATAGAATATAGAATATATATAGAATACTATAGCACTCAGTAGGAACATCACACACTAATCAGGGTGGGAGCACTGACCAATCTGAACCCATCAGGCAGTAATGAGGTCTAACGCTAACATTTTAATAGCATACATCAATATTTATAGATTATTAAACACTGATCGTTCTGCATACCGTCGAGGGGGGGGCAAAGAGAGATAGAAGAAATTGAATTCCAGGTTTGCCGAGGTGTAACGTATGTGTTCGTACGCGCGTGGGAGTGTGTGTGTCCGAATCTGCGTGCGTGTGTGTGTGTGTGCGTACGTGCACAAGTATATAGTGTCTTCTTCTAATGGTTGACTGGGGCATGTAGCCCTCACACACCCCGACTCATCTCTATGCGCTGTGGGCCTCCACAGTCTGTCTGCAATGATTTATACCTATGAGAGAGAGTGTGTGTGCGTGTGTGACAACGTGTGTGTGTATGTCTGGAGGTGTGTAGCGCTACTGGGTCCTAGTGCCCCCAAGTGTAGAGGAAGTTTGTGAAAGAGGAAGGATGTGCTCCAGACCTCTATTTTACTCACGGAGCCGGGGATAACTTGTTTATGTGCCAACTTTTTACACCGCCAGCCATTGCTGTGTGTGTGTGTGTGTGTGTGTGTGTGTGTGTGTGTTTGTTTGTTTGTTTGCAGCAAGAGAAAGAGAGCGAGAGAAAGTGGACTCGTCTAACTCCCGCCTTCCTCTCCTCCTCCATCCTGTTTCGCCGTCGTACACAACGGAATCTCCGACTCCCGCCCCCGACGGCGTCCGACGCCACCGGAACGCGTTCTTTCAGACGCCTCTCTCACCTCGTCCTCCCAGCCTGCCTCACGCGTGTTCCTGCTTGTACGCAAACAGGCACAATTCACAAAATGAATGGTAAATGGTAAATGGACTGAACTTATATAGCACTTTTCCACCTTAGCGGCACTCAAAGCGCTTTACAATGGCCTCTCATTCACCCACACATTCACACACCAATGGCGGTAGCTGCCATGCAAGGTGCTAATCTGCTCATTGGGAGCAATTTTGGGGTTAGGTGTCTTGCTCAAGGACACTTCGACATGTGGACAGTCGGAGCTGGGATTCGAACCGCTGACCCTTCGATCATTGAGCGACCCGCTCTACCAACTGAGCTACAGCCGCCCCTAATGGGGCTCAAAGGAGCTAATTGAACTGAAATAGCTAGGATATGGTTTTTCTCTGTATGCATATTGTCTATCAATACTCTTAGTACAGGAACTGGCCCCTGGGTGATACTGGGTTTTTGCTTCCCTCTGGAATATGTAGGGGTGGGACCTATGCCTGCAGCAGTCACAGTATGTAGCTTTGAGGCGCTTGAAGCCTTTGGCTATGCTCATTCAGCCAATGCTATCGCCTTATACAGGTTCCAGGGCGCAACCGAGGCCAATTTCAGTGACTTGCAATACTGTAGATACTCATCATAAGACCGGCTTATGTTTATAGACGGGGGGATTGGGCGGGCTCAGCCCCGGTGGCGAGTCAGCGGCGAGATTAGAGGCTGGCGTCCGAGCTTCTTTCTGCGGCGCAATAACACCGCGGCGCTCCAGGTCTGTGGCGTTATTGCTGCCGGCTGAGTGACAGTGATCGGGATTCACACAATCTTAGTTTCTGTCCTGGAATGACATGTGCCCGCCTTACCTCCCGGAGGCCCCCGGAACTAAATATTCAGTCATTATTCTCGACTCACTGCTGACTCTTCTAGGAAGCAGCTGAAAATGTAAAAGTGCCAAAACTGTCAGACGGGATTCCGGTCGTCTGCTTATATCACATTTCGGGATTGGATGACTTTTCGGCCGGCGCCGCTCAAAGTGAACCCCCCCCCCCCTCCCAGACACACACCCGCCCTCTTTAGGAAAACAAATCCGCCCCGATTTGCCACCCTGACTCCACGAGAGAGAGAGGGAGAGAGAGAGAGATGGAGAGAAGGAGAGAGGGAGAGAGAGAGAGAGAGAGGGAGAGAGAGAGAGAGAGAAAGAAGAGAGAGACAGAAAGAAGAGAGAGAGAGACAGAAAGAAGAGAGAGAGAGAGAGGGAGACAGAAAGAAGAGAGAGAGAGAGAGAGAGAGACAGAAAGAAGAGAGAGAGAGAGAGAGAAAGAAAGAAAGAAGAGAGAGAGAGAGAGAGACAGAAAGAAGAGAGCGAAAGCAATTCATGGTTCGCATTGTAAATCAACGGGACACGAACCGATGGGTTGGTGGTGCTGTAGGGAAAAGAAGATGGCCGACAATCGCAATTATGAGTGTGTATAATCAGTATAATGCATAACTACACCCCAGCCCTATAGGGCCAGGTGGGGAGCTAGCGCCATCTATGGGCTTCCCTGCTCATTGATTGCCTTAGGCTGACATGCATATGCATGAGGACTGTGTCTATAGTAATTTGACTGTCAGCTAATAAGACTTAGAGAGGAGAGAGGGAGAAGAGAGAGAGAAGAGAGAGAGAGAGAGAGGAAGAGAGAGAGAGGAAGAGAGACCGACACTGATGGAGATAAGAGAGATTGAGACACAGACTCCACACGAGCAGTCAGGCAGAGAGAGAGAGGGAGGGAGAGAGAGAGAGAGAGAGAGAGGACCATGACCAAAAGCAGCCCAATTCTAGTCACACACTACCACCCCTCACACTCTCACAGAGCTGCGGTACCTGTCCCTGCCCCCCCCCCCTACCCCCCACCCCGGAATACATTACCTGCCGGAGATTTCAACACGGCGGTAGTTAACCGCTGCTACAGGGACCTGCCTCCACACCAACACTATGACATCATTACATCTCTGGGCTGTGACATCACCACACTTGGAAAAAGGCATATGGGCGTTAAGATCCAATATGGAACTTCAGTGTGCTAATTAAAAAATAATCGCAGTGCGCAAATTGTGAGATTCTTTTACAGACCGACAAAACCTTCTTGGGCTTTTTCTGATATCATATGAAAGGTTGTGGAATGATTTTGTCAGATGATATTTTGCCCGAACTTGTGCGTTTAATTCCATTTTCAAGTATTGTGATTTAGTAGGCTGTTAGATTAGCTTCCCGTTCCTGGGAACACAAGTAGCCTACATTTTAGTTGAATTGTTACAGCACCCATGCCTGGCAATATTAGCCTACGGACATAGGCTACCTTCTTTTTAAAGTCGCACTGAAACGTATTTGCGACGCAAACAAGCTATGAGGGTGGGACATATGATTGGAGGAATTTGATTGGAACATTGACAAGTGGACGGGTTTTAAGAACTTTAGACAGATTCGATAGAAGGATAGCGTTGATTGACGGGTGGATGTTGTGAGATTATTGGCCTAAAATCTAAGGTACCTGTTGTCGTCATTGCACGTGACCTACCGTTTTCCAGGAAGTAAGAAATTATATACTTTGATAGATTACAACAAAAGTAGAATTTAGTAAAAAAATTTGGCATACATCATTGAATAGGTGAACACTATGACCAATTATGTGAACCAAAATGGGACAGAATGCTTTTTTCATTTCAGTGCGACTTTAAGGCTAATTCTCCACCTCGCGCTTCAGTTTTTCCATCTTAATATTTAGTATCTCAATATTGAGTTCTGTATAGAAACATCACATCACTGTCTGCTCCAACCTGAAACTAAACTAATAAATTACAGCCTAATAGCTTTATTAAAGCAGCCTTTTCTCACGGTTGCAGCTGAAAGAATAGGCTACAATTGCTTGACATGGCATGAAAATGGCCCAATTATAGAGATAGCCTACTTGTGTTCATGGGGATATTGATAAAACACATTCATACCATAGGTCATATTTTGTCAGTTTTCCTTCCTGCCTTTGACAGCAGCGACTGTGTTGCACCTGGATAATAGAGTTCATATTTCTATAATATAGGTCCCCTTGTGTAAAATGTGGTGGGCAGAACTTGGAGCATGGCCGTGTCCAAATAGCCATACTAAGGTTGCGATTGGTCATTTCGTGCAAATACCTCCCCTTTTACTGTTAACGTAGCTAGATTGGACCAGCTGGGTAGACTTAACGAGTTGATAGCCACCATTATGGTACCGTTTATCTGTGATTGGGTTTGTTTGGTTGACTCGAGCGAGCTAGTGAAAAGTTATCTTGGGTATGTGGAACTAGTTTCGTAGTACAGGGCTCTGGTCTTCAACCAACCCAAGTTCTCCCACACAACTACCCTTCTCCGTTCCCTACACTGGCTCCCTGTAGCAGCTCACATCCAGTTTAAAACTCTGCTACTAACCTACAGGGCAATGAAAGGAACAGCCCCCTCCTACCTCCAGGACATTGTCAAACCCTACACCCCCTCCCGACCGCTACGCTCTGCTACCTCGGGGCGTCTGGCGGTCGATCGACGCGGTCACGGCTCTTCTCTGTCCTGGCCCCGCAGTGGTGGAACGAACTGCCCACTGACGTCAGGACAGCAGAGTCCTGGCTCAAAACTCTTCAATAAGCACTACAACGAACCACCCTCTTAAGCACCTATTGTATTTTAGATTGCCATTCTTGCACTTTGCCTTCATCACTAGATTATGATCTTAGTCACTTGTTTTAGAAAGGAGATGCAAGTAGTAGTAGATTGGCTTTTTCCTACGTTAAAAGCAATTATTGTTAGTGGCTTTGGATAAAAGTGTCAGCTAAATGACATAATGTAATGTACAGTATATGTACTGTCGACCTGACCGCCAAAACCGAAGGGTCGCCTGCCTGGGGATCAACCGTCGGTGCGCCCGAGGGCTCGTCCTCCTTAGCAGGAGGAGAGGCTCGTACGATGGTGGCACCAGCCACCAGCCACCAAGAAAAGATCAGTGAAGGCTGACAGGAGTAGTCTCCGGGATCATGCCGGTTCAAAGCGTCCTTACACCAGAATTCCTCAGAATATCTGGGTTAAGATGTCATCAAGGGAAAAAGCAGTCATCTTAGAGGCAAGGTACAGAGAGGCTAGAGAGAGGGATAGGCCCTCCAAGGAAGAGTCAGAAACCCCAGGGATCCCTGCAGGCCTACAGAAAGGGTGGCTAGAAGCTGGGAGAAGGAATCTAGGGTTAGAGAGCTGGCAGAGGAGGGAGTCAGGATTAGAGAGCTGACAGACGTTGACGGGGCTAGGAAGTTGTTAGATAAGGCCCGTAAGCCTACCATTGACCTGACTAAAACGACAGTTCCCGTTGATGCGACCAAGACAGCAGCTCTTATTGACCTGACTGAAGTCCAACCGGGACCAGGCCAGCCAACCTGGGCTCCCAGACCTGCTGATCCTGCGACACCAACCTCTCCACCCCTCTCTATCGCGGCGGCTCTGGTAAAACTTGCGAGCGGCTCGCCAGATCCATTCCTGGGCTATACAGGGGAAGAAGACATGGATCAGAGTCCAGGGCAACTGGTGATTGACCTCCCCGCTGAGGAGGCCACCGGACATGCTCAAGAAGGGACAGATGAGTGTCTTAGTGCCTTGGAGGGGATGATGGCAGATCCTTTCGAATAAGTACCCTTTTGAATGCAAACCTGATCTGTCAATGCATGCTGATCATATATTGTGCTTCGCTACACGCTTACAGTACGCTTAAGTCCAGACATGCACACTCACACATACACTCAAACACCCATAAAGAACACACCTCACTCACACAGGCATTCACACACCCAAGAGAACACATACAAATACACACACACATATACATGTACTATACATTATAGGTCTGAGAAAGAAATGTTATCATGATTAGTTTTAAGTAAATGATTTGTTTGAAAGTAATGAAATGATAGGGGAAGAACAAAGCCATGGGAATCAGTTATGTTTGGTATGGCTGGTTGTGTGTTTTGTTTCACAATTTGATCCTCAGATAGGCTCGCTGTGAAAGATTGAGTTGGGGAAACGGGAGGTGGCGGTGGTGAGGAAACCGGTCGTTGCACTTCACTGGTATACTCACAATAACATCAAGCTAGAGCGTAATCTCTTGTGAGAGCGCCTTTGCTCTTTTGCAGGACAGAACGCTCTACTGGGACTAACTGGTCTGGTTGATGATGAAATGTCAACCACAAATTGCTAAAGTTGACTGTTGAATTCTGGGACTTTTAAGAGGCATGTTTCCCATGTGGGAGTGTCTCTTCTTGGGTTCATGCGGGGACTTTCCATGACGACATGCTGGGATTGAACAACAATGGCTACGTAGTGAGGGCTGGGGAATGATTCACTGTTCATGGGCATAAAAGACTGTGCGACCGTTAAGTCGGTGAGATGTCTCCTCTGCTCGAGCGTCGACCAACCCTCCAAGCAGAAGATTCGGCTGAGATTCTCCCAGCCCTCCACCAACGGCGAAAGATTACCAGCGGTTATCCTCCTCAGAGAAGACCTAATCTCCAGAGACACATTGCTCTGAAGGACCGTTGTGACTGATACCAACTTCCCCCTCGGTCCAGAGGGGCCACGCCTTGGTGAGAACTGTACGGTAGCGTGTGTGAGAGTGAGTGCCTCGGCCGGGTACTTGCTATCTCCACCTACTCCCTATTTCCTTCTCGATTATATTTACAGGCATTTACCATGTTCCATGGTTTGATCCTCGATTGGCTTTTTGATTAAGTTTATTATTATTATCATTGGATGTTTTAATCATGCGCTCATTGCCGGCTGTGTGTATTAATTACATTTTTGTAACCATTTAATCATTCATTAAAATTTCCTCTAAAGGGACTGCGGTCTATTCCTTATTTCTTGGATGTCCGGTAATGTAAATGGTTAAGCTATCCAGGCGTAACAACTCAAGCTCTTGAAGGTTGATTTTAGACCCAACGTGTTAACACTCCCTTGCACCAAAAGTATACTTGGTGCTTACCATTGGCGATTTTATAGGGGGGGCAGGGGGGGCAAGTTCTCCCCCTGATTGGACAGCCCAACTCTGCTCAGATTCTAAAAAAAAAAAAAAAACTTTATTTTTTTATTTTTACTAATTAACACAATTATTACATAATTGTGGTTTGTACCAGTTTGTGTTAGATCATCATTAATTTTAAAAGTGTATTTATTACTTAAACTAGGCTACCTTTAAAAATATATATATATTCATAATCCACTAATGGCACAACTCACACACAAAAATGAGATCTGACTGTACTGCTCAGTGCTCAACAAGCTACAACTAGCCAACCTGCTCATAATGGCAAAAAGAGCTCTAAAAACAATTTACCACTTCTTCATAAAATAAAATCTGGCAATGCTAATGAAGAAGCTACCACTCGAAATGACAGCGCAGCAGGTGCAATCGAATGCAGAAGTGCTCCAGAGGCTATCGGAGCTAGCAATAGCACTAGCAACATCACCATCGGCGAGGAAGCTAGCACCAGCAGGCAGTTGCAGTTTGATGTTGTGATGTTGGGTATGGCCTAGTGCTCGGTCATAAAGTCATATTGACATGCTCGTGGTGTCTAGATGAAGTTTGATGCGTTGTGCATATTGAATTGTCATACGGATTTCTTATTAGCATACTGTTCACAACTGGTATTCTTTGTAAATAGATGGGACGAGACGGCAGAACAGTTTTTTTTTTTCTCACGTCAAAATGTTGCCCCCCCTACTCTCAGAGGGTAAAATCGCCTATGGTGCTAACCATATTCCCAGCGAGGTAAAACTGTCTAATAAGGGGTCGAGCGGTCGTTAACCAGGGTGACCTACAAGTTGATAACTCTCTCTGGGTCACAGGGGGGTATTACAGTAGGTTTAAAGAGGGAGGGCCCTGGGAAGTAGATCGTTAGTAAGACTGGGCGAGTCGACTCGAACACCGGTTTTTAGTTCACATATTATAAGAAACCCTCTTTTAGGGGTTAAATCCCTGAGGGCTGTGGTATAGCAACGCCGTTACTGGCACCGGTGCTGTAACTCTCTATAACAGGAGGGTTCAGGGAGACAGTACAGCATATGTAACCTAATGACAGGAGAAGCAGCCGGGCCACAACACAACACTAATGGCATCACAAGGAGAGCGCACCTGCGCATGTGTGTGTGTGTGTGTGTGTGTGTGTGTGTGTGTGTGTGGAGGCAGAACAAAGCATTCCGGCAGTTTCCTTGGTGCTTGGAGAGATGACATGTGGAGAGAGCGCCATTGAAATCCTCTGGCATTTTGATGAGACCCATTCAGGGGACATGGCCTTTGCCAAACCATCAGAGGAGGTGATTAAATGTGTGCGTGCGTGTGTGTGTGTGTGCGTGTGTGTGTGACGTGAGCAAGACATCATTAGCGTTAGCGTGGGTTCTACCTGCTACACGGAGCGCGCTACTTTTCAACAGAAATGTCTCTGGGGGAGGAGCTACAGTGTGGGACAGGAGAGGAAGAGGTTAATAAATCATGTGAGAACTTCCCAACGAGAACAAGATGAAGATCTCTGATCCTCCCAACGAGAACACGATCACAGGAACGTTCTCGTTAGAACAAGATGAAGATCTCTGATAGGGCGTTTTCTCGCGGGTCATAGCCCGTGCGGACGGACTGCCTTTCATTGCAATAAGTCGTGACGTGAATCAAAACACCAGAAAACAAGCGATGTCAGGCTCCGCTGGACCTAGCGCTGCGCAGGAGGACCAGGGTGATCGTCAACACTCTCCCCTCACCTCTGGTTCTCACATACTGGGTCGTTTTCCAATCACGTCTGTCAAGTAAACGATGAAGTCGTCGTCGAACGACAGGTCATCAATTGATCAAGAGAGGATGTGGAGATGTATGCACACACACACACACACACACACACACACACCACACACACACACACACACACTCAAACTCTAAACCTTCCCACTCGGCGTTTAGTTCACAATGACATGTCCGAGATCTTTTGAGGTCCAACCTTTGCAGCCTAACATGCATTGTGAGCAGAGAGCTCAGACAGAGGCGTGTTATAAACAGGAAACGGCTTCTCTGTCACTTCCTGTGCTCGTCATCCTCTCCGGGCCTCACGCTGAGGGCCACGCGCCGGCCGTTTCCTGTTCCCGTCCGAGCCCAAGTGACTCCGAATGACTCGCCGAGGGAGGTCGAAAAGTCCAAAAAGGCCCTGCCTGTCGAAACACGTGACTGGGACGTGCGCACGCCTGCGGGCGCCGCACGCCGCCGCCGTGAACGACTGAAATCACGCCCGTGACAAAGAGACAGACGATCAGCGGGCGACACAGAAAGAGGGACCGCAATGAGACATCATTACCCCATAATGACGACCCTACCGAAGTTAAGAGTGGCCATGGACAAAGGGCGAAGCCAAAGTCATTTCTACTGCATTGTGAAATGGTGATTTCTATTCTATTACAACAACAGAGAGACGAAGCGTCTCGACAGCCCGGCGTGATGATGATGTTCCAGCCGTGTGATGTGAGACAGGCCAAATGTGAGACAGGCCAAGTGTGAGACAGGCCAAATGAAGACAGAGATGTGTGATGTGAGACAGGAGATGTGTGATGTGAGACAGGCCAAATGAAGACAGAGATGTGTGATGTGAGACAGGCCAAATGAAGACGGAGATGGTGTTTTTTCGCGAAGGGCAAACTAATCATCGGGCTGTCGGCGCTCTCGGAGGTCGGCGCGCTCCGGTAACACGGTTCCGGTTCCATTATCTCGCTCCGCTGTTGTTCCTCCTGGGGGAGGAGGGGGGGGGGGTAACAAAAACAAGGCCCCGCTCCTCAAAATGTGGCTTCATTACATGTGAACAGACTGTCAACAGGTGCACGCCTCTCTCTCTGTCTCCTCTCTCTCTGCCTCTCTCCCTCTTTCTCTCTCTCTGTCTCCTCTCTCTCTGCCTCTCTCTCTCTCTGCCTCTCTCCCTCTTTCTCTCTCTCCCCCCCTCTCTCTCTGTCTCCCTCTCTCTCTGCCTCTCTCCCTCTTTCTCTCTCCCCCCCCCTCTCTCTCTGTCTCCCTCTCTCTCTGCCTCTCTCCCTCTTTCTCTCTCCCCCCCCCCTCTCTCTGTCTCCCTCTCTCTCTGCCTCTCTCCCTCTTTCTCTCTCTCCCCCCCCTTTCTCTCTGTCTCCCTCTCTCTCTGCCTCTCTCCCTCTTTCTCTCCCCCCCCTCTCTCTCTGTCTCCCTCTCTCTCTGCCTCTCTCCCTCTTTCTCTCTCCCCCCCCCCCCCTCTCTCTCTGTCTCCCTCTCTCTCTGCCCCTCTCCCTCTTTCTCCCCCCCCTTCTCTCTCTCTGTCTTCCTCTCTCTCTGCCTCTCTCCCTCTTTATCTCTCTCCCCCCCCCTCTCTCTCTGTCTCCCTCTCTCTCTGCCTCTCTCCCTCTTTCTCTCTCCCCCCCCCCCTCTCTCCCCCCCCCCCACCCTCTCTCTCTGCCCCTCTCCCTCTTTCTCCCCCCCCTCTCTCTCTCTGTCTTCCTCTGCCTCTCTCCCTCTTTCTCTCTCTCCCCCCGCTCTCTCTCTGTCTCCCTTTCTCTCTGCCTCTCTCCCTCTTTCTCTCTCCCCCCCCCCTCTCTCTCAATTCAATTTCAATTAACATTTTCAATTAAATATGCTTTATTGGCATGAATGTCAGATGAACAGTATTGGCAAAATTTCAAGAAAAATACAATTAAATAACGACACGAGAAAACAATTCAGTAAACAAATAAATAGGTCAATAAAGAGACGATTAACAAAAATGATACAAAATCAAATGTATC
>NC_140240.1:30854149-30856649 GCF_949987555.1 Borostomias antarcticus
TGTGTGTGTGTGTGTGAGAGAGAGAGAGAGAGAGACAGGCAGGCAGACAGGCAGAAAGAACAACTTGTGTCTCCCTGACACTTCTTGCAATCATTTGGGTCTCTCTTCACCTCCCAGCGGTAGCAGGGTTAGTGTGTCTCTTCCTCCCTCCCTCTCTCCCAGCTCATCTCCCCCGTCTCCCCCCCCCTGTGCCCAGGTAGACGGGTGAGGGTCGGGGTCGAACCTCCCAGCGGCGGCGGCAGGGTTAGTGTGTCTCTTCCTCCCTCCCTCTCTCCCAGCTCATCTCCCCCGTCCCTCCCCCCCTGTGCCCAGGTAGACGGGTGGGGGTCGGGGTCAATCTCCCAGCGGCGGCAGGGTTAGTGTGTCTCTTCCTCCCTCTCTCCCAGCTCATCCCCCCCGTCTCCCCCCCCCTGTGCCCAGGTAGACGGGCGAGGGTCGGGGTCGAACCTCCCAGCGGCGGCAGGGTTAGTGTGTCTCTTCCTCCCTCTCTCCCAGCTCATCCCCCCCGTCTCCCCCCCCCTGTGCCCAGGTAGACGGGTGAGGGTCGGGGTCGAACCTCCCAGCGGCGGCAGGGTTAGTGTGTCTCTCCCTCCCTCTCTCCCAGCTCATCTCCCCCTCTCTCCCCCCCTGTGCCCAGGTAGACGGGCGAGGGTCGGGGTCGAACCTCCCAGCGGCGGCAGGGTTAGTGTGTCTCTTCCTCCCTCCCTCTCTCCCAGCTCATCTCCCCCGCCTCCCCCCCCCTGTGCCCAGGTAGACGGGTGAGGGTCGGGGTCGAACCTCCCAGCGGCGGCAGGGTTAGTGTGTCTCTTCCTCCCTCCCTCCCAGCTCGTCTCCCCCGTCTCTCCCCCCTGTGCCCAGGTAGACGGGCGGGGGTCGGGGTCGATGGGGCCTGACAGCCCTTTGGGTGGAGGCTGCACCGTGAGGAAAAAAAATCAATCTGTCCATTCAAGACAGACGGGTTTTGCACCAACCGCTGACAGAACTCAAAGAAAGGATGTGATGAAAAAGAAGGAGAGAAAAATACTCTTCTCTCACAGAAATACCATCCCGAGCGTCCTGGGAGTGAAATCAAGAGGGAAATACCATCCCGAGCGTCCTGAGAGGGAAATCAAGAGGGAAGTACCATCCCGAGCGTCCTGAGAGTGAATCAAGAGGGAAGTAATGCTTCCAAAACCTCATAAAACAGATTAAATGACTAAGTCCCTGTACAGTGATTCTGCTGTTGTCAATTAATGGTGTAATCTATTAGTGTCTAATGGTTGCTTCGTAGTGTAATGTTCCACTAATATCTTCAATTACAGCTCCTTCATGCATTCTCAAGACCACTGGGTTAGAAAATGTGCAGCAGTGTGCTTCGAATATAATGGAGTGTTGTATTCCTGTTTTTACCGCAATGAAACACACAACTTTATCGACGCACTGTGTGTGCTGACAGAAGGCCATCTTGCAATCAGTCGCCCGAGGCCTTGACCTCTGAGAGGCCGCAAAGGTCAACGGTTGCTGACCAACATCTGTGTTCAGAGGGGTCAGCGATCTTTGGGTCACGTGTAAACAATGCTAATCTGGTGTTACATGTATCAAATTGTGTCCGATATCCAAACTATAGGAAATTGAATATGTTGAGTGTTGTTACTGGTACTGCAGGTTACATATAGCATTATATAGCAGCATAACAGGCCTCAGTTTGGAAATACAATAAATATCTTCAATGCTCTTCACAGAAGACCAGCTGGTGACAGCTGCACCCGAGACTTTGGGGAGATGCTACAGACTTCAACCAGCGCCCGGAGTACAGAGGTGTCATAGAGCCCAAGGCTCTCCTGGGGATCTTCAGAGGCATGCTGGGAAAAGCGAGGTCCCCTTACTGACCGCTCTGTCAGCCAGACAGAAGGTAAAAAAGAAAAGAAGATATTCGAGGAATAGGCACATTGTTGCCGTCTGCCGTGTGTCATTCATATTAAAGGGAGGTGAGAGTTGGCGTCTGCCGCGGGGTTATGGTAATGATTGGGCCCTTGTTCATTGCTGCTCTTTGAAGAGTTGAGGTTTTGAGAGAAGAAGAACTCCCACGCGCTGTCGTCTTCACTCGCAGCAAATAAATGTCTTCATAACGTTTTGGTTGTCAGACCTTCATCAGGTAGTCTTTTGAGAACAAAGGGAGAGAGATTTATTACTGCTGCACTTTAAAGTAAGATGTTGTATTCTACTTGATTTACTTTACTTTTACTTTTGTTGGGTTTTACCTTCTATCTTATTTTCCATTTTTATGTTAATTACAGTATGTCTATTTTATGTGAATGTCTGTCATTTCTTTGTTGTAAAGAACTTTGAGCTGCAGTTAAATTCTATGAAAGGTGCTATGCAAATAAAGTTAATTATTAGTATTATTAGTATTATCATTACTGGAACATTCCAGTGTGTATGTGTATATATCTTGACCGAAGACTTCATCCCTAATGGGAATGAGGATCTTTGGTTATTTCCAAAATGGCCACCTCCTTAC
>NC_140240.1:30861649-30871649 GCF_949987555.1 Borostomias antarcticus
ATTTGGTATCTGGGTAGGAATACAGGGTCACAGTTTGACACAGAGTTGACATTTTAGTGAGGATGTGAAAAAGTCAACGGTAGCTACCGCAGATTGAAAACTAATGCTTGTGTAATGTAGGCTACAATGATTGTTGAAAATCCATGAGGATACAGTATTTTCAAGATATAATTCTTGTCAAAACAAACACAGATTACCGTGCTATATTTTACATGGTGGTTTATTGGATCACCCTCTCTTCACGCTCACTGCCGAGACGAAATAACATGCAACACCCGACAGGACAAGACAAGACATGGAGAAAGCAAAGAAAAATGAAGGAACTGTTGACGGAGGCCGTTCTATTGACTGGAGTGTCAAGCGTTGCAGCCATTTCAGTTTTAGACATTGACACTGACAAGCTGCTAATCCCCAAATACCAAAAATATCTCTACGCTGTTGGTGCATAGCAAGCCACACAGATATGGACTTATCTTGCTGACATGGTGGGCCTTGGAGATGTGTGTGTGTGTGTGTGTGTGTGTGTGTGTGTGTGTGTGTGTGTGTGTGTGTGTGTGTGTGTGTGTGTGTGTGTGTGTGTGTGTGTGTGTGTTTGTGTGTGTGTATTTGACCACAGATATCTAGCGGTATGGACTTTCCCCAACTCCATCGGGTGTGTGTTCTATAAACCGCTTGTGACCTGAACGGCATGTTGAGATATCATCCATCCTCCCACACACACACACACACACACACACACACACACACAAACACAAACACATTATGCACTAGAGATGCGCGGATGGAGTTTGAGCTCACCAGAATCCACGTGCACCTCTAATATGCACACACACAGATATGCACAGACACACGCACACACACACAACCCTTAACATGAACTCGCATACACAAACACACAACCCCAAACATGAATGTGCATGCATGCACACACACACACACACACACAACCACTCCTCTATACCACTTAATTTGACCATGGAGCTAAACCTCTCTGGGCCGAGAAGGAAGAGGAGGAGGAAGAGGAGGAGGAGGACGAGGAGGAGGAGGAGGAGGAGGCAGATGCAGACTTCCTAACCCCGGCAGCAGATGGATCCGTCTTGGTAACCAACCGACCGCGGAAAACAGAACAGAACCATCTCCAACACGCCCAGAATATCAAGCTTAAACCTAATGCCCTCCCAGCACTAAAATAGACCTCACCACAGGGAGCGATTCACAGTATAAAACCCAGCCTGTTGTCTTCCTGGATAACATTGGAAATAAGTATTTGAAATACTTTCAAAATTCAGCAAGCAATTGTGTTCAGTAAAGCACATGTGAGTATGTAGGATTTGTCCAAATGAAAAGTTCAGTAATTTGATTTGACATATGGTGTTGAGTGTCATCCAGTGCGACGAATTGGGAACCAACGCCTCTTTTCGACTGGAGTCAAACATTCCAACAAAGTCTAAAATAGACAGCAGACATGGTTGACTCACTGTACCAAGCACATGTAGTCGTGAGAGCAGCACCCCGCCAAAATGCTCTGAAGCCTGCTTTTAGGGAACCAAATGACTCACCAGATGCTCCGCATGGAGGAGAGGTGCTTTACCCGATTCATTCATTCATTCAAAACGTTTATTTGGACAGTACAATGTGCACGTACACCAGATTTAGCTCAGAGCTACATTCCCTCTGTAGTCCTACATGAAAACAAATGACAATAAAATCAACTAACTGACAACACATGACACGATTACCCCCCCCCCCCCGCGCGCGCTTACTGATAGCCTGGCGTGGAGAACAGGTCGCCTCAATTCAGCCAAGTGACAGGCGGCTTCCTGGTGGAGTGAGGATTTGACAAGTCCTCGAAGTGACTTTTATGGATGTTTGAGGAATGTTGCACATTTTCAATCCTGATAAACGTCAGAGCTTATCGTGCTGGGAGAGGTTGTTGAAACACAGACGGGGCAATACATGTCTAGACCCATAAAACATGGTTGTCATTCCAGATCCAAGGTTGGCATAGTTCTATGTGCTCTGTACTCACCCAGGCCTTCACACCATATACCAAATACCCTCTATTGAAATGCCCAAGGACCAAACTACAGAAAACTTTGATTGTCATTCATAAATCAATCAACATGTCCTGTTTAATCACGTTTGACAATTCTCTCCGGTTAAAGGCTGTTAATGTCAGGCAACTGTGTCTGGTTTTAGAGGCAGGAAGAGTATAGAAGCTAAAACGGGTGTATAAGGAGGGATTTGGTGATAGCGGATTGCCTAGAGCACAAGATCCAAGAAGAAAGCAGCTGATTGATGATTCATTCCTATAAAAAAAACCTCTTTGATCCGCTTATTACTGCTTTGTGAGCCATTATAACAGCTTATTACTAGGTTATTACACAATCCGGGTGCCCTATGAGATGCACACTGTATGCCACTGCATGTTAACAGCTTTGTAGTCGAGAGGGACGGAGGGGAAGGTTCAGATTGTGTGCGAGGAAGCAAAAAAAAGGAAAGAAGGAAGAACAGATTCCTACGAGTGTGTGATGAGCTGAGGTCCCAGATGGAGTCAGCGAGACCTTGTTCCTGTGTTCTCCATGCAAGATCAGGAGTCGTACTGATGCAACAGGGACTACAGAGAAAATAGATAGTGAATTATGAGAAAGGAAATTGAATCTCTGGTTATTTGATGATTACATCCCCGACGGCTCCGAACCGTGAATCATGCGCACAACGTCGACAGCGTTCTTCACGAATGACTCATTCTTTCTCACCGGAATAACAAACTGAGATAGGTAGGCCTAGTAGGCACTGACACAGAGAAAGCTACGTTTAGTTTGTGTTTAGGGATAGTAAAAAGCACTTACTGTATCGGTAGAATGCTTGTCCTAGGGTTCACGTTTACGGACTGAGAGCCAAGCCAGAGGCAGCGCGGAGCTGAGGAGGACTTTAGGCTGTGGGCCTCACCACTAAATGCTCTCAACCCCGCCTAAAACTCTATATTTAACATAACCTATGAAACAGACACATCTTGCTCCTAACCAGAGTAACATGTTTTTAATATGAATATGTGGGGACTTGGAGGACTACAAAGTGAATGGAAATTCCATTCACATGGGTAGGCCTACGGGAGTGTCTTTCCAAAAACCCCAACTAGGCTAAATATGTGCCTTTTCTAAGATGGGTCACACTTTCAAATCACACCATAAAGAGAAGTTACTGTAATATTTATGACAAGATGGGGTTCGGTGAGTTTGTGCCTCTTTAAACCAACCAGCTCTGAGCATGGAGGGTGAAAGCGATCTCTGCCATGGCCTATGTGTAGGCCTAGGCTACAGTAGGCTACACTGAAAACCCTGTTAAGAAACCTTTGCATAACCACTGCCAAAACAGCCTGTATTACCCTAGCCCCGATGTGACCCCCTGTTTGGAATAGTCCGGTCACCCTTTTCTATATCCTTATATACGTGACCCCAGATTAGAGGAGCGACAGCGTATCTCTGGGGTCACATCGGGGATAGTATTACCCTCACACCCACCCCTCCACCCTCCACTCCTAACAGAGCGCTCTTCCGGTTGGGCAGCGACCAATCATGTCTTCCGATCTCTAGGCTCTATTGAAGGCACAGGAAGTAGGGGTCGGGCAATCAGTTTCCTGTGAGGGGGGTGGGTCGATTCAGCGGGCACTTTCTCTCTCTCTCACCTCCTCCTCCTCCTTCTCCCTTTGTCAGCTTAGTCATGTACAGTAGGACGGAGAACAATTCAAAAGGGATTTTCCTTTGTGGCCGGCTTAGTCAGAGACATCCACAGAGCGGCCTCAGATCTGTCAGCACTTCCGGAGACTCTTCTTTGTCGCGCGAGGGCTCGTGCTGAGCTAACGGCTAACGGCTAAGCCCCACACACCGCACTCTATGTAATTGACTGTCTAAACCCCCGTCCTCCCCAGGTATAGACCCCTTCTCCTACCATGTAGCCAGGCTGGCTTAGCGCTCGTCCGTTAGGGTTAGACACGAGCCTCAGGGGGGGCGGGAGGCGCCTGGTTTCCCATGGCGGGATAACTGCGCGGGAAGCGCGCGCGTCTTATTATCCCTCTGCCGCGTCTTAATTTTGGAGTGACGTAATCAGGGTTAGGGTTAATCGTAATCGCAGATCTGAGGGATAAACGAGCACGTCCGGCGTGGCTGAATGTCTCCGTGCTTCTCTCGATGTCCGCGGGGGCAGCGGAGACATGTTGAAATGTTTTACTGTTCAGTGTGCGTCAGTGTGTTGAAGATTTCAAACTGTGATGATCGGGGCTTTCGTGACTGAGGTCAGAGTTTCGACTGTTGCTGGTCAATTAAAAAAAAACGCTCCAATGCAGCTGCCAGCATCTGGTCGAGTGATACACACACACACACACACACACACACACACAAACACACACACACACACACACAGAGACAGAAACTCGCTCCCAAGGCCTCTGGTCAGAGCCAGGGTTAGGCTGTGTCAACTGAGCAGAGAGCACAATAACTTTACTGACATAGCCTACATGAGCAACGAGGCCCCTGACGCACACACACACACACACACACACACACACACACACACACACACACACACACACACACAAACAGCCTTGGAACACTGGTGCTTCCTGCTGGACCCTATAATCGTCTGTCACTTTTCTCCCTCTCTCTCTCTCTCTCTCTCTCTCTCTCTCTCTCTCTCACACACACACACACTCCCCCCTCCGCACACCCTCCAGGATCACCATGCTACTTCCTGCCCCTTCCTGCTAGACCCGTCAAACTCCCCCAAACAATGACCAGTCCAGAGCGCCAGCCTCATAAAAGCTCCCTCCCAACAGGCGTCTCTCTGTCAGGGGGGAAATGTTAGAAAAAGGGTCCCTTTCGCCGTGAAATCACCCCCCTTTCAAGTGAACTGTTTTATAGGACTTAACAACAACACAGTTAGAGTTCCAGAGACGTGTACTGCGCTGCGTACAAAAGGAGCCGCTTGTATTCCCTCATCCCCCCTTTTATCACTCTCCATTCACAAGGAGGAGTCCGTGTTTGGGAGCGTTATCTGTGTGTGTAGGCGGCCCAGGGGTCCAATCCGCGGCCCTCCGGTCCAACGGGCACTTCCTCCTCCAGGCCTCGTGTCTCGCCCCCCTTCTCACTGCGCACCCTAAGACTTCCCAGCTGCTCTCAAACACACAACCAGTTAGATTCAGACTCTCTCTCTCTCTCTAGCTAACTGACTGTCTCTCTCTCTCTATCTATCTAGCTATCTAACTGAC
The DNA here is from genome assembly GCF_949987555.1 of Borostomias antarcticus. Lineage (NCBI taxonomy): Eukaryota > Metazoa > Chordata > Actinopteri > Stomiiformes > Stomiidae > Borostomias > Borostomias antarcticus. The sequence continues at coordinate 30,866,916 of NC_140240.1, forward strand.
TCTCTCTCTCTCTCTTTCTCTCTCTCTATTGGACTCCAAGTCTACTCTCTTTTTGACTATCCCTCCCTTTCTTTCCCTCCATCTCTGTCTCTCTCTCTCTTTAATTTCCTCCCTCTCTTTGACTCCAGGCCCACTCTGTTTGACTATCTCTCCCTCTCATTTCCCTCTGTCTGTATTTCTCTCTCTTTACTTTCCTCCCACTACCTCTCCCTCCCTCTCTGTCTGTCTGTCTGTCTCCCCCTCCCTCTCTGTCTGTCTCTCTCTCCCCCTCTCTCTGTCTGTCTCTCTCTCTCTCTGTCTGTCTCTCTCCCTCTCTCTCCCTCGCTCTCTCTCTGTCTGTCTCTCTCCCTCTCTCTGTCTGTCTCTCTCTCCCCCTCTCTCTCTGTGTCTCTCTCTCTCTCTGTGTCTCTCTCCCTCCCTCCAGGCTGGGTAGAAATCTCTGGTCTCTTCTCACAGTGCGTATCCTCTCTGTGTTCCCGGGGGACGGTAGCTAGAGAAACTAGGCCAGCGACGCGTCCCTCTGAGACACAACAGAGCAGCGCCGGTCTGGGAAGCTGCCACGACAACCAGCATGACATGACATGACATGACATACGCATCACAAACACGCATGACAAACACGCAGCCTCCCATGTAGTCCATCCACAGTCCCTTTTAAGTAGAGGCCATTGGAGATTATGCATGTAAACAAGAGTCATATGTGTTAATTAGTTCACTAATGTGTTAATTAGTTTGGGTATTAGGCCATTGATGCTGTTGAGCTGTATGGGTAATATATGGTGTGCATATTTGTAGTCTGTTATGATTTTCCATTGAAACTAGGCTACTGATAATGAGGCTATAGGGGCTTGAGATGTTGTGACTCTGAATAAACATGATCATGTCCTTATGAGGGGTATTGATAACAACATGATCGTGAGTTATGATGATATATCATGTTAGCCCTAGTCAAATTCCTAGTATGTGTGAAACATATACATGGCTAATAAACATCTTGAATGATATGAATAGATCACCAATGGATGACATGTGCTTGTAGATCTTAAGATAGACCTTTGATTAATAAACAAGCTATTGGTTACTATGCCCACTGGGCCACTGAGTTCATGAATGTAATTGTGTCTAGGAGTGTGTGACAGTCTGTATCCAACGTGCCTGGGAGGATAAACACGTATCTCATGCAGGATAGGGAGAAGACGGCTGTGTTGGACCACAAGACACACGAGTGCCTGTCCAGACGATCACTTTAGCTTACAGTAGCATCCATTTTTCTGGATGGCAGAAGAACATCGAATCAGTCTTTTTCGTATCATTAGGCTACATAGTTTTGCAAATGTACATTTCGCCATTAGTTTTCAATTTGCAATAACCTAATAAGACGTCAGGCCTGAGGGTTTTGATTTAGTTACCTATGGGTGCGTTTTTTCTCTCCACATATCATGTATAAGGTCCACATATTCCTCCACATATCATCCATAAACTGCATTAGTTACACTTGAAAACGTGACAGGATGCTGTTGGCTATCAGGGGGAGCTGATGTGGCTCCTAGTCTTACATTAAATGACTATCTATGCGATAAGACTGGCAAGAATTATTGGTTAATACGATAGCCTACTGTAATTTAAGCAAAACACAGTGTCGGGTCTTGTAGGCTAGTATTACTTAGGCTTGCTTATATCCTGACATGATGTTATAATCAATAATAGATTGGGAATGAATGTTATCGCCTGACATGTAGTGTCAAGTAGGAATCGCAGCCCTCGGTGATCTGAGGGAGATCATGATAGTCCGAGTTAGTCTGGTCTGAGTGAGACCAGTTAGTCTGGTCTGAGTGAGACCAGTTAGTCGGGTCTGAGTGAGACCAGTTAGTCGGGTCTGAGTGAGACCAGTCGGGTTTGAGTGAGACCAGTCGGGTCTGAGTGAGACCAGTTAGTCGGGTCTGAGTGAGACCAGTCGGGTCTGAGTGAGACCAGCGGGTCTGAGTGAGACCAGTTAGTCGGATCTGAGTGAGACCAGTTAGTCGGGTCTGAGTGAGACCAGTTAGTCGGGTCTGAGTGAGACCAGTCGGGTCTGAGTGAGACCAGTCGGGTCTGAGTGAGACCAGTCGGGTCTGAGTGAGACCAGTCAGGCGATGGGAACGATCCTACTCACGTAGTGTTTGGATGGATTGCGCCTCTTCTCCACGTCCACGACTTTTACATCCAACACTGTCCGAAACTGCATCTTGATGTCGGAGAATGGTCAAGCACACACACACTCGATGGTCTCCAGCACGGGGGTGTGCGAGTGTGTATCAGGTCAGGAGACGTTATAACGAACAGATGATCAGGCTCTTACTCATCTAGCCGTGGATTGTCTGGATCCGATGCGATTAATCAGATGTTTCGTCTCGCTTGACTAATAACCCTCCCTTTGACGCAATGTAGCCGATCAATCCCACCGGAAAACTTATCAGTCCCCTTCTGATCCCCAATGATCACCCCTCTCCCTGAAACACACGGTCAGTTCCCTCTCTCTGAAACACACGGTCAGTTCCCCTCTCCCTGAAACACACGGTCAGTTCCCCAGTGGGAGATCTTCTCTCTGGACACGCAGAGACTGACCGGCGCGCTCGCCTGCTGAGCCGATCACCTCGGATTGAAAAAGTGAAGCTTGTTCCTTTGTGTCGTCCTCGTCACCTAGGGCCAGGGGGGCAGGGGCCATACCTGGGTGAATGCAAAAAGCCGGCGGTTTCGCCAACAAGAGCCTCACATACACGCAGGAGGAATTGAGGGAACCGTGTGGGATGGGCTTGAAGCGCGTCCCCCTCGTTAGCAGGCTGAACAGATGCTTCTCCTTCAGAAAGGACCCCATGCTCATAGAAGGGGGATATTTTCAGATCAGGGTACCCACTTTTATTTGTTACATAAATGTAGACGATGACTGACATTCAGTGCACATTCAATTGAATTGATTCGTCCTCATTGGGGTGTAATGTGTCCCCATGGAAGCCCGCAACATTTATTCAGACAATAGAGTCCGATGGAAACATTGTAGCAATGTTCTATTAATAATATGACGCGTTGGAACACAACACACTCAATTTGACTGTTGCCTGTAAACAACGAATCGGTCCACAAATGCACAACATATAGATTATTTATTGTATATACTTTGTTATAGCAGTTTATTCACTCTGCCCAGCATAGTTAAATTCAATCTACAGTCTGCAGGTTCTGGTATGGATACAGATGTTTCAAGAGATAGCCAATCCGCTTAGTGCTACAGCCTGTGTACATGGCAGAGCCAATTAAGAGACGAAATACTGCCCCCCTGTGCACATAAGTCATAACACGCACTTCAACATTTCCATAACACAAAATAACTTTGAGAGAACATTCAAGAGTAAAAAAAATAGAGCAATATCTTTGTATAATAATACAAATAATAATACATTGTTAAATTCATTTAAATTGACTACTTCCAGTAGTCACCACTGTGTTGAGGACTACGAAGGTTCTGAAGGGGGAGGGGCCAAGTCAGAGGACGGTGAAGGTTCTGAAGGGGGAGGGGCCAAGTCAGAGGACGGTGAAGGTTCTGAAGGGGGAGGGGCCAAGTCAGAGGACGGTGAAGGTTCTGAAGGGGGAGGGGCCAAGTCAGAGGACGGTGAAGGTTCTGGAGGGGGAGGGGCCAAGTCAGAGGACGGTGAAGGTTCTGAAGGGGGAGGGGCCAAGTCAGAGGACGGTGAAGGTTCTGAAGGGGGAGGGGCCAAGTCAGAGAACGGTGAAGGTTCTGGAGGGGGAGGGGCCCAGTCAGAGGACGGTGAAGGTTCTGGAGGGGGAGGGGCCAAGTCAGAGGACGGTGAAGGTTCTGAAGGGGGAGGGGCCAAGTAAGAGGACGGTGAAGGTTCTGGAGGGGGAGGGGCCCAGAGAGGACGGTGAAGGTTCTGAAGGGGGAGGGGCCCAGTCAGAGGACGGTGAAGGTTCTGGAGGGGGAGGGGCCAAGTCAGAGGACGGTGAAGGTTCTGGAGGGGGAGGAGCCAAGCCAGAGGACGGTGAAGGTTCTGAAGGGGGAGGGGCCAAGTCAGAGGACGGTGAAGGTTCTGGAGGAGGAGGGGCCCAGAGAGGACGGTGAAGGTTCTGAAGGGGGAGGGGCCCAGTCAGAGGACGGTGAAGGTTCTGGAGGGGGAGGGGCCAAGTCAGAGGACGGTGAAGGTTCTGGAGGGGGAGGGGCCCAGTCAGAGGACGGTGTAGTAGCTGTCGCTGGTGCTGATGATGTCGCTGTTGCACTCCAGGGATTTGAGGACCAGCTCCAGGGCGGCCTTGCTCAGGTTCTGGCTGTACCTCTGTCTCAGGGCGGAGAGGATGTGGAGGGTGTGGCAGCCCCTCTCTGCGTCTGGGGAGGAAGACGAGGCGGGAGGACCAGGCTTAGCCAAGATAACGACTCATCAATAAACCAGGACCCCATAAACACCGCTGGTAACATTGTTATGCATGTAGTACTGTTTGAGATGGACGGCTGGCGCTACTAGTAGCCTTGTGTGACTGATAGGTCAGGGTGATGGTCATTGGGTAAGGTCAGAGGTCAGGGTGATGGTCATTGGGTAAGGTCATTGGTCAGGGTGATGGTCATTGGGTAAGGTCGTAGGTCAGGGTGATGGTCATTGGGTAAGGTCGTAGGTCAGGGTGATGGTCATTGGGTAAGGTCATAGGTCAGGGTGATGGTCATTGGGTAAGGTCATAGGTCAGGGTGAA
>NC_140240.1:30881649-30889149 GCF_949987555.1 Borostomias antarcticus
ATTCATTCATTCATTCATACCTGGGACCTGACAGCTCTCTCTCATCTGAAGGATTCATTCATTCATTCATACCTGGGACCTGGCAGCTCTCTCTCATCTGAAGGATTCATTCATTCATTCATACCTGGGACCTGACAGCTCTCTCTCATCTGAAGGATTCATTCATTCATTCATACCTGGGACCTGACAGCTCTCTCTCATCTGGAGGATTCATTCATTCATTCATACCTGGGACCTGACAGCTCTCTCTCATCTGAAGGATTCATTCATTCATTCATACCTGGGACCTGACAGCTCTCTCTCATCTGAAGGATTCATTCATTCATTCATACCTGGGACCTGACAGCTCTCTCTCATCTGAAGGATTCATTCATTCATTCATACCTGGGACCTGACAGCTCTCTCTCATCTGGAGGATTCATTCATTCATTCATACCTGGGACCTGGCAGCTCTCTCTCATCTGGAGGATTCATTCATTCATACCTGGGACCTGGCAGCTCTCTCTCATCTGAAGGATTCATTCATTCATTCATACCTGGGACCTGGCAGCTCTCTCTCATCTGGAGGATTCATTCATTCATTCATACCTGGGACCTGGCAGCTCTCTCTCATCTGGAGGATTCATTCATTCATTCATACCTGGGACCTGGCAGCTCTCTCTCATCTGGAGGATTCATTCATTCATACCTGGGACCTGGCAGCTCTCTCTCATCTGGAGGATTCATTCATTCATTCATACCTGGGACCTGGCAGCTCTCTCTCATCTGGAGGATTCATTCATTCATACCTGGGACCTGACAGCTCTCTCTCATCTGAAGGATTCATTCATCATTCATACCTGGGACCTGGCAGCTCTCTCTCATCTGGAGGAGGTCTCTCACATACAGCCGGGCGAAGGCAGAGAACAGCGGGTCCAGTCCCCACAACATGGACGGGGGCTCCTCTCCGGGGTCCATCCCTGCAGGCTGCATGACATGACATTAGCTAGCTAGCATAGCATAGCAACTAGGCTAGCTACTCTAACGTTACTGTCTAACAGAGCCGTTGGTCTGGCTAGCTAATGCTAATGCTAGCTATAAAGGTAACCGCTGGTTAGTTTTATATCTTTGTTTTTGTGATTGACCCGTACATAATCCTATGATTTGTTACTAGATAAATTCCCGGTGAAAATTAAGCAATCAGCGAGTCTACCAGAGATGTATTTGGAAGCGAGTTTGATTTGAGAAGTTCGTTTCCAAGTGCAACCATTATGAACTTTATGCGTAATGAACCATGGCTACCTTACGTGAGCGTGCACGTCGCGCAAGGGCGCATGGGACATGTAGTTTCTGAAGCATTTCCGGTTTTGACGCCGAACGTGCCGAAGTCTAGACAACGCGATGTTCTTTTCAAAATAAGAGTGCGACCCGAAGTGTTTCGCATTTAATATGATCCCCAAGTAAAACACAGTGGTTCACATCGCTTCAATAGGGCCCAGGTTTGACCTTTGTCAGCCCTGTTGGGGGGAGCGATGCGCTGTAGTTCAAGAACCGGAGGAACTACAACTGTGAACTACAGTGCGCGCTCCTCGTGAACGCGCCTCGACACCAAATCCGCTAGATTACGGACCCCGTGCTTCACCAGAGGAAAGAACATTGTTGTCCTGCCGTCGGCTTTTTTATCTGTGAATTACAGAAGACCTGCATTCATCTGACTTCGAGAAGCGACTATTTTATTTGATAGAATGTAATTCTTTGGGAGCGTCAATACTTTGTGTTCAACATGCTCTCTGGATAAGGAAAGAGCCGTATACGGGCCAGTGTTTGAGAGAGTTGGAGAACAACAAGAGCTTCCCGTGCCTCTGTGCCCTGAGAAAGTCCTCCTCCGGACGGATATACCATGAGAAAACACACGAGATGCATTGTTGTTGGTGCAGGAATCAACAGTAAGCCATAATGGGCGAAGAGCATCATTTCATTACACTGGGATAAAGGGTGGTGTTGGGATAAAGGGTGGTGTTGGCATAGAGGGTTTTGATAAAGGATCACACTAAGAGTGAGCTGCATTTGGAAGAATATTGAACTGTATGAATATGCCACGGGATCTAATATTGAACTGTATGAATATCTATGGATCTTGATTTATAAAGACCCCAACAGAGACTGCAAATAGCCTAGAATATCCGTGTCCATGTATTAGAATGCAATAGGCCTGCCTGAAGCCCGAGCATCATCACAGATTCTTTCCTTTGTCATCTTCCCAACTGAAGGAGGCACCCCGCTGGCTTCACTATGGCATTCTTTAATTTTCGTAAAATATTCAAATTGGGTACCGAGAAGAAGAAGAAACAGTATGAACACGTGCACAGAGACGAGAACCCAGAAGAAGTGTGGGAGATAGTTGGTGAACTGGGAGATGGAGCTTTTGGGAAAGTGTACAAGGTAGGTGATCTGGCCGGGTTGACCCAGTAAAGGATCATTCAGTTTTGCGGCGCCTCTTTGATTCAATGTGACCGTCACAACATTGTGTAATAGGCTACATAATCACCCAGGGTTGCTGCTAGAATGTGTCTGTCACGTGTTTGTGATGGCCCTGTCCTGTCTGCCTCTAACCTAACCCATCCTCTTCATCACCCTTCATCTACAGACTTTCCTCCTTCTATCCATCACTCTGAAGAGACTATACATAATGACAATGTGCAGTTTATCTCCATAGAGTTCTGGTCAGTTGAGAAAGATGACAGTCAACCCCATGTCTTGGAAGTTTAGCTTGAAATGGCGTCTTTCAGGCCTCCACGCCCAAGAGCGGTAACCTCTGAAATAATAACTTTTCCTCTTTAGTTTGGTAAACAAGGCCACATCAGCAGGCTGTTCCACCCAGCCCAGCGCCAGGCCAGTAATCCCCCGCTCTGCCCTCCCAGTCAGCAAAATGGGTGTTGGATGAAGTCTTTTTTTAATTCCAGTGACCTCAATGCATGGGCAGAGCCAAAAGATTCATTTGTACGAGTGACATTGAATTTGATCACACGCAAGGGCTCAGCCAAGTCCAGAAGCAGGGGGTCTTTGACCGAGGTGACCTAGAGCACCCAATTAACATGTTTGTGTGCTGTAGCCTTAAGGTCTATTTTTGGACCATGTGTAATAGTCTTGCTTTGGATACTTTGACCCTTCTGTAGTTGTGTGATGTTCTCAGTGGTGTTAATAGCTGGATTGTACGGTCCAGAAAAGCTTAAGTCAACCAAGAAACCTGCATAACTACTCTGGCTTTACAAGTAAATCAGTAGTGAATATCTCATGTACTACTACAGCTACTACTACAGCCACCCAAGCTGTTGCAACAACAACATTCCCTAGAAATTCTCAGGAATAGCCAGTGTTAGATTCTCAGGAATAGCCAGTGTCTGACCCTTATTATGGTACCAGGAGGCTATTTGAAGCACATTTAAGTGGATGTGAATTGCACAGTAATGCTCATTTCGTCTGTGGGCCATAACAATAACAATCGCAATATAGATGAGGATAGAAGAGGCAGATCAATAAGCACTTTATTTGTCCCCGAGGAGAAATTGTTAATATGCTACTGTCTCTCCTGTACTGTATATGATGACTCACTCTTGGACCGGCGCCGGCTTCCTATCGACTCAGTAATAGTGGGGAATAGAAGCTGCTGTTATGTGCTCTGCATGTGATAACGGGAGGGCATTATTAGCGTAGCCGAAACGGCGTCATGGCCGACGCCCCGACCCCCGGGACACACCCAGGTCACGAGGAAGCGCTGCATCCCCTATCGCTGCACCCTCCTCATCATCCTCATCCTCATCCAGCACATCTTGCTTCCACAGCGACCAAAACAAACATAAGACATTTCCACTTTAAACGAATCCGTCTTCGTGATGATAACTTCCCCCTGTGTCAAAGATGTGTCCAGATTCAGAAGTTTCAAATGATATATATAGCTTATATATCGACCAGAAATGAGCAGAAACATGCCTACTTTGATGACAAAGTATATTAGTGAACATAAAACTGTTGTTTGTTACATTGGGTGGCTACCGTACTTCACAACTTCAGTTTTTGTAATATGAAAAAAAAGGAAAACGGTAAAAAAACAACAGAAGAAGAACTTTGCTCTCTAGTGCATTTTGAGTTCTGCCCACATCAAGACCAAACCTCCAGACCCAGTCACATGGATACTGTAGCAGTGCGTTATCACATTTATTTTATTTTTCATGAGATTCTATGCATTTTGCACTCTACACACACCCCTGGCTCTCAATGAACAGCTACAACACGGCTCTAGTCCACTCCTGTCTGGGAGACCCTCCAGAATGACCCAGTCCACTTATCTCTCCTGCTTTTGGTCTCTCTTCTACAGGCCCAGAACAAGCACTCCAGAATAACCCAGTCCACTTATCTCTCCTGCTTTTGGTCTCTCTTCTACAGGCCCAGAACAAGCTGACAGGGATCCTGGCCGCTGCCAAAGTGATTGATACGAAGACGGAGGAGGAGCTGGAGGACTACATGGTGGAGATCGACATCCTGGCCTCCTGCGACCATCACAACATCGTCAAACTGCTGGACGCCTTTTACTTTGAGAGCAAGCTATGGGTGAGTGGACGACGGTTTAGGGTCAAATGTCACGGATAGTTGTGGGTGTGAATTGTGTTGCAGAAATGACCACCGAGGGAAACTGCTGGGTTCATTCTCACAACTTTAGAGATGTGTGAACAGATCATCCAAATATAGCCTACATGCTGCAGAAACTATTCTCTCTATTCCTTCAAATATTCATAACTCTTACAATAAGAAAAGTGTCACATGGTGTAGTACGAAGGCACATTGTGTTATAACAGTTATTGTAGTTTTTCAGCGTGACTCAATGCTGCAGGTTGAAGGAATAAGCAATTTACAGAACTATCCAACGTTTATTTAATATGAACTCAAGGTTGGAATGGCCAGATTAACGCATCCCTAAACGATTAAAAGTATTAACGCTCCCTATGAACTATTAAAGGCATTTGACTGTTTCAATGGCGTTATGGCTCTGGGCAGAGACTAGGGGAGGCTGGGAATTGTAGGCAGAACTACTGTTGTTGTTTTTGTTGTTGTTGTGTGTTGTTCCACTTGTGTAGATTATAGTATTGATAGTGGAACGCCTATCTTAAACCTCCATCGTTTTGCAGACCTGCTTCCTAAGACAAAGTCCTGTTTAACGATGTGACCGAACAGATTTTATTACAGTTAATCATCATACTGGATAATAAATGCAGGTTTGACACGAGATCTCTTTTTTCACACGCCTTCGTTGTCATCTCAAGTGAGCTATTATAAACGTCTCTTTATAAATCCTCCCTGTTATCCACAGAAATATCTTCACAGCTACAAACCTCTTCCTCCTGTCACATTTGTTTTATCTTTCTATTTTATGCCTGTGCGAGGTTGCCAGGGATGTTCTGGAACACTCCATGTGAATCCTGACTCATTCCTGAGAGGTGCTTTCAGATAACCTTTCCCAGGGTGCACCTCTGTCCGTAGACAAGGATTATCTACTGCTGGAGAAAGTGCTCATGAATTAACCAGCAGCGCCCTCAGGAAACGCATCGACCAGCACGATAGATAACTAATAATTAGAGTCCCTGCTTTTTTTTACTCTGGCATCGTGTCGGACACCTAAAGCGAGAAAAGCTAGTATGTAATAAGATCCTGGCATTTGAAGGAATCTCTGTACCTCTGGGCCTCAATTATAGCTCGAATGACTGACGAAAACAAGTCTATTTATGAGATGATTCAACCAGGGTACCACCTGATACCTGTCATCTCCCCATAACCCCAGAAAGGAGGCCACGGAGGACAAAAGAGAGAGAGAGAGAGAGAAGGGGGAGAGAGAGAGAGGGAGGGAGGGAGGAAGAGAAGAATGGGAGGGCGTGAAGCTTTGCCCACGTAGAAGGAACATAAACAAGGTCCAGAGAGGCGCGGTCCGGGCCGTGAAGAAGCCCCCGTGATCACCTGGGTGTTTGGTTACAGTGAGGTTCAGGTTCGGTCAGAACTCGGCCCTTTCCTCCCCATTGTCCAGCGAACAATGGCTCCGGGCCAACGAGGGTTGTGTATTGATTTTTATCAGGGCTTACTCGCCACTCTACTGAGCAAACAGGGAGAGACAGCGCCCAGGACCGCTCTCTCTTCCTGAAGATGAAAGGAGAGAAATACACGAGGGGAAGAGCTAGTCTAGACATTTGGGCTTGGTGAGAAGGGTTGCGCAGAGGCGAGGTGTGTGGAGGGATGTCCTCCGGCCGTCTTAGTTCAGGTGTGTAATTGCTGCTCAGAGGATAAATGGCCGGAGGGTTGGCGTGTTGCTGATTGCTCTACCTCAGGCTGTCTGTCCCTCGCCGCCAAAACACGCGTTGCAAAATTCAATCCGGTTCTCATATGATCCATAATGCATGACTTCCCTTCCACAACATGAACGACCTTTGACCTGTGGTTAGTCGCTCTGCGCACAATGTGGTCTCAGACTTGTGTCGCGTGTGCCACAGTCAGTGTGTGTGTGTGTGTGTGTGTGTGTGTGTGTGCGCGCGTGTGTGTGCGTGCCAGGGATCTGAGTAGAGGGAAGCAGCCACTGCCCTGTAGTTCTCTTTGTACTCTGCCGCTGTATAGAGAGACGCCATTGTGGAGCCTTTTGTACGCAGTCTGCAGCGCTAAAACAGCAGCTCGCCCACTCGGACCCAACAGGACCAGGCTAAAACAGCAGCTCGCCCACTCAGACCCAACAGAACCAGGCTAAAACAGCAGCTCGCCCACTCGGACCCAACAGAACCAGGCTAAAACAGCAGCTCGCCCACTCGGACCCAACAGAACCAGGCTAAAACAGCAGCTCGCCCACTCAGACCCAACAGAACCAGGCTAAAACAGCAGCTCGCCCACTCGGGTCCAACAGAACCAGGCTAAAACAGCAGCTCGCCCACTCAGACCCAACAGAACCAGGCTAGAACAGCAGCTCGCCCACTCGGGTCCAACAGGACCAGGCTAAAACAGCAGCTCGCCCACTCGGACCCAACAGGACCAGGCTAAAACAGCAGCTCGCCCACTCGGGCCCAACAGGACCAGGCAGGCTGTGAATGGTCAGCCTGTCTCTCAGCCCGGGCCTTGTGACTCTGTCTTGGCAGCTTGTGTTTTGTCCGAGAAAGAAAATGGAGAGGTTTTTTTTTGCATTGAAGTGCAGCAAAATACACAGCATGTTGTAATGGGGGGTGTATTGAGCAAGTGTTTTTCAGAGGGTTACTGTGGTGGCCTAGTAACTAGACCCAAGGCCTTAACCTCAAGAGCTGAACCGATCAACCACATCCAGGCTAAATTCACTTTACAATCAGTAACGGAGAGAAGGTTTAATATCTCACTGACAGGTGCAATGAGGAAGTGAGTCTTAACTTCCTCTTCCTCACACGAACGCCAGGCGTGTCCGGCGGTATCCCTTTGTAATCAGATTTTGCTGTGTTGAGCTCTGCGATTCATCCAAATGACATG
>NC_140240.1:30899149-30916649 GCF_949987555.1 Borostomias antarcticus
CGACGAGGCCAAGCGCATCAAGGCCGAGCAGGACAAGGAGCTGTCCAAGTTCCAGAACGTGCTCAAGAACCGCAAGAAGGAGGTGAGGGGGGTGGGGTGTGTGTGTGTGTGTGTGTGTGTGTGTGTGTGTGTGTGTGTGTGTGTGTGTGTGTGGGGGTGTGTGTGTGTGTGTGTGTGTGCGCGCGTCAGACATGAAGGTGTGAACACAGACACATCCTCCTCCTGACTGCAGCTGTCCTCCTACTCCTCTGGTCTGTTTATAGTCCCTCCTCCTCTCTTTATAGCCCCTCCTCCTCTCTTTATAGCCCCTCCTCCTCTCATTATAGACCCTCCCCCTCTCTTTATAGCCCCTCCTCCTCTCTTTATAGCTCCTCCTCCTCTCTGTATAGCCCCTCCTCCGTCTTGCTGAGCGGATAAGAGAGCCCTATCATCATTACGGCGCCCGGGGTGTATTTATAGAAACGGTGTTTGCTACGGACACACTGAGCTGCTAGATCCCTGTGAAATCTCTCGTAAAGGTATTGAGTAACAGGCCTCGAACAGCGGGACGAAATCCGCCCAGTCCTGCCTGTCATCCATCTAACCGGTAAATGGCTGGCAATTATAGAGCACTTTTACCCAGAGTGCTTTACAATGGCCTCTCATTCACACATTCACACACCAATGGCGGCAGCTGCATCTAATCATGTAATAGCTTTTCACAGACCCACAGAAAAAGAGTTGACTGGGGTACTTGGGCATAATATCTATGTGTAAGTGGTCACGGTGTTCAGGTGCTTCAGAACGATCGGCGTTGGTCGTAGGCACAGCAGGGGTGGGCGGTGGGGAGTTAGTCGTGGGGTACGTGACGGGGGTACTTGCCTTGACAGACAAACACCTTCAGCCAATCAGCGTTCAGCAAACCTTTGCCAAATCAAGTCGGAAGAACGGCAAAAACATATTTTCCACCGAGAAACTCCGCTAGTGCATACTCTTGTTAAAGTGTTGTGATTAAGTCTATTTCTGCAATAACTGCACTTATAGCTGCGTTTATTCTTCTAACGTTAACGTTACCACTCGTTGCTTCGGGAGCCGCCATGTTTGTTTAGCGAGCGGCAGGGACACGAACCAATCAGGGGCTGCTTTCCACTGTGGGGCGGGACAGCAGTTAAAACGCAGTCCCTGATTGGCCCGGTATGGTCTGGATTTTGGGATAAAGGCTCTGGAGGAGGCGAAGACCAGGGCTGAGTTTCCCAGAGGCATCGTAGCGCTACGATGAACGTATGAATGCCGTAGCTTACGATGAACGTAGCGCTACGATGCCTCTGGGAAACTCAGCCCTGGACCGTTCTGCGTTAGTGAAACAGAATGTGACCTGGCGAGGGCGGGATGGTCGTACCAGGCGAGACCGTGATTCTAGGGGCTGTTTTCTGCTCCGGGCGCTCACGGCAGGCAGTGGGCCTGTGGGCCGAACGCCGCAGAAACGCTGTCAAGCGTATGAAAGAAGACATTACCCAGACTCCACCTGGAGAGAAACGATAGGGTGTATCTGAACTCTGCCGTGGCGTTCCCACCTGGCCCTGGTTCACAAACGAGCAGTGCGGTCTCTGTTTTTATGGATCTGATCTTTAATGGAGATATTCCTTGTTTTTCTCTCTCTTTTTGTCAGAGCGAGTTCCAACGCGTAGGCCTGCTATTAAGAAGAGGTGCACGATATATCGGCAATCATATCGGTATCGGACGATGTTAGGCATTTTTTAATATGTCGGTATCGGTCCGATGTGCAAAACAGGGCAGATGTGAACAATTATTTCTGTCTAGCTGCTGTTGTGTGTTGTTGTTTTTGAGAGGAAACGATGTGTAAACCTATGATTTATCAAGTTTTCCAAATGTTTTGGAAATAGACACAGAGTTGACTTGTGCTTTTCAGGATGTACAAAATTTGATTATCATAGACACTTGTTTTTATAAAGAACATATCGACATCGGTAAATATCGGTTATCGGCCATAACAGCAATATTGATATCAATCAAATCAATCAATCAAAGCTTTATTTGTATAGCGCATTTCATACACAGAGGCAACACAATGCGCTTTACAGAGAACAAGGGAGGTGGGTATACGACCCACCCCTACATATTCCAGAGGGAAGCAAAAAAACAGTATCACCCAGGGGCCAGAAAAGTGAGCTGTAAAAATTCTTCCCTTTTCGTCCATTGCTCACTTCTGGCCACCCACCTGTGTTGTGACTTCCTATCACACAGCCAGCCAACACAGCGGTTACCTCCGAGAGATACCGCCTACACTCCGCATCTCTGGGTGAACTTGCGACCGGTGGGTGTTCACAGCATGATGGGAATGTTTTTTTGATAGACACACACACAGTACAGTATCAGCTCATGTTGGCGTGCAGGGCAGATCCGGTGTAAGGTCAGACAAACACGGCCCACACACTGGCTTGGCCTGAACGCACACTGGCTTGGCCTGAACGCACATTTTAACGAGCGAGTTTTGTTTACAGCTGCTGTGTGGTAGCCCACGGTGTTTTTGATTGGTTGGACTATACCTGCTGTGCCCCACAGGGAGTGGCCAGTGACGTGATTAAGTCTTTTCCGCTGTCCTCTGGCGCCCTCTTCAGCGCCCACGCGCAGGATGTACTCGGCTTCGGTGCCTCGCCGTGTCTGTTTTCAGCTTCCCACCTGGGTCAAACGCTATTCGCAACTTCTTGGTGGTGCACTTGATTGGGCGCGCGTGTCACGCTGAAACCCTATGGGACGGGTGCAGGAGCGTTTGACCCAGGTCTGCTCGGTTGGTCTGATGCCTTTCCTCTCTCTGATGTCAGTGGACTTGACACTGGCTTTGAGAATGTTTTTTGAGTGGGTGTTCTCTCCCTCTCTTTTCCAAAACTCTTAAGTTGTTTGGTAGAACGTGGGACTGATGAAGGAAACGGTGTTGTACTTAGATTCGGCAAAAAAAGGCATTAAATAAGCATTTCGATGGTCAAACATCCAAACAATGGCAGTTACAATTCCTTCCCACTGAATGGATTACACGTTGCAATCTACGACTTGTAGATCGACAACCAGTTGTCATATTGTTGCTGGTTACTAAAGCCAATATTAGGCTATTAGCTTGTATTTTGATTCTGCAGAAGAGGCATTGGAATCTGATTCAGTGGTGTTTGTACCTGTCATTCACACTCTTCTGTCTCTGACAACTTGTTGTCATCATTATTGGGAGTTACCTCTGTCTAGATCCCAGACTAAAGCCGATCCTAGCCTGAGGTAAACCATGATGCTAATATTTAGCCCGTAGAGGGCCCGTCATACAGATGGATGGATTATAGTATTATACTAGCTAGCTAGCTAGCCTGCCCCTGGTGCTAATCTCTTTTCCCAGAGACCAGCCTGATCATACGGATGACCTAGTACTACCATATCTGTCCCATAGTAAGCCAATACAGAAAGCTCGGTAATCATGTTAGCCTCATGCTAACCGGTACAGAGGCGCATATTGATGACCTAACTGTAGTAGGCCTACTGTCCTGATGGTGGCTAGCTATTTAGTTAGCATCAGACAGGAAGAATGGAAGCCAGGCTAGCCTGATGCTAACCTGTGGGCCACACGACTACTAGACTATTCTGGCTAAGTGTCCTGGTGGGAGCTAGTTAGCCTCAGAGAGGAAGAGGTCTGGTCTGGACTCTGGAGGGTGGAGAGGGCTCTAGGGATGACCCAGGTCTTTCAGGGGCAGTGGTAGGGGATGGTTGCCTATTTATACGATGGGGCTTTTGTAAGTATCTACAGTGTTTTTTTTGTTCTTTTGCCGTTCTCTGTCACTGTCGGTTTGGATTTCTTTCCCCCCCTTGTGGTTTAGGCTACTTCATGGCCAAAGTTCACCAGCATTTGTGTGGCAATTCCATCAAGACACATCCCTTTCTCCCCGATGAGGGATTGCGTTCTCTGGTTTCGTCACACTGGCCTTTTTTCGGCGCCAGTCGACCCATGTGCCCTCCCCAAAGCCCACACACGCACATGAAACATCCATTGTTTCCTCTCTTTCTCCACAAACATCCCTCCTCTCCCCGTCTCTGTTCCAGGAGCAGGAGTTTCTCCAGAAGCAGCAGTTTGACCTGGACGGAGCCCTGAAGAAGATCATCCAGCAGCACAAACACGAGCTGGCCACCATCGAGAGAGACTGCCTCAACCACAAGCAGCAGCTCCTCCGAGGTGAGCGGAGACCACCGTCTCTCCAAAGATTCAACATACTGCGAGGAAAAGTGTCTGTTGCCGTCGTACCGTGTGACACGCACAAACAAAAAAAGGCCAACGGTTTCTCAAAAGACGGGCCTATTTCGGGCTTCGCTACACAAACAGTAGGGTCGGCTGGTTGTACCTCACACGGTAGAACAGCCACCATAACACACATAGTAACAACCACTCCACCGACGAGCCAGAATACCTCAACCCCACCAAGCAACGTCTCCTCAAAGAGAAAAGCTATTGTGAGTCACAAACAGCACACGCACAGTGACACAGCAGAAGTACAAACGGCCTCTTTGAAGCCGAGGGTCAGCAAAGCCACAATCGTTTTAATGTCCGGGAGTGAGGCTCCACCACCCTCAGCTGACCCGAGCCCAGAGCTACACACTTCGCCCAGCTTGACCCCTGACCCTTGACCCCTGATCCCTGGGCTTATACATGGTTAAGGGGCCTGGGGACTTACTTAACGAGGCATAGACCCTCAGAAATGTCCCCTAGCTCAACGCGGCCATTGAGGAGGTGAGGAAAAAGTTAGGCCGTGTTGTTCAGAGGAGAATGACTGTGTGTGAGAGGACGCAATCTAAGAGTCGACATCTGAGTTAGTACCGGAAGTACTGGTAAACAATCGGCATGTAACGATTCACTCAACTCACGATGCGATTCACGATGCAGGGTTGACGATGCGATTTCCTCACGATTTTTTTTACAAGATGAACTTGCAGACAAATTATAACTGAAAGATCATGGTAGGGCACCAATCCCGTACAATCCTTGCATGCTGTTTTTGTTTTGTCTGTTAACTTCTTGCCATTTTCATTTCTGAAAACAGGGAAGCCAAAATGCGTCCACATGTCTGACTTGAAACTTCCTCGATTTCGAACTCACGCGATACATGCACGTTTGCCGCTGTCATGTTCCTTGTTCTGTCAGAAATAAGTGACATGACGCAGACAAAAGTAGGTGGCGCCCTCTGCTGTTCAAAAAAGGGCATCGCAATGGCATTTCATCTGCACCGATTTGAATTGTGACACAAATTTCTTTATTTTTAACTGCATCGCGAGGCATCATTACATGTCTAGTAAACAAACTAGGGCATCGTTACATGCCTAGTAAACAAACTAGGGCATCGTTACATGCCTAGTAAACAAACTAGGGCGTCGTTACATGCCTAGTAAACAAACTAGGGCATCGTTACATGCCTAGTAAACAAACTAGGGCATCGTTACAGGCCTAGTAAACAAACTAGAGCATCGTTACATACCTAGTAAACAAACTAGAGCATCGTTACATGCCTAGTAAAAAAACTAGCCATACTTTCCTTGACGTATTTCCTTGTCTATCTGTGTGTCTTCGGTGTTGGTGTGCATTCTTTATGCATGTGTGTATGTCCTGTTTACTAATGTGTGTGTGCGCGTGTGTGTATCTGTGCGCGTGTGTGTGTGTGTGCAGCGCGGGAGGCGGCCATGTGGGAGCTGGAAGAGCGCCACCTGCAGGAGAAGCACCAGCTGTTGAAGCAGCAGCTGAAAGACCAGTACTTCATGCAGAGACACCAGCTGCTCAAGAGGCACGAGAAGGTGAGGCCCAGACGACGGAGGCTAGTCCAGCCTCAGATTAAAGGCTGGACTGAGTGTTCAGACACTCAACACTGTCGTTTCATGTACTTTAGCCGTAGGTTTATTCATGTTTTGATTGGCTCTCACAGCAGTTATGAACAGAGTCAGAGCACCGTCTCCCTGAATGGACAGATGTCTGCGCAGAGCTAATGTGGTGCCCCTCTCTCTTCCCGCGTGTGTGTGTGTGTGTGTGTGTGTGTGTGTGTGTGTGTGTGTGTGTGTGTGTGTGTCTGTATCTGTATCTGTGTGTGTGTGTGTGTGTGTGTGTGTGTGTGTGTGTGTGTGTGTGTGTGTGTGAGTGTGTGTGTGTCTGTCTGTATCTGTGTGTGTATCTGTGTGTGTATCTGTGTGTGTGTGTGTGTGTGTGTGTGTGTGTGTGTGTGTATCTGTATCTGTGTGTGTGTGTGTGTGTGTATATCTGTGTGTGTGTGTGTATCTGTGTGTGTGTGTATCTGTGTGTGTGTGTGTGTGTGTGTATCTGTGTGTGTGTGTGTGTGTGTGTGTATCTGTGTGTGTGTGTGTATCTGTGTGTGTGTGTGTGTGTGTGTATGTATCTGTGTGTGTGTGTGTGTGTGTGTGTGTATCTGTGTGTGTGTGTGTGTGTGTGTGTGTGTGTGTGTGTATCTGTGTGTCTGTATCTGTGTGTGTGTGTGTGTGTGTGTGTGTATCTGTGTGTGTGTATCTGTATCTGTGTATCTGTGTGTGTGTGTGTAGGAGATGGAGCAGATGCAGCGCTATAACCAGCGTCTGGTGGAGGATCTGAAGAGTCGTCAGGGTCAGGAGAGAGGTCGCCTGCCCAAGATCCAGCGCAGCGAGGCCAAGACGCGCATGGCCATGTTCAAGAAGAGCCTCCGCATCACCGGCCCCGCCGGCTCGCCCGAGCAGGAGAGAGACAAGGTCAAACAGGTCAGGACACACCTCCCACCTCCACCCTCACTTCCTCCGCCCTTCCTTCCTTCCTTCCTTCCTTCCTTCCTGCATCCTTCCTTCCTTCCTTCCTTCCTTCCTTCCTTCCTTCCTTCCTTCCTTCCTTCCTTGTTTCCTTTCTTCCTTCCTTCATCCTTGCTTCCTTTCTTCATCCTTCCTTGCTTCCTTCCTTTCTTCCTCCGCCCTTCCTTTCTTGCTTCCTTCCTTCATCGTTCCTTCCTTCCTTCCTTCATCCTTCCTTCCTTCCTTGCTTCCTTCCTTCCTTCCTTCCTTCCTTCCTTCCTTCCTTGCTTCCTTCCTTCCTCCGCCCCTTCCTTCCTTTCTTCCTTGCTTCCTTCCTTCATCCTCATCCTTCCTCCCTTCATTCCTTCCACTTTGATTACACATGGACATTCATATGTATCTTTCAGATCATATGTGCTAAAGTCTTGACTTGACTTTCTTGATTTTATTTGAGTTCAGTGTGAATTAGCTGGTTTAGTGCTCCTCTAGATCAAGATCACGCTGTTATAATGGAAAGTTTAATAAAAGACAGCAGCCGATCTCAGTGGGTTGTGAGTGTTTCTGAGGAGAATAAGTGAACGTTTGTGGTTTGTTTGTTGTTGTTTGTTGTTTTCCTGGTCCAGTTTGCGGCCCAGGAGGAGAATATAAGTGAGCGTTTGTTGTTGTTTGTTGTTGTCCTGGTCCAGTTCGCGGCCCAGGAGGAGAAGCGTCAGAAGAACGAGCGTCTCCATCAGCACCAGAAACACGACAACCAGATGAGAGACCTGCAGCTGCAGTGTGACGCCAACGCCCGAGAGCTGCAGCAGATGCAGGTGCGCCTCGACACACACACACACACACACGCACGCAGGCACACACACACACACACACGCATACACGCACACACACACATACACACACACACATGCTCGCACACACACATTGCAGGGGCCCAAATATAGTTCCATTGCTGTCATGTTGATGGGCCGTTTAACAAGTGTCACATGTTATAGATACGAGCTTCTAGGATGAACATAACATGCTTACATGCACATACATACACACACATACTGTACATATATGATGGTATAATATATATAATAATGATGTACAGTAAGCATGCAGAAAAACCACTAACACCAGGTGAATTATGGGTACAGAAAACATCTCCTCCTACAAATGCAAGGGCTGCCAATAATGGAGGAGATTGAGCGATATTTATATTTATCAGTCTGCTTTGCTCCACACCTGGTCAGCTCCATACTCCTCTGACTACTAACCTATGGACCTGACCCAGGCTGCCAGATATGAACATGATTAGCTAGTATTAGACACATGTAGCCTGGCTGGATAATGGCTTTTACCAGCAGCTGCTACTTCAGCTGTTTAGAGAGAAACACCTCTTCTGAATGTCAAAAGAGCAGCCGACTTCCAACAGGAACTCCTCACTGAGGCCCTCATCACTCACAATCACATCCTCACTGAGGCCCTCATCACTCACAATCACATCCTCACTGAGGCCCTCATCACTCACAATCACATCCTCACTGAGGCCCTCATCACTCACAATCACATCCTCACTGAGGCCCTCATCACTCACAATCACATCCTCACTGAGGCCCTCATCACTCACAATCACATCCTCACTGAGATCCTCATCACTCACAATCACATCCTTACTGAGATCCTCATCACTCACAATCACATCCTCACTGAGGCCCTCATCCATCACAATCACATCCTCACTGAGGCCCTCATCACTCACAATCACATCCTCACTGAGGCCCTCATCCATCACAATCACATCCTCACTGAGGCCCTCATCAATCACAATCACATCCTCACTGAAGTCCTCATCCATCACAATCACATCCTCACTGAGGCCCTCATCACTCACAATCACATCCTCACTGAGATCCTCATCACTCACAATCACATCCGGTGCATTAGCATGGACATCTGAAAATACATGATAGACACACACACACACATTCACTCACCCATGTACACTCACTCATGTACACACACACACGAGCACTCTCACAGATGTGTATGAGCACACGCATATAAAAAACACACACACACACACATTTGGAGTCCAACACACGAACACACACACACACATGTGTATTCAAACATAAATGTACGAACACATAGCAAACACAGACACACAACTGTAAATGTTTGCAGTGTATAACATCCCCGCGTTTGTGTGTGTGTGTGTGTGTGCGTGCGTGTGCATGTGTACGTGTGTGTGTGTGCGCGTGTGTGTGTGCATGCCTGTGTGTGTGCATGCGTGTGTGTGTGCGCGTGTGTGTGTGTGCGCGTGTGTGTGCATGCCTGTGTGTGTGTGTGTGCATGCGTGTGTGTGCGTGTGTGTGTGTGTATCAGAACGAGAAGTGCCACCTCCTGATCGAGCACGAGACCCAGAAGCTGAAGGAGCTGGATGAGGAGCACAGCCAGGAGCTGAGGGAGTGGAGGGAGAAGCTCCGCCCCCGAAAGAAGGTAAAGGTCACAGGTCACACACCTGGTCACACACCTGGTCACACACCTGGTCTCACACCTGGTCTCACACCTGGTTTCACACCTGGTCACACACCCGGTCTCACACCTGGTCACACACCTGGTCTCACACCTGGTCTCACACCTGGTCTCACACCTGGTCACACACCTGGTCACACACCTGGTCACACACCTGGTCTCACACATGGTCTCACATCTGGTCTCACACCTGGTCACACACCTGGTCTCACACCTGGTCACACACCTGGTCACACACCTGGTCACACACCTGGTCACACCTGGTACCTGGACGGTGTGATGCGCTTAAAGACCCTGGAAACAGGGGGTCCGTGGTGGCGTAGTGGTCTAGCGCAATAGCGCATTCACCAAAATGGGGGAAAAAAACAGAAAATAAATGTATACAAAATATTTATAAAAAGACTCTGTAAACTTGTTTATCAAACATTCCGATTTTAATGCCTAAATGCATGTCCAGGTTGGCTAAAGCAGAAAGGAATTGTCGTTCAAACGCGTAGCGTGAATGGATGAACGCAATTGGCTAGCGGTGCTGGAGGCCCGGCGAGACTGACGCCGTGATTGGTTGTGTGAGACTGACGCCGTGATTGGTTGTGTGAGACTGACGCTGTGATTGGTTGTGTCCAGGCGCTGGAGGAGGAGTTTGCCAGGAAGCTCCAGGAGCAGGAAGTGTTCTTCAAGATGAGCGGCGAGTCGGAGTGCCTGAACCCGTCCGCTCAGGGACGCATCTCCAAGTTCTACCCCATCCCCAGCGTCCACTCCACGGGCTTCTGAGGGCCCGGGACCCGGCCGGGGGACAGGGGACAGCCAGGGGACAGGACTCGGGGACAGGACCCGGCCGGGGACAAGACAGCCAGGGGACAGGACACAGCTGGGGACAGGACACAGCCCGGGGACAGGACCCGGCCGGGGGACAGGGGACAGCCAGGGGACAGGACACAGCTGGGGACAGGACACGGCCAGGGGACAGGTACACATGCAGGAGAGGAGACACGCGTGTAGCAACGCGCCAAAGAGACGCACGCACAGTGAGTGACACGCACAAACACTGTCGGAATACAGTGTGCGCACACACACACACACACACACGCACACACGACTAATCAGACTGAGCCTCTGCTGCCTTGGCCCTTGTCCACTGTCGGTGGAACGAGGGCGCATGTGTGTGAGGGGGTACGGTAGCGTACCCCCAACTCTGGAAGAACTCTCTAGAAGCTACGGTATATGAAGACCCTGAATGCTGTGTTATACATATATCTCACATCTCAATTTCATTTTTCTGTCTCATAACTGCAACTGTAATTTGACATTTTATCAACAATGAATTATCAAGAAGAATATTATTCACCTCTTAACTCAGCATCCTGGCACTTTGGCCATCGCCTTGAAAACCACTTAAGTCTTTTTCTCTCTCTTGCTCTTTTTAACAATAATTTGTGATTATATATATTTTTCCCTTGAAGAATCCAGTGCCTGTGTAATTTGACTTTGGGTCCCTGAATATAAGCAAGTATTTTACAAAACAAATTTGCTGCTGGATTTCTGTCCTGTTAGGTATTTGCACTACTACAGTATGAAAGAAAGCATTTTTATACCACATAAACACAACACGGTGAACTTCATTGTTCGGTATATATGGCGATGCTTGAGAGAGATACATGATGATATGATTATTGAATAGAATGTCTCTCTGGTATTAAAGAGCACACGTTTATGAAAAGCCGAGTGGAGATAAGCATGATATATTTTGGATGCAATCACAGTTATTATTACAGTTTGCAATGAACTGCGGGTGGGGTTCCCAATTTGTTATGCATGAATATGAATGCAGCTCTGTCATGTTTTACATTATATCTAATAAAAATACTGCTTTTGTAGCTTGTACAGTAATAGTCATTTAGTCTGAATGACTACAGTCGTTTGTTTGAAAATCATCATTTTCAGGGTTTGAGCAGCCGTTCAGTCATCCTCAACTCTCCAGACTCCAGAAATCTGTGTGACCTATGAAACGGTTAGTTAGATAGTTAGTTAGTTTGTTTGTTTGTTTGTTAGTTCGTTAGTATGTTAGTTAGTCAGTTAGTTAGTTAGTTCATTAGTTAGTTAGTTCGTTAGTTAGTTAGAATTTCAGTTTTAGTATGTCTATTGTAATCTATTAAAATATCTGATCTTTAGGTATTTTGCTTCCCGATACGCCTGCATGGCTTTCAAGTTCTTTTTATAAAATACTATTTTATCATACAATACTAGCTAATAGCCTTACTATTTTTACAAGACATATGAAGATACCGTTGTTCTTGTGGTGACCCCTTGTATAGATCTTTGAATAAAACTTTTTCAATGTCTCATCTCAAGTTAATTTTAAATACATTCTTTGACTGTACTATGTCTGAATGTAACAAATGGTATTTCATCAAGATGAATGTGATGTCTGTCTGGACAAGTTGAACGGTTTTCATTTGATCTTTTGAAACAGTGTAACAAATGTAATCATAGAAATTGATTATTATCTGCTCTGAAGTAATATGATCTTCAACGCAATTGTAAAAGTTTTTTTGGGGGGAAAGTTCTGTAACAAAATTGTACTTCCAAAAAATGTACCTGACTGGTTTGGGCCATCAAGACCTTTGATTGGTCCATTTTGTAATCTCACTCTGTTCTGGTTGGCTGCAGGAGGTAACCATCAGCCAATGCTCATTTGTGATTGGTCGGTTATATTGATGTGCACAACCAAACTTCATGATGTCATAAAGGAGTGCTGTGCACCTTTCATTAAGATGCTCTGCCACTAGCTATTTATAAGGTAACCAACATACCTACTGTACACTATGATATCTGTATTGTATGTGTATCTGTATCATTTATTTGAAGCGCGTCTCAAATATAAAATCTCAAGTGAATCAGAAATATAATTGGGAAAATCAATAATGTCATTTATCTTGCCATGATTTCAGTTAGATTTCTGAAATGTACTGTATATTGATTGAATTCTGAATGTTGTTTGAGGAAATTGAAGAATTACCATGAAAATCATATGCATTTTTTAATTGAGCTTAATTTCTAGTTTTTAGAAGGCCTGTACTGTAGATTTGCATTATTTTGTAAATAAACAAAATTCCTGTCTCTTTCTGTGTTTATTGACTCTGCAACAACAAACCTTATACACAAGTACTTTATTACATAGTGGTACCACTAAAATACATTTACCATGGCTTCTATCAGATATATAAAAAAGCATTTAAAATATTACATAGAGCCAGAAAACCAACAATCCACCTCATAGCACGTTTCCCACTGTGTTCATGAAACGAGGTGAATCTGAAAAGAACCCAGTCCCTAAAAACAGTTTAAAAAAAACAACTAAAAACATCTTTTAACAAAATCCCTGACTTCATCAATACACATCAGTGCATGAAACACCGTCAACAGTCAAACAGGAAACTAGATAACGACCAGCGAGTCCATTTCTCCCCTGGCGTTGGTGGAAGGATAGTAAAGCTGCTCGTCTTCTCCATGTTCTCCATGTTCTCCATGCTCCCTCACGCTCCCACGTTCCTCCGTCTTCTCTGAGTCACCAGTGTGTATTCACCTAGCGCAGGACGACAGAGCACTGGGTTCAAGCCTTCATAAAGTTTCATTTATACTCAGTCGACAAGTGTTGTACGACTAATGTCTGTCGACCGGAAAAAATGTCGACAGACATTTAGCGTTTATACTTCAGCGAAGTGTCTGATCACCTCCGTGGTAACTTGCAGACGCGTGGCTGAGTGATCCATGGCAACGAACGTGCCTTTTATCTAGCTGTCCAATCACAGCTGTGCCTTCTATCTAGCTATCCAATCACAGCTGTGCGACGAACGTGCCTTCTATCTAGCTATCCAATCACAGCTGTGCCTTCTATCTAGCTGTCCAATCACAGCTGTGCGACGAACGTGCCTTCTATCTAGCTATCCAATCACAGCTGTGCCTTCTATCTAGCTATCCAATCACAGCTGTGCGACGAACGTGCCTTCTATCTAGCTATCCAATCACAGCTGTGCGACGAACGTGCCTTCTATCTAGCTATCCAATCACAGCTGTGCAACAAACGTGCCTTCTATCTAGCTATCCAATCACAGCTGTGCGACGAACGTGCCTTCTATCTAGCCATCCAATCACAGCTGTGCGACGAACGTGACGCCGTCTGCGACATTTCATAGTTTGGTAGGTGCAAGACGCCCCGGCCCGACACAAAAAAGTGTAGAAAGTGACGTAATTTCTCTGTCGACACTTTCAAAAGTGTTGTAGGACGAAGTATAAATTGGCGTTTAGTGTCCTGATGATGACAGCGAGTCTTCCCAACACAGCGAGGGTACATCAGAGGGTGTGTTGTGGTTCACGTACCTCTCTCGCCCTTCTCTCCTCTCCGTCCTTCTGGGCCGGCTTCCCCTGCAGACAGAGGGCCGTGTTAGACGGATCCTTCCAGAACCCTGACAGAGCACGTCCTGACCAACATTATATTCTGCAGTTCAGTCCGCCCGCTCGACCCCTGACCCCTGCCCCCTGCCTAACCACAACTCCCAGGGGTGGCGTTAGAGGGCGGAGAGTTATGCCCAGCCTGAGCTGCAGGTTCCTCCCACGGTGATGGGATTGAAACGGTACCTCGTTGGCCTGTCTGACCGGGGGACCCCGTCTCTCCCTTCTGCCCTGGTCTCCCGGGGACCCCAACTACGGCTCCGTGGGCTGAGGAGAGAACAGAACAGAGCTGTGGGCTGTGGAGAGAACAGAACAGAGCTGTGGGCTGTGGAGAGAACAGAACAGAGCTGTGGGCTGAGGAGAGAACAGAACAGAGCTGTGGGCTGTGGAGAGAACAGAACAGAGCTTCACAGACACTTTTTTTTTTCTGTTTTATTTTATTTTATTTTTTTGTGCCGTTTTATTTTTATTTTCAGTCATTTATTTGACTAATGATGATGCACCAATGATTTAGAGGTGACAGATTTTATAAGCCCTTTTGGCCCTTTCTGTTGTTATTGTTGTTCTCTGATATACAAAAGTGCAAATAAATAAATATGTTCAGCACAAGATACTCATCTTTACTCTACGAGAGTAACTGGATAAATAAAGTGTATTATTTAACTGAATTGATTTGTGTTTGGGTAGTGTTTTTACCGGCGGGCCCCGGGGGTCCGGGGGGTCCTGGAGGTCCCTGAACGACGCGCCCCGAGTCCCGAACCACGTCACTCAACAGGTCATGGGCTTTAAGAAACAGTGAGACGTTACAATAATGAACCTTTCAGGCTATTTCCTGTATGTTTTTAAGAGTATTCTAGAGTTTTGTAGCGTGTTTTGGAGCATGGATGGCTAACAGACTTACACTTGATGTAATCAGTCACTTTGACCGCCATGTTGGCGAAGTCGTCAGTATCAGCCAGGCTCCGCCCCTGGCTGGTCTTGGGGTCGAGGATGTGGCTGTAACCAGGCGCACCCTGGTCTCCCTTGTGCCCCGGGGGTCCAGGGGGCCCGGGAAGACCTGGGTGTCCGAACATGCCCCGCCTCAAACCGTCGCCTGGAGAGACACACGACGAAGACAAAGACAACATGGTGGATAAGGGACCTGATCGGAGGTCATGGAGGTCACGTCGGTGAGAGATGCGTGGATTTGAACGAGACGATATCTTGGGGAACTCAAAAGAGATCGGCCACAGGTTCATCATGCTTCCATCTTGGCTCAGTCAACCATTCCAGTCCCCACGGTCATCTCATGGTATTGTATGTGTTCATGTTCGTTCGCTTGCGCTCGCTAAGTAGCCATCTTTATTTGTGTTCATGTTCGTTCGCTTGCGCTCGCTAAGTAGCCATCTTTACCCACTGGACACCGGCGTAGTGACGTCTGTGACGGTCCCCTTGGTTCTGCCTGCCTTGCTGTGTGTTCTATCTTTCCAGGTTTGGGGCTGGTGGGCGGGGCCAGGAGGACCGTCAAGCTGATTGGGTGATTGGGAGCTGGTGGGCGGGGCCAGGAGGACCGCCAGGCTGAGTGATTGGGAGCTGGTGGGCGGGGCCAGGAGGACCGTCAGGCTGAGTGAGTGATTGGGAGCTGGTGGGCGGGGCCAGGAGGACCGTCAGGCTGAGTGATTGGGAGCTGGTGGGCGGGGCCAGGAGGACCGTCAGGCTGATTGAGTGATTGGGAGCTGGTGGGCGGGGCCAGGAGGACCGTCAGGCTGATTGGGTGATTGAGAGCACCTGGGCTCAGCTGATCAGCCTCCTATATATTGTCCTGCCATTCAGTGTTCTGGGAGATTAGCTGAATTCCAAATCGCGCACTTAGGTGAAAGTGCAGAGCACTCGCGGCCTTGTGGCCTTACATGCGCGTTCCCGCTAAGTCCACAAGGGCTCAGGGTCCCAAAACGGAATCGCTAGGTCCACAAGTGCGCCACGCCGCCATTTTGCGCACTGTAACCGCACTTACCGAAAGTCCGCAATTTCACGGACTTAGGAGCAGAAAATACCCACAGCCCACCGCGTCTCATGTGTCACAGTGCTTGAGTGCATCCGAGTCATGATCCGAGTGCATCACACATAAATGATGACATTTGCAGATAACACAACATTTATCTTGAAATCCACATGCTGCAAACATATCCCACCCAACCTTATTTTTTAATTATCATTAAATTAAAACAGACGTCAATCGGTCAATTTGCAGAGCTGAAGGGAGGTCAGAGCAGCCTCTGCGTCGGAGGAACGCGGCAGCCAATGAAAACGAAGTGGGAGGGGCATTGAGCGAAAAGTGCTGTCCCATTTAATTCACGGCCCTGCACCCTCTGGCCCTTCAGCTGACGTCAATTAAGTGCTCAGGCCTCAGGCCACAAGTGCGGTTTGCGCACTCAGATTGGGATTCATCTTACGTCTCCCAGACACACGGCGTATGTGTGTCTGTAACTTTAGTTTGTAATTAAATATTTGATTACTCTGAGTTTCGGTTATCGGTCTTCCCTTTTTGGTTTTGTTTATGTCATGTTCTTGAGCCGGTCGTGACGTCATTACTGCAACCTATTGTACTGGCTCAGACATCCAGAATACCCACTTAAGTTACGTATCTATATAACTTCTACTTCCTGGTCGAGGACACTGGCGTATCTATATAACTTCTACTTCCTGGTCGAGGACACTGGCGTATCTATATAACTTCTACTTCCTGGTCGAGGACACTGGCGTATCTATATAACTTCTACTTCCTGGTCGAGGACACTGGCGTATCTATATAACTTCTACTTCCTGGTCGAGGACACTGGCGTATCTATATAACTTCTACTTCCTGGTCGAGGACACTGGCGTATCTATATAACTTCTACTTCCTGGTTGAGGACACTGGCGTATCTATATAACTTCTACTTCCTGGTTGAGGACACTAGCGTATCTATATAACTTCTACTTCCTGGTTGAGGACACTGGCGTATCTATATAACTTCTACTTCCTGGTCGAGGACCTGGACTCACTCTTCATGTACTGCTGCACCTCTGTGCGGAGCGCGTCCCGGTGGGCGTTCTCTGCGTAGGACACCCGCGGTCGGGGCAACCCAGAGTGGCCCTCTGGACCAGGGGGCCCGGGTGGGCCTGGAGGCCCCTGGAAACCAGCATCTAGGACGGGGCAGGAGAATGGGAGAGTATGATGACAGGATAGATACAAATGCATCTTGGTAGTCTCTTCAACGAGACCAAATATAAATGACATTGTTCATGTCTTTTGGGTTTGATGTAGAGGAATCTCTGGGTAATCTATCCACTGCCCATGGGCGTTCACTTAAATCACATAACAGACTCCAGAGTCAATACTCACTCTGTAGGTAGACTCCAGAGTCTATACCAATACTCACTCTGTAGATAGACTCCTGAGTCAATACTCACTCTATAGATAGACTCCTGAGTCAATACTCACTCTGTAGGATGACCCCAGAGTCAATACTCACTCTGTAGGATGACCCCAGAGTCAATACTCACTCTGTAGGATGACCCCAGAGTCAATACTCACTCTGAAGGATGACCCCTGAGTCAATACTCACTCTGTAGGATGACCCCAGAGTCAATACTCACTCTGCAGGTAGACTCCTGAGTCAATACTCACTCTGCAGGTAGACTCCTGAGTCAATACTCACTCTGCAGGTAGACTCCTGAGTCAATACTCACTCTGTAGGTAGTCTCGTATGTCTTCCAGTCTGTACCC
>NC_140240.1:30919149-30926649 GCF_949987555.1 Borostomias antarcticus
TGATGTCTCTGCCAGGGGCCCCGGGGGGCCCAGGAGGGCCGGGGGGGCCTGGAGCACTTCTGGACGAACCTGTTTGAGAAAGGTCAGAGGGTCGGGACTAGGCAAGGTCATATTCTGATTTACTTTATACTTGAATTAATCAGCTGGATGGATGGATGGATGGATGGATGGATGGATGGATGGATGGATGGATGGATGGATGGATGGATGGATGGATGGATGGATGGATAATGGATGGATGGATAGGAGGGTGGATGGATGGATGGATGGATGGATGGATGGATGGATGGGTGGATGAATGGATGGATGGATGGATGGATGGATGGATGGATGGATGGATGGATGGATGGATGGATGGATGGATGGATGGATAATGGATAATGGATGGATGGATGGATGGATGATGGATGGATGGATGGATGGATGGATGGATGGATGGATGGATGGATGGATGGATGGATGGATAGGAGGGTAGATGGATGGATGGATGGATGGATGGATGGATTGATGGATGGATGGATGATGGATAATGGATGGATGGATGATGGATAATGGATGGATGGATAGATGGGTGGGTGGATGGGTGGATAGATGAATGGATGAATGAATGGATGGATGGATGATGGATAATGGATGGATGGATGGATGGATGGATGGATGGATGGATGGATGGATGGATGGATGATGGATGGATGGATGGATGGATGGATGGATGGATGGATGGATGGATGATGGATAATGGATAATGGATAATGGATGGATGGATGGATGGATGGATGGATGGATGGATGGATGATGGATAATGGATGGATGGATAGATGGGTGGGTGGATGGGTGAATAGATGAATGAATGGATGGATGGATGATGGATAATGGATGGATGGATGGATGGATGGATGGATGGATGGATGGATGGATGGAGGGAGGGATGGATGGATGGATGGATGGATGGATAATGGATGGATGGATGGATGGATGGATGGATGATGGATGGATGATGGATGGATGGATGGATGAGTATCTCACCACCAGAGTAGCCAGGTATTCCTGGGGCTCCTGGAATTCCAGCCTCACCTTACAAACACACACAGAAGCTCTTTAGGAATAACTAGATACAAGAGATGAACGTTGTCTGTGGACAGGTGTGCACAACAGAGGGAAGTCTAGAACAAAAACATCTTCACACAACAGCAGACAAACATTTACCTCAACAAAACATTTGAATATTGCCATGAGCTGATACTGTAGCAGTCCCCCTCTCAGGCAGGATGTGTATTAGGAGGGAGAGTTGGCTACCTTTTGGCCCCTCTGGTC
Organism: Borostomias antarcticus; assembly: GCF_949987555.1. NCBI lineage: Eukaryota > Metazoa > Chordata > Actinopteri > Stomiiformes > Stomiidae > Borostomias > Borostomias antarcticus. The sequence goes on from NC_140240.1 coordinate 30,920,464, forward strand.
CCTCTGGGCCCTGTTCTCCAGCTGGCCCCTGGGGTCCAGACTCCCCATCTGGCCCCTGAGCTCCAGGAGGCCCCTGGTGACCCGGCTGCCCTGGAAAACCTGGGAGAAAAACCACCACAAAGTTCATACAACAACACTCATGGCAATATGTGAAAGGTAGTAGTTTACCGCTATGTACTAGGGTCTGCAATCAATAACAACGATCCTCCCTCTTAAGCACCTGTTTTATTTTAGATTGCTATTCTTGCACTTTGCCTTCAGCACTAGATAATGCTCTTAGTCACTTGTTTTAAAAAGAAGATGCACTTGTGAGTTCTGGCAAGTAGTAGTACATTGGCTTTTCCTATGTTAAATGCAATTATTGTTAGTCGCTTTGGATAAAAGGGTCTGCTAAATGACGGTAATGCAATGTAATGTACAGTAATATAGAGACGGCAAAATGTAGGTTTAAAGCAGATGTTTTGAAGATCTACTTTATTTATGGCAGCGTTGGTATCAGCTACTCACCGACCCCTGGGTCTCCAGGGGCGCCCGGTAGGCCCGGCTGGCCTGGTTCACCTGAAACAGTCAACCGGGATCCACGTTACCATCCATCAGAACCAGGCAGAACCAGTCCACCTAGTCAACAGTCTGCCAAGCCACCGTAAACAGTGGATTGTTTAGTGCACTGACTGGACCAGTCAGACTGACCTCAAACCATTCATGAAATCCTTTTACTTACCTTGGAATCCCTGCGGTCCCTCTTCACCTACAGAGAGGAGAACATTATTTAGAGGAAGAGAGACATTTTCCTTGGAACAGCACTAAAAATCAGGGTGGATCCAAACAATCCATGTTCTGTATGGAACCTACCGGGTGATCCCTACAGAACCTACAGGTGATCCCTACAGAACCTACCGGGTGATCCCTAAAGAACCTACAGGTGATCCCTACAGAACCTACCGGGTGATCCCTAAAGAACCTACAGGTGATCCCTACAGAACCTACCAGGTGATCCCTACAGAACCTACCAGGTGATCCCTACAGAACCTAGATGTGATCCCTTTGGAACCTACCAGGTGATCCCTACAGAACCTACCAGGTGATCCCTACAGAACCTACCAGGTGATCCCTACGGAACCTACAGGTGATCCCTACAGAACCTACCAGGTGATCCCTACAGAACCTACCAGGTGATCCCTAAAGAACCTACCAGGTGATCCCTACAGAACCTACCAGGTGATCCCTACAGAACCTACCCTGAGGTCCGGGTGTGCCTGCAGGTCCTGGTGGTCCAGAGAAGAAGGTTTCTGAAGGACAAGACAAGGAGAACACAGCAGAACATTACAGCACTACTAGAACCCAGAATGATGAGCAAGTTATCTCTTCACATCATCAATGACTAGGGTCCATTTCGTTGCAGACATGTTGGGAGTGTAGTGAGTGTGTGTGTGTGTGTGTGTGTGTGCGTGTGTGTGTGTGTGTGTGTGTGTGTGTGTGTGTGTGTGTGTGTGACCTACCTGAGGTGGGCACAAAGCTGCCGGGCTCTCCCTTGTCACCTGGGGGTCCAGGTTTGCCAACACCTGAGAGAAGGAGAGGGCATGACTTCACCCACAATGCATCAGATGATCATTGGGTAAGACTTTACATTAGGTGTCCTTTATATCTAAGTAAATAACTACTAGAGTGACATGTGTGATGACTACATTGTAGTTACATAGGAACTGCTTACTCACCTGGATCTCCAGGGGGACCTTGAGGTCCTGGGGGGCCTTCTTTAGCCTCACCTGGTGAGGAAGAGGAAGAAGATGAAGAAAGCTGGCATTCAGATAATGGCACGATGTACAGACTGACAGACAGACAGACAGACAGACAGACAGACAGACAGTCAGGCAGACAGACAGACAGACAGACAGACAGGCAGACAGGCAGACAGACAGACAGACAGACAGACAGACAGACAGACAGTCAGGCAGTCAGGCAGGCAGGCAGGCAGGCAGGCAGGCAGACAGACAGACAGACAGACAGTCAGTCAGTCAGGCAGACAGACAGACAGACAGACAGACAGACAGACAGACAGACAGACAGACAGACAGACAGTCAGTCAGGCAGACAGACAGACAGTCAGGCAGTCAGACAGACAGACTGTAGAGGTTAGAGATCTGGGTCTAACTGGTCTTGATCTGATCTCTTGATCTCTGGATGAAGGGACATCGGCCTGAGAAGCAGGGTTCCCACGGTCATACCTGGGGGTCCGGGGGGGCCTGGGGGTCCAGGGGGACCGGGCACGGCAGAAAGCTCTGTTCAGGTTGGGTTTTTTTGGGGGGGGGGTAGCAATGAAAAGGAGAGAGAGACAGAGAGAGAGAGAGAGAGAGACATTTGAACGCTGAATGAGCATCGGAAGGTTTCACCGAAATCCGGTGTTGCCGTAGCAACAGTCTGTGAAGCTCGTAAAGATCACAGCAAAAATAAATATTACAGATGTAAATATATCACTTCTTGACGTCTTCGTTCAGTCAGAGGAATGGGGGAAAGAAAGGTCCCACCGTTTCCCTGAGGCCAGAGAGAAGAACTCACTCTTAGTTAGACCGCCGCGAACGTTTTCCACAGACTTAGCGGCGATACCGGGCTCTCCTGTCTCTCCCTTGTCTCCTTTAGGCCCTGCAACAACAAACAAACAAACAAACAAACAAACAAACAAACAAAAACATCCTTAATAAATGACTTTTGATGAGTCAACCCTGTAATGAACTGACACCAGAAAAGCAAGGCTATCATCCCATCCATAACTACACATTTCATGGTTTCATCCAGTATCTTTAGGTCCTTGAAGAGCGCTACGTAGCTAAGTCCCACGTATGATCACTGTACGGTTGTCCTAAAAGGTGGGTGTCGTACCGTGTTGGCCGGGGAGCCCAGCAGGACCGATGGGACCTGACAGGCCTGGGGGTCCGGAAGTACCGGGAGGCCCGGCAGGACCGGGGGGCCCGGGAACGCCCACGGAATGAGCACCAGCTGGGGACCAGGACCCAGAGAGAAGGAGGACCGGTTAGTTCGTCATCAACACAAAGGGGCGGCTATGTACGTTAGCGAGCGCAGCGTGCACGCTGGTTAAGTAGCGACTTGCAATACGCAGTCTAGTGCTTTGTGCAGAGCATAAGGCTACCTCTGTGTAATTAGCATGCTAGCATTTGATGTGCAGAGCATTAGGCTAACTCTGTGTAATTAGCATGCTAGCATTTGATGTGCAGAGCATAAGGCTACCTCTGTGTAATTAGCATGCTAGCACATCTGCGCCAGAGTCTGACGGAGATATAGTACTAGCATCATAAACGGTCACTGGCTTCTTTGACTAGCCAAATGAACCAGCGCCGTTTCCCTCTTTCTCACCTGCGTTGATGACTCTGCCAGGCTCGCCATTTTCACCTGAAAAACAAGAGGAGGATCGCGGGTGAAAACCACACCGCGTAGAGCTGGACGCATCATGACGGTGGACGGATATGAAAGGAAGTGTTGTCTCAGAGAGGATCCATTACCCTTAGCTCCGGGCTGGCCGGGGTTCCCAGATAAACCTGAGAGGAAGTTTACGAAACGGTAACGTGAGATACTGTACGCAGAGTAAAGCATCACAATCATACAGTCTGTTCGAACCACGGTAGGCAGGCGGCAGGTAGTCTCACCTGGTGGTCCTTGAAGTCCTGGGGTACCTGGAGGGACAACAAGCAGGGGATCAATGTTGTTTGAGAGTCTATAAACACCCATGACTTGATATAGTTCATGGATTGATACAGGAAGATGAAGACGCCACCATGTCCAGTACCTGGGAGACCCGCATCTCCGGGGGGCCCCGCAGGTCCTCGGGGACCTGGCAACCCGATGTGACCTTGCTCACCTGGGTGAGAGACAAATCAGTCAATCAATCAACCAATCAATCAATCAGTCTGTCAATCAACCAATCAACCAATCAACCAATCAATCAGTCAGTCAGTCAGTCAGTCAATCAATCAATCAATCAATCAATCAATCAATCAATCAATCAATCAATCAATCAATCGATCAATCAATCAATCAATCAATCAATCGAACAATCAACCAATTAACAAATTAACCAATCAAACAATCAATCAACCAAACAACCAATTAATGAAGTGAGTAAGCCTGTGATCTATTGATCTGACACCACCTTTCTGTTCTATTTACCTCGGGAGCCCTTCTGCCCGTCAGATCCAGGAACACCTGTCCAACGAAACCAACAACAGACATGAGCAATGGTGGCTTTTTACACCGTTCCGACGGCGTTTTGCTGAGCAGAAGCAGAATGTGAAAAACTGCTGCTGTGTCCTGACAGCGTCCTCGTCTGCTGACGGACTCACCCACAGATCCCTGAGGGCCCTTCTCTCCAGCGGGTCCTGGGGTTCCTCTTTGGCCTGGTTCGCCTGCGGGGACAGAGAGGGCAGAGGGGACAGAGGGGACAGAGAGGACAGAGGGGACAGAGGGGACAGAGAGGACAGAGAGGACAGAGGGGACAGAGGGGACAGAGAGGACAGAGAGGACAGAGGGGACAGAGAGGACACATATCCTTAAAGAAAGTGGACTATCCGGTCCGGTGCATGGGTGGGTTTCAGACATGGGGGTTGTAGGTTCAGGGGCCCTCAGAGGCCCTCAGAGGCCCTCACTCACCTCCAGCTCCGCGGGGCCCCTTCTCCCCCTGGTCCCCCTTGTTCCCGGTCGGGCCTGCCGGGCCCATCTCCCCTGGAACACAGAGCAGAACCTCAGAACCGCAGAACCTTCACCTTGACCATGACCTTCATTACATTTTTCACAAAACGAGCAACAGAATGTCCTACACTCCAAGGTGGTGGCGTCACCCTCAGGGGGAGGAGTCTAATCCACCCATTCAGGCCGTGATCTTAATCTAATCTCAGCACTGTGGCACATAATCTGAATCTAATCTATGACTGTACCTTTGGGTCCTGGAGCCCCCGCGTCGCCTCGGAAGCCCTGGGGACCGGGCGTGCCTGCGTGATGAGAGAGGACGGTGTTCAGGACGATGTTCAGGACGATGTTCAGTCTACTGTAAATCCCTTCTAATCTCAACGAATAATCTGTCACAGCACCATCAGTCTACCACTGCTGAAGAACATTGTAGTTAAGCATTTCATTGCCCAGATAGCAAGCGGATCTGGGCCATATACAGTACAGGCCAGATCTGGCCCTTGTGGCTTAGTTCCGGCCCATATATGGCCCAGAATCATTACACATCCGCTTGCTATCTGGGTGCACATGGTAGCTGTATCATGTACATATGACTAATTAAAAAAAGCTTGAAATACCTGGGATTCCTGTGGCTCCTTGAGCCCCCATTGACCCTGAAACACATCAGCAAACCAGACCTGATCATCACCAGCACTGACGCCTGTACGGTCTCATATTAAATATAGGCCGGAGTTTAGACTTCCTTCATTTGCTGTTCCTGTCACCTTTGACCTTACCTTTATGTCCCTCGGGTCCAGCAGTGCCAGCAGGTCCAGGACTTCCTGGTTCACCAGCAGAACCTGACCGATCGTATCAAAATAGCGTCAGACACTTGAAGCCGAACCATCATAATGAAAAAGCAGGTCGTAGGCCGTGTCTAGGAGGCTGAAAGTGCTGTGGAAGGTTGATATTTTCGGATCAAGATACCTTTGTCTCCCTTCTCCCCGAACCCTGGGGGCCCCATCTCTCCCCGGGGGCCCATGGGCCCCTCTCGGCCCCTCTGCCCGGGCACGCCCTCGGCCCCAGCCTCCCCTGGACAGAGGACAGAGAGGAGGGTCATTGTGTGGAACTGGAACTGCATCGGTTGAAAGGCTCAAATGTTTACGAGTGTAACATTCTTAGAAATTATATGACTGTAACGTGTGTATCAGAAAAAAATATAATTCCATAAAATCTTTTTATTTATTGTTTTTTATTCATTAATTTTACATATCAGGGAAAGTATTGTTATTCCTCCCTACTTGTGACCCCATTTCCTGTCTGTCGCCCCTTAAACGTTAGTATCCCCTCACCTCTGTCTCTCTCCTGCATGGTCGTCGGTGGAGAGACGTATGTGTCTGTTTTCTTTAGCCCTGTTGTTATTTTTACCCCTAATATGTGTAGCTATTGTTTGGGTGTCTAATGTTGGTCACTATCTTCATGTAGGCTAGCTAGGCTAGCTAGCTAGGAGCT
>NC_140240.1:30931649-30933766 GCF_949987555.1 Borostomias antarcticus
TACCAATCCTCAACCAGCAGGGTGGCATGACCAATCCTCAACCAGCAGGGTGGCATACCCAATCCTCAACCAGGGGGGTGGCATAACCAATCGTCAACTAGCAGGGTGGCAGAACACTAGCTGAGGGTCAATTGGCTACCGAATTGTGAGAAAACAGAATAACCCCCCCCGAAAAAGTTCTATCTGGAACCTTTTTTATAGGGTTCTTCTGTTGGTTTTATTATTGCTGATTATTATTATTATTTTTCTGAGTAGAGGTTTGTCCTTCTCTGGTCTGACTCTGGACTCACCGACGGCGGCCGCCACCCCAGAGCTGGTGGTGTTCTTCTGCACGCCGTACCCTGTAGGGAAACACACGGGAGATGATCAGCTGCTGCACTCAACCCTCGCATGACGCGCCGGGCGCATTTCAAACCTGCCGCTCGTACGCCGTTCGCTACTCGGCAACTTGGCGCGTCCGTACCTGTGTGTGCGCCCGCTCCGCTGGCGAGAACGCCGCCGGCTCCGGTGGTCAGGTTGTTCTGAACGCCGTACACTGAAAGAGAGGAACCGGGACACGCGGGTCAGAACCTCGTCTACCGGACGCCGGCACGACCGTGAGGAGGGAGAGGAGGATGAGGAGGGTGAGGAGGATGAGGAGGGTGAGGAGGGTGAGGAGGGCGAGGGAGGGAGAGGAGGATGAGGAGAGTGAGGAGGGAGAGATGGAGAGGAGGGAGGGGAGGGAGAGGAGGGAGAGATGGAGAGGAGGGAGGGGAGGGAGAGGAGGGAGAGATGGAGAGGAGGGTGAGGAGGGAGAGGAGGGCGGGGAGGGAGAGATGGAGAGGAGGGAGAGATGGAGAGGAGGGCGGTACCAGAGCTGGAGGAGGCGAGTCCGCTGGCGGAGGAGGAGCTGAGCGCCAGGTTGTTCTGATATCCAGAAGCTGGAGGAGAAACAGAATCTGTCACCTCCTCATCTCACAGGAGAAACAGAATCCGTCACCTCCTCATCTCACATCTCACTGAGGGGGAGGTGGGGGAGGTGAGGGAGGGGGGGGGGGGGGGGGTGCGTACCTGAGGGGGAGGTGGGGGGGGCGTGCGTACCTGTGGGGGAGGTGGAGGGGGGGGGGGAGTGCGTACCTGTGGGGGAGGTGGAGGGGGGGGGGGCGTACCTGTGGGGGAGGTGGAGGGGGGGGGGGCGTACCTGTGGGGGAGGTGGAGGGGGGGGGGGGAGTGCGTACCTGTGGGGGAGGTGGAGGGGGGGGGGAGTGCGTACCTGTGGGGGAGGTGGAGGGGGGCGGGGAGTGCGTACCTGAGGGGGAGGTGGGGGAGGGGGGGGAGGGGCGTACCTGAGGTGGAGGGGGGCGGGGAGTGCGTACCTGAGGGGGAGGTGGGGGAGGGGGGGGGGGCGTACCTGAGGTGGAGGGGGGCGGGGAGTGCGTACCTGAGGGGGAGGGGGGCGGGGAGTGCGTACCTGAGGGGGAGGTGGGGGAGGGGGGGGGGGCGTACCTGAGGTGGAGGGGGGCGGGGAGTGCGTACCTGAGGGGGAGGTGGGTAGCAGGTTGTTGGGGTTGGTCTGGTAGCCGTAGCTCGACCACATGGTGCTGCTGTCATACTGACCTGAGGGAAGGGGACACAGAGCAGGAGTCAGGCATGTGTGTGTGTGTGTGTGTGTGTGTGTGTGTGTGTGTGTGTGTGTGTGTGTGTGTGTGTGTGTGTGTGTACCAGACGGGGCGCTCTCGCTCATGGCCCTGGTGTCCACGCTGGCCTTCTTGGGGATGGGGAGGGTGTTGGTGGGCGAGCGGGGGGGGCTGATGCTCCCAGAACGACCCCCCTTCAGCAGGCGCTTCACATCGTCCAGCTCTGTCCCTACAGGCCAAACAAACAAACAACACAGCACTGTCAACAACAACAACAACAACAACAACATACAGGACATCTCTTTAATCCTTTCTTCATCGCTTTATTCTTAACTTCCAACGATCAACCAATCACCCAATCAACCAATCATTATATCAATTAATCAATTAATTATTCAATTAATCAATTAGTCCTACTCACACCCGGTGGAGGGAGAGGCACTCTGGAGTCTGGTTCTGATCTCACTCTCTGGAACAGAATGTTTCACAGTCAAATAAGCC
>NC_140240.1:30941466-30943966 GCF_949987555.1 Borostomias antarcticus
AACCGTCGTTGTCGGTTCAGTGTCGGAAATACAGCCATGAAATTCAGTACCAAGATATTTTAACTGACACCAATGTTTCCACCTGGGCTACACCCACCTCAGGTGGTGACCCGGGTTTGGACCGGTCATTTCACTGTGATTGGCTAACCTGTCGTTTCAGGTGACTGTGATTGGTTAACCTCTCATTTCAGGTGACTGTGATTGGTTAACCTGTTGTTTCAGGTGACTGTGATTGGTTACCCTCTGGTTTTAGGTGACTGTGATTGGTTAACCTCTCGTTTTGAGGTGACTGTGATTGGTTAAGCTCTCATTTCAGGTGACTGTGATTGGTTAACCTCTCATTTCAGGTGATTGTGATTGGTTAACCTCTCATTTCAGGTGACTGTGATTGGTTACCCTCTGGTTTCAGGGTTAACCTCTCATTTCAGGTGACTGTGATTGGTTACCCTCTTGTTTCAGGTGACTGTGATTGGTTACCCTCTTGTTTCAGGTGACTGTGATTGGTTACCCTCTTGTTTCAGGTGACTGTGATTGGTTACCCTCTGGTTTCAGGTGACTGTGATTGGTTACCCTCTTGTTTCAGGTGACTGTGATTGGTTCCCCTCTGGTTTCAGGTGACTGTGATTGGTTCCCCTCTGGTTTCAGGTGACTGTGATTGGTTCCCCTCTGGTTTCAGGTGACTGTGATTGGTTCCCCTCTGGTTTCAGGTGACTGTGATTGGTTACCCTCTGGTTTCAGGTGACTGTGATTGGCTACACGCTGGGCATCCCTGACGTCATCATGGGAATCACCTTCTTGGCGGCGGGGACCAGCGTTCCGGACTGCATGGCCAGTCTCATAGTGGCACGGCAAGGTGGGCGCACACACACACACACTCTCTCACACACACACACACGCGCACACACACTCACACACACACACACACACACACACACACACGCATACGCACTCACACACACACACACACAGATACACACACACACAGATACACGCACACACACACACACACACACACACAAACACACAGATACACACACACACAGACACACACACACAGATACACACACACACACACATACACACACAGATACACAGACACACACACATATACTACTCTACGCTGCGTACACAAATTGTCTCTCACATCAACGTTTTCTAGGTCAACGTTTTCAAAGTCTAGGCCACACGTACACACACACACACACACACACACACACACACTCTTCATCCCGGTTCCTCTGCCCAGGTCTGGGGGACATGGCCATCTCCAACTCCATCGGCTCGAACGTGTTTGACATCCTGGTCGGGCTCGGACTCCCCTGGGTCCTACAGACCCTCTGCATCGACTACGGGTCCGAGGTGAGGGTCCCTCACACGCCCTGTCCCTCACACACCCTGTCCCTCACACACCCTGTCCCTCACACACCCTGTCCCTCACACACCCTGTCCCTCACACACCCTGTCCCTCACACACCCTGTCCCTCACACGCCCTGTCCCTCACACACCCTGTCCCTCCGACGCCCTGTCCCTCACACACCCTGTCCCTCACACACCAATACTACACACACCCTGTCCCTCACACACCCTGTCCCTCACACACCAATACTACACACACCCTGTCCCTCACACACCCTGTCCCTCACACACCCTGTCCCTCACACACCCTGTCCCTCACACACCAATACTACACACACCCTGTCCCTCACACACCAATACTACACACACCCTGTCCCTCACACACCCTGTCCCTCACACACCCTGTCCCTCACACACCAATACTACACACACCCTGTCCCTCACACACCCTGTCCCTCACACACCCTGTCCCTCACACACCCTGTCCCTCACACACCAATACTACACACACCCTGTCCCTCACACACCCTGTCCCTCACACACCCTGTCCCTCACACACCCTGTCCCTCACACACCCTGTCCCTCACACACCCTGTCCCTCACACACCCTGTCCCTCACACACCCTGTCCCCCACACACCCTGTCCCTCACACACCCTGTCCCTCACACACCCTGTCCCCCACACACCCTGTCCCTCACACACCCTGTCCCTCACACACCCTGTCCCTCACACACCCTGTCCCCCACACACCCTGTCCCTCACACACCCTGTCCCTCACACGCCCTGTCCCTCACACACCCTGTCCCTCACACACCCTGTCCCTCACACGCCCTGTCCCCCACACACCAGGACCACACACACCCTGTCCCTCACACACCCTGTCCCTCACACACCAGGACCACACACACCCTGTCCCTCACACACCCTGTCCCTCACACACCCTGTCCCTCACACACCCTGTCCCTCACACACCCTGTCCCTCACACGCCCTGTCCCTCACACACCCTGTCCCTCCGACGCCCTGTCCCTCACACACCCTGTCCCTCACACACCCTGTCCCTCACACACCCTGTCCCTCACACACCAATACTACACACACCCTGTCCCTCACACACCCTGTCCCTCACACACCCTGTCCCTCA
>NC_140240.1:30948966-30956148 GCF_949987555.1 Borostomias antarcticus
TGCCGTGACGTGGCCTGCCGTCGTGCTCATGCGTCTCTCAAAAGATCAACACCAAGCCACAATTTCTTGTTAGCATGCTGTGCTAGCCGCAAATCTACTCATTTAGCTTTGTGCTGTGAGGAAGAGTACATAGATATATAACTCTGTTTATGTACTTTTTTTCTTTCTTTTTTTTCTTTCTATAAATATATCCAAATATATGTGGGATTTTTTTTTCAAAATATACCCCAAACTTGATGGTAGTTAAGGGAAGTCCCTGGCGTTGGAGTCTAGCACTGTCACTTTATTGAGTAGATGTGATTGTCTTACTGTCGTGCAGCTTCTAGGTGTGTTTCACTACTGAACTTCGAGACCTTTGTAGACTTTAGACTTCTTGAACAATAGAATAATAGTTTTTAGTCTCCCAGTTGAGTGCAATGTTACTACTTCTTAAAGACAAAAGTATTTTTAGAGTAGGTATAAGAAGTGTACACTGTCGAAAGAGATATTTGGAAGTGTGTGTGTGTTTGTGTGTGCGCGCTCATGCATGTACTGTATTGTGTGTGTGTGTGTGTGGACATACCATGTGTGTGTGTGTGTGTGTGTGTATGTGTGTGTGTGTGTGCGTGCGTTTATGTGTGTGTGTGCGTGTTTGCGTGTGGACATACTGCGTGTGTGTGTGTGTGTGTGTGTGTGTGTGTAGAATTTAATTTATGGGATTCTCAAGGAGGACCAAGGAAACCACTGTTACTGAGAAGACATGATCATGATTTATTTATGAATTTATTTATTCAGCGATTGCGTCGACACTCGTATCAGACCTTTGGATCGCACAGTACAGGATGTGAAACAGAACGCTCTGTGTTCTTCATGTACAATATTCATCTGTACAATGTACCTAATATAATTGGATAACTGGGAAACTGACTTGATGTTTTCATATTTAAGAATAGAACTTGATAATTTATAAGTTTTGTATAGTTCTGATTACAGAAATATATAAATAAATATATATATTGCAGCGTTTGTATATTTTGAAAAATGAAGAGTTTTGCAGATGTTTCACTTCAGCTGGTTTGCCACTAGAGGGCGCTGGAGTCAGTGTGGTTTCCTGTGTTCTTGAATTAGATATTCTACCGTCTCAAGCAAGGTGGCACGCAGACATGCGCACAACTTCTCTATTCTGCACACAGTGCTTGAACTCTCACCACTTGTATTTGAGACCTCGAAGAAAACATCACAATGTGTGGCCATTTTTTCCTGCTTGTATTTGAGCCAAAACACACATTTTGCCAACGGCACCGCCACCTTGTATCAGCATGTGTTCAAACCAAACATGGGTATGTATTTTGTTTTGTTTTTACTGTTTATGAGATTCTTATACTGAGAATGTAAAAGGGGGTATTTAATGAGGATTTGAATCAGAATTTATACACTGGATATCACAGTCACAGACTACACGATTGAATGAATTGGCAATGAACTCATGATGTGGCCTGCTGTACACTCAACATGGCCACCGGCCTGCTGTCCACTCAACATGGCCACCGGCCTGCTGTACACTCAACATGGCCACCGGCCTGCTGTACACTCAACATGGCCACCGGCCTGCTGTACACTCAACATGGCCACCGGCCTGCTGTACACTCAACATGGCCACCGGCCTGCTGTACACTCAACATGGCCACCGGCCTGCTGTACACTCAACATGGCCACCGGTTCATCAGTGTGGTCCACAGTGACTTTAATTGGGGATGTCCAGTCTTTGAATTCTGTTTCTATCGTATGATTGTTGCTCAGTTGAAACCATCAGCTGCTTGTTTGTAGGTTGTATTGCAGCCACAAGGGTATGCTTTATATAATAGTTCACATTTCCAATGGGGAAGCAAGACTTTTGTTTGGCACATGAAATATAGTTTGGGGTAAACTTTAGGTTAATAGAGAAATGATCTATTGGTCTGCATGTCTCTTACAACTCAAATGATTTTGTGTGTACTATAAGGTGTTCCCTGATCCAGAAGGCACTGCTTTGATTAAGTTGTACATACCGGAGAGATAGGCTATGATAAACAGAAATGTTTGAATGACTTATAAGGACGAGCAGGCATATTTTAAATTTACAGTATTTAGAATGTAGAGCTACATAGTTTTCAAACCAATCTCATTTTACAGTCATGTCCTTGGAATTGTTTGTAAATCCTCATTTTTTTCGTGAGGGCCTCTGGGTAATCTCGGCCTCTCTCAGTCATCTGCGGAGCTGTCTATAATAAGAGGGGTATTTATCATATTTGGGGCCCAGGGGTCTTCTTGCAATAAACTGATTTACATACAATGTTGCGTTTGCGGTGGTCTTTTTGGCTGATGGGCGGAGCCCGGCGGGCTGAGGGAAGAGCTTGTCTCTCTTTGTTGACGGCTCTCTTTCACTGAATCTGTCTGCTGGTCTCTCTCACTCACTCTCCCTGTCGGTCTCTCTCCCTGGTCTCCTGCGCAGGCAGTGAGTGAGTGAGTCAGTGAGTGAGTGAGTGAGAGAGTGAGTGAGTGAGTGAGTGAGTGAGTGAGTGATGAGTGAGTGAGTGATGAGTGAGTGAGTGAGTGATGAGTGAGTGAGTGAGTGAGTGAGTGAGTGAGTGAGTGAGTGAGTGAGTGAGTGAGTGAGAGTGAGTGAGTGAGTGAGTGAGTGAGTGAGTGAGTGAGTGAGTGTGTGAGTGAGTGGGTGAGTGAGTGATGAGTGAGTGAGTGAGTGAGTGAGTGAGTGAGTGAGTGAGTGAGTGAGTGGTGAGTGAGTGAGTGAGTGAGTGAGTGATGAGTGAGTGTGTGAGTGAGTGTGTGAGTGAGTGAGTGAGTGAGTGAGTGAGTGTGTGAGTGTGTGAGTGAGTGAGTGAGTGATGAGCGAGTGAGTGAGTGAGTGAGTGAGTGAGTGTGTGAGTGAGTGATGAGTGAGTGAGTGATGAGCGAGTGAGTGAGTGAGTGAGTGAGTGAGTGAGTGAGTGAGTGAGTGACTGGTGAGTGAGTGAGTGAGTGAGTGAGTGAGTGAGTGAGTGAGTGAGTGAGTGAGCGTGTGAGTGAGTGAGTGAGTGAGTGAGTGAGCGTGTGAGTGAGTGAGTGAGTGAGTGAGTGAGTGAGTAAGTGAGTGAGCGTGTGAGTGAGTGAGCGAGTGAGTGAGTGAGTGAGTGAGTGAGTGAGTGAGTGAGTGAGTGAGTGAGTGAGTGAGTGAGTGAGTGAGTGAGTGAGTGAGCAGACCAGCAAACCCAGGCAGCCTGGCAGCACAGAGCAGAGGTGTCAGGTTTACTCATGAGAGACCGGCTCTAGAGTTTACAGATGGTCTCACTAATGGCAGATCTCTGTCCAGTTATTAGCAGAATAATCTTGGAGATATGAGTCAAGAATGGAAACACAAGTAGGGCCTATCCATACAGCACAACTCATTTCATGAGATACATCATCTTCTTTTTCCAAATCTACTGTAAAATAAAAATGATTATGATCACTGATCACATGATTACTTTCCACAGAGAAACAGCATGCGAGGTCACGATGGTGAACATGAAATGGCTGCATTCTTTTAACCATAAAGAAACCGAGAATTTTTTTTACAAATGAATGAAATGTTGGTGATAGATGTGCCGGGGTTGAGCTCTGGCTGATGATGTTTAATGACCTCTCACACTTTTATTTAACGTCAAATAGCCTGTCCGATAAGCCACTGTGTCTTGGTCTACTTACCTCACTGCCTGGTGGGAAGTGCATTGGACACGCAATGAAATTTGAACTATCAAAAGAACAGATGTCTTTTCAATCTAATCACCTGGGCTTTCTAGACTACTGTATTATCAAGAGTAACAGCCTGGTTCACTCAGACTGTAGGCTAGTTCGGCCAGACAGCTGTTGCCCTAGGCCATAGTAGACTAGGCTGTTGAACATCCCAGACCAGACTTCTTTGGGCATAGCATAGACTACCGTCATGTGTCGTGTAGTCGCGCATGCAGATTCTACCGCGCGTATCGCCCAGAGTGTTCTCGTCTGCCGCGGACTCAGGAGCGGCGGTGCGGTGCGGTGCGGTGCTCAGCAGTTGTATTCGCCGGGTCGAGCGATGTAGGAGTTGCAGGACTCTCGTATGACAAAGAAGTGTTCGGTAAAGAGAGGAACTTATCGACAATGAACGCAAAAATGTGATAGAAGAAGTTGGACGTTAATGCACAAACTTCAATAATGCGCGTAAAGATTCATCCCAAGCGACGCGACGCGGAATGTTCTGGTTTGAAGTGGCTCAAAGAAAACTCCGCTTGACCTTCAGGTAAGAGCGAAGACTATCATTTTGTAAGTCTACGTCTATATATATCTTATCTTATATATATCATGTTCAACTCAAATGATAGCCGGGCCCTATTATGTAACAAAAGTAACAGTCGAGTGTCGAGCAACACTGTTGCTTCCGTGTAGAAGATCATTCAACAAGGTTACCTTCATTACTGGTCATTTGGGATGAAGCCTGAGAGCTTGAAGGGAAATTCTGTCCCATTTTCTCCAGAACGAACCCTTTGTCTTTGAGCCTTTAAAGAAAAAAAGTCAAACCCGAATAGGGGACATTAAATGTAGGGTTGTTGCTCTTCCAAGTCACAAAGGAATGAGCCCATGGACAGTTCTGCTTCGAGTTGACACTCTCAGCCTGCTTTCCCTTCGGGTGAAGTCAGACACCATTGAAGTATTAACAGTATTAACACCAGTATTAACACCAGGCTACACTTCTACATGATCAGCCTCTCATAGTCTCATTCCTCCCCAGTATGAGCTCCATGATGAGCCTCTCATAGTCTCATTCCTCCCAGTGTGTTGCACGCTGTTCCAGACACTCCCAAACCAGCCCCGTCTGTGGGAGACGCATTCCTCCTGCCCCTTCTTATCTACAGTCCTCCACACACACGCTTTGTTAACTTCAGTAGACTAGTTAAAGATTATTTTGTCCAGAGGTATTCGGAACTATGCTGAATTAATCACCTGGGGTGACGTCGGAACAATAATTCCAGGGCACTTCAGAGCCTAATTACAGAAGCTTTAATTGTGCTGCGTGGAGCACGTGACCTGATTTGGCCTCGCTGTTCCCACAGTTATATCCAAGAGAGCATTATGCCTGCTAAGAGTCAGGAGGTGCCCAGACAGCTCCTCCATCTACTGCTTCTCAGTCTCTCTTCTGTCTCGTCTTTCTTCTCTGTGACCTTTGACCTTTCTTGTCTGTGACATTTGACCTTACGGCCACTGTCGTTTCAGTTCAGGAGGATGGGAAATATTGGTGGGAAATATTGGTGACCAGAAACATTCAGACCTGGGAAACCTGACTATCACACACACACACACACACACACACACACACACACACACACACACACACACACACACACACACACACACACACACACATGTAATGGATTGCAGGTCCACTTAATTCTGAAACAACACTTACCAGATGTTTGTCAATATGGCTATTGCCCCTTTTTCTGGTCAGTTCTGTGTGGGATCTGTTAAAGAGATCAGTCTTGGAGAGGGACACGGATTTCGGAGACCAATCTCATTACAAGGCCCTGACTAAGTCAGGAAAGGAGATTTAACAAGTGGACAAAGAGCTTTGCCAATCCCCTGATTCAGGCCATGGAGACGATATTCCACACTTCTCCAAAATAGTTTTCTCCTCTTGAAAAGGCCAGATCTCCACTTTGTTATTTTCTTGTAGAATTTGCATTGATTTTATACTGAACACCTAGATAGGTTTAGAGCTAGCCGTTTGGGCCAACAGGTTCTGACTTCTGTGTTTTGGACCATACTCTGGATTTGTCATAGTTTCCAAAGCCTTAACAAGCTACACGTCAGTGTCCAGCCAAGCATATTGCAGTAAAGTGTCTGAATCTAAGACTGTCCAACGTCCAGTGTCATTTAAATTCCTTCAAACCTACGTCTTTCTTTATCCCTCAACAACGTGAGAGGCAACAGCTCCCGAAAGCTAATGAAGCCACAGACTGGCCCCTTAGCAGACGGTGGCAGCTGTCTGGACGTGGTTCTATGGTCAGTGGTTCTTTTCTCTGCAGACCGTCTGCGGTCTGTAAATGACTGTTTACAAGGTGGCCTAGGAGATTCTGTTTTTCTCTGTCTGGCGTCTGTGACCACATGCCTGGTCCATGTGTGACTAGGGCTGCACAATTAATCATGAATTAATCGAAATCATGATTATAACCTCCGCGATTAACTAATCGCAAAAGGCCGCAATTAATGTGATTAATAATTTTGCTTTGAATTGAGTGTGCTAGGTCTACACGGACGAATCACAGGCGCTTATGCTGTCTGACCAATCACATGCGTTCCCGCTGAGTGTGCAGCAATTTCACTGAGAAGACAGATAGCAGTGGGTCAAGACCAGTGTCACAAGAGTTTCCTGCAGCCGTGAGTAGTGAGAAAATGAGTGAAAACGAGGTCAGTGAGTTAGTAGCAAGAAAGGGATCAACGTCCGTGATTTGGGAGCATTTTGGTTATTATATATTAATATTATATATTAAATATTAATCACAATTATTAATCGCAATTACCATTTTGCAGCAAATAATCGCAGTTATTATGTTTTGTCATAATCGTGCAGCCCTGTGTGTGACTGGGGACAGAGAAGGGCAGGGAGACGCGGTTCTGGAACTGCAGTCTGATAAAGCGGAGCAGGAAAGAAGCTAATCTTATCTCACTCCTTATTAGTCAAGGAGTTGTGCAAGTCAGAGGCTTTGAAAGTGCTCAAAATATGCAGCGTGGCCTCCCCGACCTCTCCACGACCTCTCCTCTGAGCCTCCCCGACGGTGAGCGATGATGTCACGGCGGCCGTACGGGGAAGGGGCTGCTGGTGTTACGGGCGGCGGGACGCGTGGCGCCCCCTGGAGGCTGCAGGCTGCCTAGGCCGCGCTGAGCGCCGTCACGACACCGGACCGGACCGGACCGGACCGCTCGACCCTGAGCTGAACACACGTCTGAGCGCACGTCTGTCTAGTTCAACGCCTCTGACGTCTCTGTCAGGTGTCATGGCTGCTCTACATTCATGACCAGGGGGGAAAATTAACTTTTTGGCTCACGGTGAGTCACCTGCCAAGGGGACTGTAGATGAAAAAATCTACCGGCCAAGTATATATATTTTTCAGATAGCCTTCTGAAATCTAGTCGCCAATTGGACATGTTACC
>NC_140240.1:30958848-30968848 GCF_949987555.1 Borostomias antarcticus
CTCCCTCTCCCCCTCTCACCCTCCCTCCCTCTCTCTCCCTCCCTCCCTCCCCCTCTCTCTCTCCCTCCCCCTCCCTCCCTCCCTCCCCCTCTCTCTCTCCCTCCCTCCCTCTCTCCCTCTCTCCCTCTCTCTCTCTCTCCCCCCCCCTCCCTCCCTCCCTCCCTCCCTCCCTCTCTCTCTCTCTCTCTCAGGTGGGTATTATCTGACCAGTGCGTACGGGGCCATGGCTCTGATCAAGAACTTCCAGGAGGAGCAGGCAGCGCGCGTCCTGAGCTCTGAGGCCAAGAACACGCTACATCAGTGGCACCGCCGCCGCACCGCCACGCGCACGACCCCCTCCCTGGACGACTTCCAGGTATCGCGCCTGACCTGACCCGACCTCTGACCCCCCACACACATCACCCCCCACCCCAGGTAGCGAGTTGTCTCGTCCCTTCGCCAGACTCCTCCCCCTCTTTTCACCGCATGGCAGACTGCATGGAGAGTGCCGATTGGCTGTCCCCGCTACCTCTGAGGACGAATCAGAATGCGCAGTAGATGTGAACAATGAGTTCTGTCCTGTCTGTCGGCATGCGTCTCCTCTTCTTCTGGAGACCCTGTCTGTGCGCATGTGTGTTTAGGGCTGTGTGTGTGTGTGTGTGTGTGTGTGTGTGTACGCAACGCGTTCGGAAAGTAGTGGTGTGTGTGTGGTCCGAGGAGGCGGGGCCTCCTGAAAAATGTTTATGAAAAAAAAAGGACAACTCAAGATTAAAACACGTAAATTATAAAGAAACGTGAGACTGAAGCAGTCTATAAACCACTTATTTTCCGGAGGGAACATGGTACAACAGCACCACCCACTGGAGACCCAAGGGGTTGCAGCTTTGCGTTCTCATAGAGATCCACTGGTCCTCCACTGATCTAACATTCACATTGAGGCCAAACCAGATCAACGGTAGAAAGGCTTTGTTCAAACCCACATTCAATGGATTTGAATGTTCCAGATAGTTCTCTGTGTGTAAATGTTAACTAACGCCTGGTTCAGTATGTGTGCTGTGTTTTTTGTGTGTTACACTGCGTTTTGCATGTTGTCAAATCAGCAATGTCCTCATCATGTCCTTTGTGTGTCCTTGGTGGAGTTTTGTCCCTGGTGTCTTCGTGCGTCTTTGTCTGTCAGCGGTATCTCAGCCCCGCCCTCTGACTCGCCTCTCTGCTCCGCCCAACAGAACTACCTTCGCGTGGCGTTACAGGAAGTGTGCGCGGGCTGCACCGCCAAGACCCTGCAGGTCCACCCGTACTCCACCACAGAAGAAGTCTGCTCGCTCTGCGCCTACAAGTTCAAGGTGTCCGACCCGGAGAACCACGCCCTCTACCTGGTCACCGGGGACAGTAGCCAGCAGCTGGCGCCGGACACGCACCCTCAGCGAATCAAAGCTGAGATCCACAGCCGGCCGCAAGCACAGACGTTCCACTTTGTCTATAGGAGGGTTCCCAACCTTAACCTTTGCCCCCCAACCAACCAACACAATGGACACTGCCTATAGAGGCGCATGAGAGACAGAAGCCCAGTTGGACTGGTTCTGCACCGTATGTCTCAGTGGGTCTGAGGATGTTTGACTGTCTGATATTCATGAGATTGATTGTTAAGTGCTGGTGTTTGAAGTGTGTTGTGTCAGACAGTGATGGATCAGGGAAGAGACTGAGCGTGAACCACGCTGCTGAGGTGGAGCGTCTGAGGAGAGAGCTGCGTCTTTTCAGGAGAGACACAAAGGAAGGAAGCCCGTCGGAGAGCGCGTGGCGTTGGCGCTTCCCTCTCTTTTTATGGACGCCGCCCGGATGCGACCCTCGAGCGTCACGCGAGAGGATTGGTCAGGTGGTCGAGCACCGAAGGAACCCGCCCGGACGCCTTTTACAAAATGGCCGCTGCGGGTACAGGAGAAACGGGAAACAATGGGGCCTTCGGCAGCAGATTCCCTGACATCACATCCTGCTGACATCACATCCTGCTGGCTTGCCTCTACTTTGGACATCAGCAGGAGAAACATAACTTTAAGTTCTCTTCACTGTTGCCTTGTGCTGCAGATATGATACCTGATGATATGGACCTCAAAGAGGGTAGATTGTGATATCCCATAATATGCCATACATAGATGATAATCTACTGTATAACAGTGCCTTGGGTATTCAATCCCCCACTATAAACCCGTTATACTGTATCATTGTACGAGGAAGTCTTATGTTTTTTGTGTTTTTGATTTTTTTTTTGTTCTGCAATTGCTGGTCAACTGTAGAAAACGTCAAATGTTTATAGGAAATAAACAATATTATGTTTTATTTGGATTGGGAAAGTGACAAACCAGTTGGTGCCTTCAATCAAATTGATTTCCCCATGCTGTTGGACTCTGTGCCAGTCTTTTGAGAACCAGAATGCATGGGCAGTTACAGCAGGTAAGACTTGACCATGTTGAACTCCATTAGTCACTGGTTGACTCAGAATAAGCTATAGTTGAGTCTACGGTTATGTGCCCCATCACTGAGGGTTCAGTGAGCAAATCAGGACAAGTTTGCTGTAACCTTCATACACACAGGTAGAGCAGGCCTATATCTCTCATACAGGTAGAGCAGGCCTATATCTCTCATACACACAGGTAGAGCAGGCCTATATCTCTCATACACACAGGTAGAGCAGGCCTATATCTCTCACACAGGTAGAGCAGACCTATATCTCTCATACACACAGGTAGAGCAGGTCTATATCTCTCATACATACAGGTAGAGCAGGCCTATATCTCTCACACAGGTAGAGCAGGTCTATATCTCATCCACACAGGTAGAGCAGGCCTATATCTCTCACACAGGTAGAGCAGGTCTATATCTCTCACACAGGTAGAGCAGGCCTATATCTCTCACACAGGTAGAGCAGGCCTATATCTCTCACACAGGTAGAGCAGGTCTATATCTCTCATACACACAGGTAGAGCAGGCCTATATCTCTCATACACACAGGTAGAGCAGGCCTATATCTCTCACACAGGTAGAGCAGGCCTATATCTCTCATACACACAGGTAGAGCAGGTCTATATCTCTCATACACACAGGTAGAGCAGGCCTATATCTCATACACACAGGTAGAGCAGGCCTATATCTCATACACACAGGTAGAGCAGGCCTATATCTCTCATACACACAGGTAGAGCAGGCCTATATCTCTCACACACACAGGTAGAGCAGGTCTATATCTCTCACACAGGTAGAGCAGGTCTATATCTCTCATACACACAGGTAGAGCAGGTCTATATCTCTCATACAGGTAGAGCAGGCCTATATCTCTCACACACACAGGTAGAGCAGGTCTATATCTCTCACACAGGTAGAGCAGGTCTATATCTCTCATACACACAGGTAGAGCAGGTCTATATCTCTCATACAGGTAGAGCAGGCCTATATCTCTCACACAGGTAGAGCAGGTCTATATCTCTCATACACACAGGTAGAGCAGGTCTATATCTCTCACACAGGTAGAGCAGGCCTATATCTCTCACACAGGTAGAGCAGGCCTATATCTCTCATACACACAGGTAGAGCAGGTCTATATCTCTCATACACACAGGTAGAGCAGGCCTATATCTCATACACACAGGTAGAGCAGGCCTATCTCTCATACACACAGGTAGAGCAGGCCTATATCTCTCACACACACAGGTAGAGCAGGTCTATATCTCTCACACAGGTAGAGCAGGTCTATATCTCTCACACAGGTAGAGCAGGTCTACAGTATATCTCTCATACACACTGCACATATCCTAATGTTTATTTCCCACCCTGACAAGTAGTCCTAGAAAAGCTGATTTTATATATTTTTGATTAACAACACTACTGCTAAACCAAATCTGTATTTTCATCATGCCTAGAACAATCTAAACGAGAGCTTTGTTTGCAGTTAAAGTAACTATGGGTTGAAATGTTGAATAGCCTACATGTAGGCCTCGCCTATTAACCATGTAGGCCTCGCCTATTAACCATGTAGGCCTAGCCTATTAACCATGTAGGCCTAGCCTATTAACCATGTAGGCCTAGCCTATTAACCATGTAGGCCTAGCCTATTAACCATGTAGGCCTAGCGTATAAACAGACCTCACCCATGTGAGGACTTCGGAAAAAGACTTTTATTTGCAGTAGGCTAAGTCATGGGAAATAAATACATAATATTTCAACCAAGTTTGCCTTAGTGACATTGACCTGTATGACTATGTGACTGTTGCGCACAATAAACTCAGTAGCCTAAAGCTTTTCTTTGCAAACTACATGGCTCTGGTGGAACCATGGATGTATTCATAGAACAGTTCGGGTGGAACTCCGGAGGTTGATGATGTTGAGGGCGAAGGTGAGCGAGGGTTAACCCTAACCCTAACCCAGCAGCCCCAGCTAACCCTAACCCTAACCCAGCAGCCCCAGCTAACCCTAACCCTAACCCAGCAGCCCCAGCTAACCCTAACCCTAACCCAGCAGCCCCAGCTAACCCTAACCCAGCAGCCCCAGCTAACCCTAACCCTAACCCAGCAGCCCCAGCTAACCCTAACCCTAACCCAGCAGCCCCAGCTAACCCTAACCCTAACCCAGCAGCCCCAGCTAACCCTAACCCTAACCCAGCAGCCCCAGCTAACCCTAACCCAGCAGCCCCAGCTAACCCTAACCCTAACCCAGCAGCCCCAGCTAACCCTAACCCTAACCCAGCAGCCCCAGCTAACCCTAACCCTAACCCAGCAGCCCCAGCTAACCCTAACCCTAACCCAGCAGCCCCAGCTAACCCTAACCCAGCAGCCCCAGCTAACCCTAACCCTAACCCAGCAGCCCCAGCTAACCCTAACCCTAACCCAGCAGCCCCAGCTAACCCTAACCCTAACCCAGCAGCCCCAGCTAACCCTAACCCTAACCCAGCAGCCCCAGCTAACCCTAACCCAGCAGCGCCCCCTAGAGGTTCTTTTAAAACGTCACATGATGAGGACCCGAACACACCCTCCCGGCCAGCAGGTGGCGGTAAGGAAATATAAACATCCACCGGTTGGGATCTGGAAACTTTTTAGAAGCGAGGGTAAAAACAAAACTTAAACAGCAAATACACAGCTAACGAAGGTGAACTAACTGTCAGTTTTCCAGTCGGTAGATAAACATGATATCTGAGCAAGCTGGCGAGGTGGTGGTGGTTTTCTTGAAGTGATCCGTTTGAGGAAACCCTTCCTGGATCATCTGGTTTACAGACCAGACCAGCTTGTTAGCCCTGTTTCTCAAGAGATACACGTAGAAGAGTTAACGTCAACACTTGCTCTTCTATAGGTGTTTCACCTTCTAGAAGCTTCTTTCTGGATGAACCCTGGCAGGAGGAACATCTCCACTGGGCTCTGGACTTGGTTGTGATAAATACTAACTAATACTAACGAGCCTGACAGCAGAGATCTGAGATCCACACCTGAACCTGAAGAGGAAACTCAATATTCGTGAGAAAATGTTTAATTGTCGAAAAACGCCCTATTCCAAAGAACAAAGGTGAGATCACCGATCAGCCCCCCTATAAAACCACATGGATAGTTTGGGTGATGTTAAGTATGTTGGGTCGAGACTTCTGAGCTGTCTAACGTTACTCCTCACAAACCTGTCTTTGTATCAAATTTGTATCCGATGTTTTGCACTTTAAATGTATCTGATTGTTACTTTGTTGTCTTTGATGCTGCAACAGCGCAATTCCCCCGGATATAAAGTATCTAAACTAGCCTATACTGATATATTATTGTTACACTAACACTACACTAACTAGCCTATACTGATATATTATTGTTACACTAACACTACACTAACTAGCCTATACTGATATATTATTGTTACACTAACACTACACTAACTAGCCTATACTGATATATTATTGTTACACTAACACTACACTAACTAGCCTATACTGATATATTATTGTTACACTAACACTACACTAACTAGCCTATACTGATATATTATTGTTACACTAACACTACACTAACTAGCCTATACTGATATATTATTGTTACACTAACACTACACTAACTAGCCTATACTGATATATTATTGTTACACTAACACTACACTAACTAGCCTATACTGATATATTATTGTTACACTAACACTACACTAACTAGCCTATACTGATATATTATTGTTACACTAACACTACACTAACTAGCCTATACTGATATATTATTGTTTTTAGCAAAACATGAAATGGATCAACGTTTTACACTATTGGTAATATATTTCATTATTAGTTTCTACAGGGCTATAAAAATACATGTTGTTCGAGGGTGAATTATTTCTACAACCTGTCAGAGCTGTTTTTACTCAACATTGGGAAGGTGGTTTTAATGTGTGATGTCATTATAATATAGGCCAATCTTTTTCATCACCTGCACATGCATGTTAAAGTCGCACTGAAATGAAAAAAGCATTCTGTCCCATTTTGGTTCACATAATTGGTCATAGTGTTCACCTATTCAACGATGTATGCCCCAAAAAATACAAAATTCTACTTTTGTTGTAATGTTATATCAAAGTATATAATTTATTACTTCCTGGAAAACGGTAGGTCACGTGCAATGACGACAACAGGTACCTTAGATTTTAGGCCAATAATCTCACGACATCCACCCGTCAATCAACGCTATCCTTCTATCGAATCTGTCTAAAGTTCTTAAAACCCGCCCACTTGTCAATGTTCCAATCAAATTCGTCTAAACGCATGTCCCGCCCTCATAGCTTGTTTGCGTCGGAAATACGTCAAACAACGGAAGTTAGATGATCTCAAACGTCCGTTTCAGTGCGACTTTAAACCTACTTATGGTGCGTTCCAGGCAACCCGTAACTCGTGTTTTTCCGACCTTCTACACGTGAAAATGCTCTGGAATGGCAGTCAAACCCGTAACTTCCCACCCGGCAACTCGTACACCCCCAACGGGTGGGAAGTTACGGGTTTGACTGCCATTCCAGAGCATTTTCACGTGTAGAAGGTCGGAAAAACACGAGTTACGGGTTGCCTGGAACGTGCCATTAGAAACCTTTTGGGGGATAAAGTTACAACTAAACGTTTTTTTTTGTGTTCTTTTTCAACAGGGAGCCCGATTCTGCATTGGTAGAACTCCAAACGAAACTCAAAAGCATCCTGATCAAAAACTACCAGAGACTGAGCGATAGAAACCCAGATAATCCCTTTCCTATCCTCCCCTCGGACCTGCTCGTTCGATCCCTCAAAGTGGAAGATGTGCACCAGCATGAATTTAGGCAGATTGAGAATGCGAGATGGAACCCTTCACCCAAACCGGCACCGCAAAGACATTCGACCTCCGACCTGTTCGGGTGTAGTAGTCCGTCGAGCCACTTCAGGACATTGCTGACTGTAGGTGTGTCAGGGGCCGGGAAGAGCATGCATGTCAACAAGCATATTCTGGACTGGGCGGAGGGGAAAGCCAACCAGGATGTCGAGTTTCTGTTCCCTTTTTCTTTCTGGGAGCTCAATTTGCTGAAGAAAAGGAAACTAAGCCTGCTGGAGCTGCTCTACACATTTTTCCCAGAATTGGAAAACCCCGGAATTCCCGACTTGGAAAACCGCAGAGTCTGGTTCATCCTTGACGGGTTTAACGACTGCCGACACACTCTAGACTTTCGGACAGCCAAGAAAGTGACGGACGTCAGAGAGGCGTCGTCGGTGGGCAGTCTGCTGACCAATCTGCTCCAGAAGAACAAGCTCCTCCCCTCCGCCCACGTGTGGATAACGTCCCGGCAGTCCGCCGCCACCATCCTCCCGATCGGGTGCCTTGGCAAGGTGACGGAGATACAGGGCTTCAGCGACGCGCAGAAGGATGAGTTTTTCGGCCGGGCGATCGGAGATAAAGAGCTGGCGGATAAAATCGTCGCCCGCGTTAAAGCGGCCAAGCGGCTCCACGCCTTGTGTCAAATCCCGCTGGTCGCCGCCGTCTGCGCCTGGGTCTTTGTCAACCACCTCCCCGCCGCGCCTAACTGCGAGTGCGCGCTGGACTTCCTGGTGACCGGCCTGCCGCGCATCTACGCCGGCCTCTTCACGTCGTCGAACGCGCACGACCACCGCGCCGTGGCGAGGCTGGAGAGGCTCGCGGCCAAGCAACTGGAGAAGGGCAATGTGTTGGTGTACGAGGACGACCTCCGGGACCACGGGGTCGACGCGAAGGACGCCTCGGACTTCGCCACGCTGAACACGCTCATCTTCCGGGGGGACGTGGGCGTCGACGGAAGCACAGTGTTCCGCTTCAGTCACCCCAGCATGATGGAGTACATGGCCGCCGCCGGGGTCACGCACTCCCCCCTCGACCTCCCCATCCTCAAGTCCCCCTTCCTGAAGAAGATGATGGACAAGGCGCTGGCCAGTCGGAACGGCCGGATCGGGCAGCTCGACGTCTTCCTGCGCTTTGTGGTCGGCATCACCAGGGACCTGGTGTCCAAGCTCCACAAGGACAAGAGCGCAGAGTTCGCCCTGATGATGGTGGAGCACGTGAAGGAGAAGCTGCTGCAGTTCCCCACCTTGGACCGCTGCATCAACCTGCTGTACTGCCTGAGCGAGCCGGACTACGACCTCCTCCGGGCGCAGGTCATGTCCTACCTGAGCATCCGCAGGCCCCCGCCGTACTCCAAGTACATGAGCGGGCCGGCCGTCGAGGGCGCCTTCCTGGCCTACCAGGTGCTGTCCGTGGCCGGCGGCCAGGAGGTGTTCGAGCTGGACGTGTCCACCGGCTCCGACCTGGGGGTCATCGGGTATCTGCCCGCCATCGCGGCGTCCAGGAAGGCCTTGTAAGTGACCGTCGCTGCAGCCGCAAGGCGTTGTGGTTCAGAGCTTCAGGCTCGATCTCTCCAGAATGGCGTTCCGCTCAATTAACATTTTAATCACTGAGGTCCAGCGTTAAAGTCGCACTGAAATTAACAAAGCATTCTGTCCCATTTTGGTTCACATAATCGGTCATAGTGTTCACCTATTCAACGATGTATGCCCAAAAAATTACAAAATTCTACTTTTCTTGTAAACCTCTCGTCCCCCTTCTCGTCCCCCCTCTCGTCCCCCCTCTCGTCCCCCCCCTCGTCCTCCCTCTCATCCTCCCTCTCGTCCCCCCTCTCGTCCCCCCTCTCGTCGTCCCCCTCGTCCTCCCTCTCGTCCCCCCTCTCGTCCCCCTTCTCGTCCCCCCTCTCGTCCCCCCTCTCGTCCCCCCTCTCGTCCCCCCTCTCGTCCCCCCCCTCGTCCTCCCTCTCGCTCTCTCCTCTCGTCCTCCCTCTCATCCCCCCTCTCATCCTCCCTCTCGTCCCCCCTCTCATCCCCCCTCTCGTCCCCCCTCTCGTCCCCCCCCTCGTCCTCCCTCTCGTCCCCCCTCTCGTCCCCCTTCTCGTCCTCCCTCTCGTCCCCCCTCTCGTCCCCCCTCTCGTCCCCCCCCTCGTCCTCCCTCTCTCTCTCTCCTCTCGTCCCCCCTCTCGTCCCCCCCCTCGTCCTCCCTCTCTCTCTCTCCTCTCGTCCCCCCTCTCATCCCCCCTCTCGTCCTCCCAGGCTTCGCTTCTGCAACCTGACAGACAGTTGCTGCGAGCCCCTGTCCACCATCTTGGGCTCGGACACCTCCCACCTGCGCCAGCTGGATCTGAGCTACAACAGGATCACGGAGGAGGGGCTGTGGCACCTGAACAAGGGCCTGCAGAACCCCAACTGCCGTCTGGAGACCCTGCGCCTGGCGGGCTGCCGGGTGACCCCCGACGCCTGGACCCTGCTGACCCGGGTTCTGAACACAAACCGGTACCTCCGGGCCATCGACCTGAGCGCCAACGACTTGGGCAAGGAGGGCCTGAAGGCGCTGACCAACACCATGCAGACCAGGGCCGTCCCGCTGCAGTCACTCAAGTGAGTAGCTACACACACGCACACACACACACACACACACACACACACACACACACACACACACACATACAGTACACACACATACATACACACACA
>NC_140240.1:30973848-30976348 GCF_949987555.1 Borostomias antarcticus
AGGAAGTGCTGTAAAAGAAAGGGCATCGTAGCGTGGCGCGTTAGCGTTGGTGTTTTGACGCGGTCTCCACCCCTCTCCCCCCGCCTCTCTCTCCCTCCCCCCCACCCCTCTCTTCCTCCCCCCCACCCCCCTCTCCCTCCCCCCCCGCCCCTCTCCCTCCCCCCCCGCCCCTCTCCCTCCCCCCCCGCCCCTCTCCCTCCCCCCCTGCCCCTCTCCCTCCCCCCCCGCCCCTCTCCCTCCCCCCTGCCCCTCTCCCTCCCCCCCCGCCCCTCTCTCTCCCCCCCCGCCCCTCTCTCTCCCCCCCCGCCTCTCCCCCCTCCCCCCCCTCCCCTCTCTCTCCCCCCCCGCCCCTCTCCCCCCCCCCCCGCCTCTCTCTTCCTCCCCCCCCCGCCTCTCTCTCCCTCCCCCCCCGCCCCTCTCCCTCTCCCCCGCCTCTCTCTCCCTCTCCCCCGCCTCTCTCCCTCCCCCCCGCCTCTCTCTTCCTCCCCCCCGCCTCTCTCCCTCCCCCGCCTCTCTTCCTCCCCCCCGCCCCTCTCCCGCCCCCCCAGGCTGACGGAGTGCGAGCTGACGGAGAGGTGCTGTCCCACGCTGAGCTCGGCGCTGAGCAGGGAGCCGGCGGCGCTGCGGGAGCTGGACCTGTGTGAGAACCAGCTGACCGACCAGGGAGTCAAGCTGCTCTGTGGGGGGCTGAGCCTGACCGCCTGCCGCCTGGAGATCCTGCTGTACGACCCCCGACCTCTCCCTCTCTCTCTCTCTCTCTCCCTCTCTCTCTCAATCTCTACCTCTCCCCTTCTCTCTCTCCCTCTCTCTCTCTCTGTGTCTCTCTCCCTCTCTCTCTCAATCTCTACCTCTCCCCTTCTCTCTCTCCCTCTCTCTCTCAATCTCTACCTCTCCCTCTCTCTCTCTCTCCCCTCTCTCTCTCCCCCTCTCTCTCAATCTCTACCTCTCCCTCTCTCTCTCCCCTCTCTCTCTCTCAATCTCTCCCTCTCTCTCTCAATCTCTACCTCTCCCCTTCTCTCTCTCCCTCTCTCTCTCAATCTCTACCTCTCCCTCTCTCTCTCTCTCCCCTCTCTCTACCTCCCTCTCTCTCTCAATCTCTACCTCTCCCTCTCAATCTCTACCTCTCCCTCTCTCTCTCCCCTCCCTCTCTCTCCCTCTCTCTCTCCCTCTCTCTCCCCCTCTCTCTCCCAATCTCTACCTCCCTCTCTCAATCTCTACCTCTCTCTCCCTCTCCCTCCCTCTCCCTCTCTCTCCCAATCTCTCTACCTCCCTCTCTCTCTCCCCCTCCCTCTCTCTCTCTCCCTCTCTCTCTCTCTCTCTCTCTAAATATGAGATTGTGTTTGTAGTCCATCATGATGATCGATCGGTGACGGCCAGGTCACTGCACCTGCACGTTGACCTCAAACATGTCATGTTGTGAGACCTAGAACGCAGCACATGGGGTTGTTTGCATAATGATCAAGTAAATATTGAGGTAGAAAAAAAATGCGTATAGGCCTAGTTTGAACTCAATTTGATGGATGAAATGTCTTTAAATGGAAACTGTACTGCTATACCAGCTGATATAACAAAACAAAAGATGGTTATCGGTAGATAGGGCTCATAGACGATCGATATCGGCCACAAAAACACATGATGGGGAATCCCTGCTTATGAACGTCCACATGACGCCTTAACCAGCGTGATCCTGAAGCTCCTCCCCCTCCCTCGGCGCTTCCAGGCTCAGGAGCTGTGGCCTCACGGCGCTGAGCTTCACGTACCTGAGGGAGGCCCTCCGAGCCAACCCCTCGCACCTGGCCCAGCTGCACCTCATGGGCAACCAGTTCAAAGAGGTGGCCGTGCCCGTCCTCACCTGCTTCAAGAGGGACCCCGGCTTCAAGATGAGCGCCCTGGAGTGAGTAGGGGTCCGGAGAGACGCGCGTCCACATTCAAGGATGTTTATCTGTCATATGTCCAAGATACAGCTAGCATGGTACGACGAGATGCTCAATAATAATAATAATAATAATATCCACTGTTCTGGCCGCTGCAGCATCGAGGCGGAGCTGGAGGAGAGCCGGTCGGAGACGCCGGTGGACTGCTGTGACCTGGCGAGCAGGAAGCTGACTCTGGACCAGCAGAAGCAGGCGGCCAAGAAGTTGCTGCTAAAGCTCATTTAAACTCAGTCGGAGGACGAGCATGCAAATGAATACCCTACTGGGTTTGACACTGAGTTGATTTCTTCAGGGGTAATTGATTTGTTCAGGGGCAATTGTGGGATGATATTTGGATTTGACAGACAGATGTCTGGGCAATGTGTTCTTTTAACTTTTAATTATGCAATGTTTGTGTTTTTAAAACTGTAATTCAGTAATTGTTTCCCAAACTGACCTGTGGTCCTAGAGGCCCTGGCTTTATCCCAACGAGACGGAAATCTGAACATGGAATGATGACCTCCTGTCTAAGAACTTCACTGCGTGTGTGTGTGTATGTGTGTATGTGTGTGTGTGTGTGTGTGTGT
>NC_140240.1:30981348-30996768 GCF_949987555.1 Borostomias antarcticus
GGGGAAGGGTTCTGATGCGGTGTGTTTGAGGCGCTCCTCAGATGGGGAAGGGTTCTGACACGGTGTGTTTGGGTCCTCAGATGGGGAAGGGTTCTGACGCGGTGTGTTTGGGTCCTCAGATGGGGAAGGGTTCTGACGCGGTGTGTTTGGGTCCTCAGATGGGGAAGGGTTCTGACGCTGGTTGTTTGGGTCCTCAGATGGGGAAGGGTTCTGACGCTGGTTGTTTGAGTCCTCAGATGGGGAAGGGTTCTGACGCTGGTTGT
Organism: Borostomias antarcticus; assembly: GCF_949987555.1. Classification (NCBI taxonomy): domain Eukaryota; kingdom Metazoa; phylum Chordata; class Actinopteri; order Stomiiformes; family Stomiidae; genus Borostomias; species Borostomias antarcticus. Next base: position 30,981,612 of record NC_140240.1, read on the forward strand.
TTGAGTCCTCAGATGGGGAAGGGTTCTGACGCGGTGTGTTTGGGTCCTCAGATGGGGAAGGGTTCTGACGCGGTGTGTTTGGGTCCTCAGATGGGGAAGGGTTCTGAAGGGTTCTGTTTGGGTCCTCAGATGGGGAAGGGTTCTGACGCGGTGTGTTTGAGGCACTCCTCAGATGGGGAAGGGTTCTGACACGGTGTGTTTGGGTCCTCAGATGGGGAAGGGTTCTGACGCGGTGTGTTTGGGTCCTCAGATGAGGAAGGGTTCTGACGCGGTGTGTTTGGGTCCTCAGATGGGGAAGGGTTCTGACGCGGTGTGTTTGGGTCCTCAGATGGGGAAGGGTTCTGACACGGTGTGTTTGGGTCCTCAGATGGGGAAGGGTTCTGACGCGGTGTGTTTGGGTCCTCAGATGGGGAAGGGTTCTGACGCGGTGTGTTTGGGTCCTCAGATGGGGAAGGGTTCTGACACGGTGTGTTTGGGTCCTCGGATGGGGAAGGGTTCTGACGCGGTGTGTTTGGGTCCTCGGATGGGGAAGGGTTCTGACACGGTGTGTTTGGGTCCTCAGATGGGGAATGGTTCTGACGCGGTGTGTTTGGGTCCTCAGATGGGGAAGGGTGCTGAAGGGTTCTGTTTGGGTCCTCAGATGGGGAAGGGTTCTGACGCGGTGTGTTTGGGTCCTCAGATGGGGAAGGGTTCTGACGCGGTGTGTTTGAGGCGCTCCTCAGATGGGGAAGGGTTCTGACGCGGTGTGTTTGGGTCCTCAGATGGGGAAGGGTTCTGACGTGGTGTGTTTGGGTCCTCAGATGGGGAAGGGGTCTGTTTGGGTCCTCAGATGGGGAAGGGTTCTGACGCGGTGTGTTTGGGTCCTCAGATGGGGAAGGGTTCTGAAGGGTTCTGTTTGGGTCCTCAGATGGGGAAGGGTTCAGACGCGGTGTGTTTGGGTCCTCAGATGGGGAAGGGTTCTGACACGGTGTGTTTGGGTCCTCAGATGGGGAAGGGTTCTGACGCGGTGTGTTTGGGTCCTCAGATGGGGAAGGGTTCTGACGCGGTGTGTTTGGGTCCTCAGATGGGGAAGGGTTCTGACGCGGTGTGTTTGGGTCCTCAGATGGGGAAGGGTTCTGACGCGGTGTGTTTGGGTCCTCAGATGGGGAAGGGTTCTGACGCGGTGTGTTTGAGTCCTCAGATGGGGAAGGGTTCTGAAGGGTTCTGTTTGGGTCCTCAGATGGGGAAGGGTTCTGACACGGTGTGTTTGGGTCCTCAGATGGGGAAGGGTTCTGACGCACTGTGTTTGGGTCCTCAGATGGGGAAGGGTTCTGAAGCGGTGTGTTTGGGTCCTCAGATGGGGAAGGGTTCTGTTTGGGTCCTCAGATGGGGAAGGGTTCTGACGCGGTGTGTTTGAGTCCTCAGATGGGGAAGGGTTCTGACGCGGTGTGTTTGGGTCCTCAGATGGGGAAGGGTTCTGACACGGTGTGTTTGGGTCCTCAGATGGGGAAGGGTTCTGAAGGGTTCTGTTTGGGTCCTCAGATGGGGAAGGGTTCTGACGCGGTGTGTTTGGGTCTTCAGATGGGGAAGGGTTCTGACGCGGTGTGTTTGGGTCCTCAGATGGGGAAGGGTTCTGACGCGGTGTGTTTGGGTCCTCAGATGGGGAAGGGTTCTGACGCGGTGTGTTTGGGTCCTCAGATGGGGAAGGGTTCCTTCAAGTACGCCTGGGTGCTGGACAAGCTGAAGGCGGAGCGAGAACGCGGCATCACCATCGACATCTCCCTGTGGAAGTTTGAGACCAGCAAGTACTACGTCACCATCATCGACGCGCCCGGACACAGGGACTTCATCAAGAACATGATCACAGGCACCTCCCAGGTAGGGGGGGAGCGGGGGGGGGGGGCAGGAGAAAGAGAGAGCCAGAAGGAAGGACAGAGAAAGAGAACAGGAGGAGGAGAGAGAATGTTGCCGGGTTCACACTACAGGATATTTAAAATCCTAACCGATATTGAAATCGGGTTACATCACACACATAAGGAGAATCTTAACAGATATCTTTCTTGCGCATCTTAAACAAGCACACACAGCAAGATCAAACATGTTTGTTATTATCGGGGCCGCCCCGATGGGTCTGCGAGCCGATCGGGAGGTGTAAGATTGGATCTGTAAACCCCTCACATTACAAGATCATCTGGACCGATCATCCTCCCCGACCAACGGTCCAGACCAGATTTCTCCTCTGATTGTCGGAAGCGCTGAATCGGGGATGAATCGGCCCAAACATCCTGTAGTGTGACTGTGACCCCGGCGTTGGAGAAAGAGAAACTGTAATTGAAACTTCTCCGCCTCTTCGTTTGTGTCGTCCACAGGCGGACTGCGCCGTGCTGATTGTGGCGGCCGGCGTGGGCGAGTTTGAGGCGGGCATCTCCAAGAACGGTCAGACGCGCGAGCACGCCCTGCTGGCCTACACCCTGGGGGTCAAGCAGCTCATCGTGGGGGTCAACAAGATGGACTCCACCGAGCCCAACTACAGCCAGAAGCGCTACGAGGAGATCGTGAAGGAAGTCAGCACCTACATCAAGAAGATCGGCTACAACCCCGACACCGTGGCCTTCGTGCCCATCTCGGGCTGGAACGGGGACAACATGCTGGAGGCTAGCCCTAACGTTAGTACAAGACCAGCCCTAATGCTAGTACAGGACCAGCCCTAACACCAGCCCTAACACCAGCCCTAACGTTAGTACAGAACCATCCCTAACGTTAGTACAGGACCGGCCCTAACACCAGCCCTAACGTTAGTACAGGACCGGCCCTAACACCAGCCCTAACGCTAGTACAGAACCATCCCTAACGCTAGTACAAGACCTGCCCTAACGTTAGTACAGGACCGGCCCTAACACCTGCCCTAACGTTAGTACAGGACCTGCCCTAACACCAGCCCTAATACCAGCCCTAACGTTAGTACAAGACCAGCCCTAATGCTAGTACAAGACCTGCCCTAACGCTAGTACAGAACCAGCCCTAACACCAGCCCTAACGTTAGTACAAGACCGGCCCTAACGTTAGTACAGGACCGGCCCTAACACCAGCCCTAACGTTAGTACAGGACCTGCCCTAACACCAGCCCTAACACCAGCCCTAATACCAGCCCTAACGTTAGTACAAGACCTGCCCTAACGTTAGTACAGGACCGGCCCTAACACCAGCCCTAACGCTAGTACAGGACCAGCCCTAATGTTAGTACAACCCCGACACCGTGGCCTTCGTGCCCATCTCAGGCTGGAACGGGGACAACATGCTGGAGGCTAGCCCTAACGTTAGTACAAGACCTGCCCTAACACCAGCCCTAACGCTAGTACAAGACCTGCCCTAACGCTAGTACAAGACCTGCCCTAACGCTAGTACAGGACCAGCCCTAACACCTGCCCTAACACCAGCCCTAACACCAGCCCTAACGCTAGTACAAGACCTGCCCTAACGCTAGTACAGGACCAGCCCTAACACCTGCCCTAACACCAGCCCTAACACCAGCCCTAACACCAGCCCTAACGCTAGTACAAGACCTGCCCTAACACCAGCCCTAACACCAGCCCTAACGCTAGTACAAGACCTGCCCTAACACCAGCCCTAACGCTAGTACAAGACCTGCCCTAACGCAAGTACACAACCTGCCCTAATGCTAGTACACGACCTGCCCTAATGCTAGTACACGACCTGCCCTAATGCTAGTACACGACCTGCCCTAATGCTAGTACACGACCTGCCCTAACGTTAGTACAAGACCAGCCCTAACGCTAGTACAGAACCAGCCCTAACACCAGCCCTAACGCTAGTACAGAACCAGCCCTAACGTTAGTACAAGACCAGCCCTAACGTTAGTACATGACCAGCCCTAACGTTAGTACAGAACCAGCCCTAATGTTAGTACAAGACCAGCCCTAACGCTAGTACAGAACCAGCCCTATCGCTAGTACAGAACCAGCCCTAACGCTAGTACAGGACCAGCCCTAACGCTAGTACAGAACCAGCCCTAACACCAGTCCTAATGTTAGTACAGAACCAGCCCTAACGCTAGTACAGAACCAGTCCTAATGTTAGTACAGAACCGGCCCTAACGCTGGTACAGAACCAGCCCTAACGTTAGTACAATACCAGCCCTAACGCTAGTACAGGACCAGTCCTAACGCTGGTACAGAACCAGTCCTAACGCTAGTACAGAACCAGCCCTAACGCTAGTACAGAACCGGGCCTAACGTTAGTACAGAACCAGCCCTAACACCCCTCCCTTGCTGTCCGTTGCAGATGAGCTGGTTCAGGGGCTGGAAGATCACTCGTAAGGACGGGAACGCCTCCGGGACCACCCTGCTAGAGGCCCTGGACGCCATCCAGCCCCCCTCACGCCCCACGGACAAGCCCCTCCGCCTGCCTCTGCAGGACGTCTACAAGATCGGGGGTGAGGCCCGGGGGGGCGGGGGGGTGAGGCCCGGGGGGGGGGGGGGGGGGTGAGGCCGGGGGGGGGGGGGGATGAGCTGGGGAGGGAGGGGAACACAGGGAGATTAGTCTGACTCAAACGGGTTTTGGGGATCAGCCTTGTCATTCGTTTATTAACTGCCCCAATCAGTGGTATTACCCAATCAGAAGTATTTTCACGTGTCACCTTCTATCCCCCCCCCTCCTCTTCCAGGTATTGGTACGGTCCCGGTGGGCCGCGTGGAGACGGGGGTCCTGAAGCCCGGCGTGGTCGTGACCTTCGCCCCCGTCAACGTGACCACGGAGGTGAAGTCGGTGGAGATGCACCACGAGGCGCTGACCGAGGCCATGCCCGGCGACAACGTGGGCTTCAACGTCAAGAACGTGTCGGTCAAGGACATTCGCCGTGGCAACGTGGCGGGCGACAGCAAGAACGACCCGCCGCAGGAGGCCGCCAGTTTCACCGCCCAGGTCCGCGAGAGCGCCGCCGTCGATTCTAGAACCTTCCGCAGACCTGCTTAGCGCCAGCCGTCCATATATGGTCTTCCTCTTCCCCAGGTCATCATCCTGAACCACCCCGGGCAGATCAGCGCCGGCTACGCCCCCGTGCTGGACTGCCACACCGCCCACATCGCCTGCAAGTTCGCCGAGCTCAAGGAGAAGATCGACCGGCGCTCCGGGAAGAAGCTGGAGGACAACCCCAAGGCGCTGAAGTCCGGGGACGCCGCCATCGTGGAGATGATCCCCGGGAAGCCCATGTGTGTGGAGAGCTTCTCTGAGTACCCCCCCCTGGGTGAGTTCTCCCTTAGAGCCTGAGGTGTTTAGTCTTTCTTTGGTTCCACCGTGGTTTAGCTGGTAGGTCTTTGAGAACGCTGTCTTTTACCACATCAGCCCGACCTTGAAGGAGCGGATAGCAGCTCTTCTCACCGTAGACTTACAGCTCTGCTGTTTGTTGTGATATGGTGATTGGCGCCCTCTGGTGGTCAAACACGAGACGGCACTCGACCCCCTCAGTCTTGCTTCTACAGCGTCTTAAAGGAGAATGCTCGTTTTTGACAACCTGGACACAAAAAATCTATTTTCTGCTTCGAAACGGTTGTTTTCATAAAAAAGTTTCGCAGCAGAAAATAGATTTTTTAGAAGCTGCATTCTCAGTGCCCCGTCCACCACCATTACATGGATATACTGGCTCGTGCTGGATTTTAAATTTCTTCTACAGGCCTCCGAATTACACCAAAGTTATCTCGGTGAGTGAAACGTCTTATATATGCCGTAAATAAGGTCCAGGTTGTCAAAAATAAGCATTCTCCTTTAACAGACAAGCTCTCTGTAAAATGTTACATAAGGTTGCTGTCGGTGGAACACCTGGTACAGTATCTTCAAAATGGCCAATTTTCAGAACGCTGAAAAGAATATAACATTTTGAAAAGAACATGAAATCACACACGATGATGATGTTTGGAATACATGTAAGCCTACATGAAAATAACTGCATTGAACTTAAAGTCGCACTGAAATGAAAAAAGCATTCTGTCTCATTTTGGTTCACATAATTGGTCATAGTGTTCACCTATTCAACGATGTATGCCCAAAAAATACACAATTCTACTTTTGTTGCCATCAAAGTATATAATTTCTTACTTCCTGGAAAACGGTAGGTCACATATAATGACGACAACAGGTACCTTAGATTTTAGGCCAATAATCTCAAGACATCCACCCGTCAATCAACGCTATCCTTCTATCGGATCTGTCTAAAGTTCTTAAAACCCGTCCACTTGTCAATGTTCCAATCAAATTCCTCTAAACGCATGTCCCGCCCTCATAGCTTGTTTGCGTCGGAAATACGTCCAACTAGGAAGTTAGATGATCTCAAACGTCCGTTTCAGTGCGACTTTAATCCTAAATTGCCAGACAGAGGTCAGAGTTCATCCCTCGTGGGTGTTGTTATTTTTAACCCCTCGCCGTCCGTCCGTCTCCCAGGGCGCTTTGCGGTGCGTGATATGCGCCAGACCGTGGCGGTGGGCGTGATCAAGGGCGTGGAGAAGAAGGCGCCGACCAGCGGGAAGGTCACCAAGTCGGCCCAGAAGGCCCAGAAGGTGAAATGAACGTTGTGCTGGGCTGCCGCCCCCAACGCTCGCCCCGGCCCGCCCCAGAAGCCCCTCCCCCCCCCGCCCCTGTGCACCATGGTCAGCGTGTGGTCTATTATCACAATGCATCGCAAGAGCCGTCGCAGGAAAAAAAACTACCGCTGACAGGTAACGGGTGCGCGCCACCGTTTTAACGTATGTTTGTTTGTTGACGTTGTTGTGGTTTTATCTTACTCTGTACGTTGATTGATTTGCACAGAGTTTGCGTTCGGGTTACGTGAAGGAAAGACCGTCTCTCCTTGTGTGTTTAGTTCTACTGATACTTGTCGGTTTGCAGTTCGTCCAATCAGAGCGGTTGCTTGTTTGTCGGCCTGTTAGCGAGAGCTACGTGTTTTTATGTTGGTTTTAATGTTGATAACGCTCAATCTTCGCTGTAGAGGAGACCTGCTTTCCAGCCGTGGTGGTTCTCTCTGTCGCATGTTCATGTTCTACTGCACTTTAACCGGTTCCGAAGGCTTCAGAACCGGAACCGGGAACCTGAGATCCGTAGCACCTTGCTTGGCTTCAGCTCCCTGACTCTCGCACTGTCCAACTTTACTGACCCTGCTCCCTGTCCTGCTTCCTTATTATGGGATGTTCGTTGTCAGCTTACCTACGTAACATTAAAGATGTTGAAACCCAAAATGTGTCTCTTTTTTTTTGTCCCCTCAGTGCACTTTTATAGACGATTGATCGATCAGTTGACGACTCATATCAGTGTAATCAGTACACGGCCTGGAGGGGGCGGAGTCTGGCTGGGGGGAGGCGGGGCCTGGAGGGGGTGGAGACCGGCTGGGGGGATGCGGAGTCTGGAGAGGGCGGAACCTCCTCCCCCGTTCCCTCCCCCGCCAGGGCGAAGACGAGAACGGTGGGGAGGAGGGAGGGGCGAGGGACTGAGGGATGACGTCGACGGACATCATCCCTGGGAGGCGGAGCCTGGACCTGGCGGTAGACGTCCAGCAGGGAGTCCAGCTTCGACTCTATAGACCTGGAGAGAGAGAGGGAGGGAGGGAGGGAGGGAGAGAAGGAGGGAGGGGAGAAAGAAGGAGATGATGGAGGGAGGGAGGGAGGGAGAGAGGGAGGGAGGGGAGAAAGAAGGAGATGATGAAGGGATGAAGGACTATTACCCCATGGTGATTTACATTTGTAGCAGATGGGAGACGTAAATGTACCTGTATATCTCTATATATGTATATGTTCTACTGTACCACCAGAGAGACGTCCAGGCTCTGAGAGAGACCGTTGAAGAGACCAGTTGAAGGGACAGTTAGGAGTTTTGGACAGTGGAGTGATACTTCACGTTACCCACCTAATGCTGTTTGCTGTTATGGTCCATACAACTAGATACATACAGGTATGCACACAACATGTAAAGGTGTATGAGCTATATGAGTGCATAGAAAAGTTCATACAACTTTACATTTTACATGAATGCAAACTCACAACGTACCAGGTGTATGTTCCACTGGTGGGCTGGGGTTACTGAACTGCCCTCCACTATTTCACCAGAGGGACTGAGACTTTTAAATAAATATTTATATTTGATCTATGTTTGTTTCTGGGTCACTGTTGCACTCCCACCATCACACTTGGTCCGTTTAGCCCTTATTGCATTTAATCTGTTCCAATTTTCAGTGACACCAGCTTCTTTTAGTAGACTATAATAGGAGAGGCGCAGTTCTGAGTAGTGCCTCTAGATGGCGACACACACACATAAACAAGCCTACATGGTTTCCTTAGATGATAGATTTGCGTTTATTTTGTTTCCATGGTGTTTATTTGCTTTTGTCTGTAGCTTTTGTTATACTGCTACTTTGGCCAGGTCTCCCTTATGAAATAGATCATTAATCTCAATGGGTAAAATAGAAGTTAAATAAAAAATGTGTTTGTTTAACGGGCCCCTGTGGTGTCAGTACGCTGTGTTGCCTGGTTCTGATGGCCTCCTACATAATTCTGTTATATTTCCCCACAACTCTATGGTATCAGTGCCATAAACAGCATCAAACATACTGCTTAACCCATAAACAGAGTCTAACATACTGCTCAACCCATAAACAGAGTCATACTGCTCAACCCATAAACAGAGTCAAACATACTTTGGTTATAGAGGTGAGTCCGGTAACGATGTTATTGCTCAGTGGTGGATCTGGTGAAAATCGTCTTAGCTACTAATAGATAGTCTTTTTCTGTGGTGACGTCACGTCAGGATCATTCCAGAACTTTATTTCAAGAAACTTTCCAGCCGTTATACTTTTTTATTGCATTTAATCTGTGTTGCAATGTTCACGCAGTTTCTCCCAGCAGCTACAGTCCTGTGATAGAGGCTCTCAGCAGGCCTGGGAGGCACACGCAGTTCTGGGTTCGGCCTCTAGATGGCGCAGTAAGCCAAGTTATAAAGGTTCTGCTTGTCGAGCCCTAATTCTCTAAAAGAAAAAGTGTTCCACATGTGGAAATAAATAACTGGGCTTTGGGGATTCCTACCGCATGATGAGAAATGCGGGGTTAATTCTTAGTGTTGGATCAATGGACAGAACAGAACATCTTATGAAGGCTCGTTCAGGATTACCTTGAGAATCAGGGTATATAAAACTGTGCATGACACGGTATTGAGGTGCTAGTGTTCTACCCTCGGCCATGTTCACCCCCGTGTCTCTCTCTCTCTCTCTCTCTCACACACACACACACACACACACACACACACACACACACACACACACACACACACACACACACACACAGGATAAGAAATGAATGCCCCGTGGTCATACAGATTACGACGTGGTGTTAAAATCTCCCCCTCCGGTGCCCGTAACCCCGTCTCTGGGTCTTAGTCACGTCAGAGCTCCTAGTCACGACCTACACGGTGACACAATTCTGCACCACGGAAAGTTGACGTCATCAGCACAAGTGTACAGTCACCTCCTCGGTGACGTCACCCAGCCGACTCTGTAGTATTGCCATCTGCTGGATGGTCTCCGACACGGAGCATCACTTCCCTGCCAAGGCTGGACCTGGTGGGACGGCTGGTCACTAACAGGCTACTAGACAGGCGAGGCTTAATGAACGGCCACCTGCTTTATATGACTGTGAATGACTAGACCTGGCATCACAGTCAGCTTTAGGCGGTTTGTCATCGTTAGGGATGTGTTTTCATTCATTGAGGCCACATTTCGGGGGCCAGCAAAACAAGGTGTCTGAAGTGAGCTCTTTGACCTATAGGCTACACAATATGCTATAACGGGAGCCTATTGAGTTCAATATCGCCTCATTGTAACTAATAAAGTTGAGACAGACTACATGGATGGGCTATGCCAAAGATACTACAGCGGCCTGATATATAAATAAATATATATAATATATAAATGGTATCGAGCTGTTCCACTGCCGCTCAGCAGAGCGCATGCGCGTCGCTGTCCGTGGTTCTGAATGGAATGTGCTGTTGCGCAATCAACTATACAGTGCTAACAAACTATGGGTCACATTTTTATTATATTTTTTATATATCGATGATGTAAGTTGCTAATTTATTAAATATGCTACTCAACACTATGCCCAGTCTGGATCTATAAGTGCATAGATAGAATGGTAGGCCTATACGTTTGTTTGGATATAATAACTCATAGTCTAATTCAATGATAGACTCATAGCATATTGATTAACCGAGTAGTGTTAAGGCTTACCGGATCCCCCCCCCCCCCACCTCCTTCCGTGGTTCCGGGAGAGGCGCTCCCCCTGGAACATGGGAGGAGGAAGGAGGGAGGAGGAAGGGGGGGGGGGGAGGAAGGGGGGAGGAGGAAGGGGGGAGGAGGAAGGAGGGGGGGAGGAAGGGAGGAGGGAGGAGGAAGGGGGGAGGAGGAAGGGGGGAGGAGGAAGGGGGGAGGAGGAAGGGGGGGGGGGAGAGAGGAGGAAGGGGGGGGGGGGAGGAGGAAGGGGGGGGAGGAGGAAGGAGGGGGGGGGGGGGAGGAAGGAGGGGGGGGAGGAGGAAGGAGGGGGGGGGAGGAGGAAGGGGGGGGGGGAGAGCCCCATTCTCAAATGAGTAAGCGCGCCCCCGCGAGAGGAAGGAAGAGACGTGCGCGCGGAGCTGCGTTCCCATTGACGGTTCCGTCTCCCGGTCACCGGCGGAAACATTAGCAGCGCGAGGCAGCGGCGGAGAGACCGGAGAGAGAGCGAGCGACAGCGGGGAGCGCAACACACACGGTCTCCGCCTAGAGGCTACCGTCCAGCACCGCGTCCGAGTCCGGTGGCGTGGGGGCATCAGAGATCAACCGAGTGAACCGGAGGAGTCCCCCGGGCTTGTGTCAACTCCTGGCGCGGAGATGGGCTCACCGTAACCCGGCGGTGGAGGGGAGAGGCGAGCCGGCGGCGGGGGATGGGGGGCGGAGAGAGGGACGGGAAACACGCCGAGGAGAAACACGCCGAGGAGAAACACGCCGAGCAGAAACACGCCGAGCAGAAACACGCCGAGGAGAAACACGACGGGCGCCTGTGGCCATGAGCGGCGCGCACTGTGCACAAGAGCCGCTGCTGCTGCTCTCTCCACGGACCATGTCGTGAGGTGTGGCTCGGTAACGCTCGGGATACCGTCAGTCGAGAAGACACGCCAAGGAGGGGGGGGGGGGTGGTGGAAAAGATGTCCGCCTCGGTGGGGCCCCAGGGCGGCCCTCGCCCACCTACCGTGCCGCCATCCATGCCAGATCTGCCCGACCTCAGTCACCTCACCGAGGAGGAGAGGAAAATAATCATGGCAGTTATGGATCGGCAAAAGGAGGAAGAGGAGAAAGAGGAAGCCATGTTAAAGTAAGCAAACATTTCCTTCCGCCGTCTTTCCGTCGTCCCGAAACACACGCGACACGCACGCCCCCGTTACCGGGAGGTGGCTCCGGTAGACACGCGAACGGCCATCCGCCGCCCGGTAAAACCGATATGTTACCAGCGTGCCCATCGGCTGCCATTGTCGTCACACACACACACACACACACACACACACACACACACACACACACACACACACCCATTCACCACAACCCGTTGCATCGCCTATTGTTGCATCGTAACACCGCGTGCCCTTGCTGGCCGAATTGTCATTGTCAAACAAATCCCCCCCCTAGTATCTTAGAGAGATGAGTCTGGGTCTCTCTGTATCTTAGAGAGATGAGTCTGGGTCTCTCTGTTCAGAATCACCCGTGTCTCACTATCACAGAGCAGGGCTGAGAATGAATCACTATAAAGAGCAGGGCTGAGGATGTGCAGCAGCTCGTCTCTTTCCATCCCGACTAGCAGAGCCGCCCGGTGCCTGAGAACCAGCGCGCGGAGGCAGGACCGCACCGGCAGCCCCCCCGGTGATGAAGGTGGCAGCCCCCCCGGTGATGAAGGTGGCCACCGATAAGGACAGAGAAACGGGGTCAAACGAGTTACAGGTGCACAGCGCCGGCGGCGGGTGAGACGGGGCGTGTGTGACAGCAAGAGGGGGGTGGAATTAAGCATAGTGTGCCCCATAGCACCCCCCCAATCCCGTCACCTAATCAGCGGGCAGGTCTGGTTCTCCTTCGGTCTGAGAGGCAGCACCCCTCGCCCCCTCTCACGCGTATCACGCCGGTAACACACGGAGGCTTCTCCGCCCGGTGCCGGTAACACAACCCTATGATCTGAAAGAAAGCGAAGGGACGCCGTCTGGACACCTCGTGCGTCGAGGGACGACATTAAAGCTGTAATGATGCTTCAGAGCGAGCGTGGCACACACGTCCATGCCCGGTCAGTCGTGAGGACGGGGGCTATGCTGTTTATTGCCTACATGCAAAGACAACGGGGTGTGGTTGAGAATGCATGCTATAGCCGAGGCCTGCCAGGCCGGCTACTCGAGCACCGAGCGATTGAGCAGATGTTGGTTGTAAAAAGCGGTGTGAACACTATCAGACACGGTTTCTCAGGATCACGTCTCTCCCACCAGCTTCATAGAGGCCTTGTGAGCGCTGAGGAGCTGATTGGTATTCTCATCGTGTCAAGCGTCTATTCTTGGATTCCTCCCTCGTGAACCGGTGGATTTACCGGGGGTTCCCGGTCGGTTCCCAACACAAGGCAATGACGTTCACCAGAACCGGAAAATAAGTTATTATATAATCCCCTAGTCTATAGAATGAAATCATGGGATAGGCTACATCATCATCTAAGAAATTGAGTCTCATTCAGTTTACAAACTGTTAAACACACAAGTTTTCCACTGAGTGGCTAGACAATAAGAACCTCTAACTAATGAGATATCTCGTGTTCTTTATGACATCACTGCTTGCTGGAATTGGCTGTGTTCACTTCCTGGTTTGAGGCCCATGGGGAAGAGGTGGTGGCTAGCTGCATCTCTGGAGAGGAAGCGATGGATTTAATGTTCCACAGAACATAATGGCATCATCATTTGGTCAATCATTGATACACACACACACACACACACACACTCAGCTGGGCTTTTTCTCTGGGTCGACACTTTCCAGTACTGTTTGTGATCATATGGCCTCTCAAGCCTGTCAAATTATTCATAATCTATAGATCGCCTGTGGTCATGATTGCTGTGCTGTGGCCATAGAGAATATATATATATATATGTGTGTGTGTGGTGTCAGAGAGAGAGAGAGAGAGAGAACGATTAAAACACGGTTGTGTTTGAAAGACAAGGGTGTTTCTGCAGGGTTTTACCTGCTTTGCATTCTGGATAAAAACGTCACAGCACACTCAAAAGAACAAACGTAACTCCTCCACCCAAGACCCCTCAGAAGCATCTGGTCTAAAGTCCTTGTGTCTTTGCAGACATCTTCTTCTTCTTCGTTTAGGTTTGGATGTTTCACTCCCCCCCAGGCTATCCTTTTACCCCCCCGAGCCTGGATGAGGGGTCACCCGGGCTATATATCTGGGAACACCTCCAGGAGCCATGTCACCGTTTTGTCATTGATTGATTGATTAATTGATTGATTGATTGATTGATTGATTGAGGGACCACCATAGGACATACAGTAGTCTAGGTACTGTACATGGACAATGTGATCAAAGAAGCTTTGACCAGACCTGAGAGATCTCATAGATGATGAAGTCAGCTAATTGAACCTGGGCTGATATGTTTGAGAGCAAGCGATGCTTCTCTCTCTACCTCAGTCCTCATTCACGCTACCACGGCCATGTCTGTTTACCACACCAAGCAGTCTGCCCTACCCAGGGGGCGGCTGTAGCTCAGTTGGTAGAGCGGCTCGTTCAATGATCGAAGGGTCAGTGGTTCGAATCCCAGCTCCGACTGTCCACATGTCGAAGTGTCCTTGAGCAAGACACCTAACCCCAAATTGCTCCCAATGAGCAGGTTAGCACCTTGCATGGCAGCTGCCACCATTGGTGTGTGAGTGTGTGTGTGAATGGGTGAATGAGAGGCCATTGTAAAGCGCTTTGAGTGCCGCTAAGGTGGAAAAGCGCTATATAAGTGCAGTCCGTTTACCATTTACCCTATCAGTGCTGGACACGTAGTGACCTTCCCAGCCTGGTGATGCCTGGGAACCCAGCAGCTGGTCGGGTGATAAGAGCGCAGATAGCGAGGCTGCTCCTCCAGGGGGAGAGAGGCCGCTGTGCTCCCTGTCTGTACCCAGGCCCGGTGCACCGCTGCTGGGCTAATGATTACCCACAACCCACTGGGAACAGAGCACCTGCTCTTCTCTGTACCGGTCGTACCAGGAAGTGCTGCTCGACGACGTTGTTGGCAGGTGCGGTTGCCTGGAGGAGAATGGCAGGAGAATGGTGTGTTGACTGCGTCTACTTCAGAAGGATGTTGATGATGTGAATGAGCCCATTGTCCTGCGCCCAGAACTGTGGTCATGACAGTAAAACGAGTACAAAGCTGTTTCTGGGCTTTTGAGATAAGTCACCTAGGAGCTGAATGAACCATACATGTAATGGCCGCCGTACATTATCAACATGATATAAAAGCACAGATAAAGGGATAGTTCACTTTTTAACCGCGTCCCAGCGACAGAGCAGGGTGAGAGGTCATGTGATCGGTGGTGTTTATTTATTGGTTGGTTTGTTTTGTTAGCAGGATTACGCAAAAACGACCAGAGCGATTTTGATGAAACTCAGTGGAGGGGTGCAGCACGGGCCCACTTAGAACCCATTCAATTTTGGGGCGGATAAGAACCACGGCGCGGACCCACGAATGAAAACAAAACTTAGAAACAAGCAAAGCCAGCGCCCCGTGTGGGGTGCTAGAGACGCAGGGTTTGGATGGGGTGTGCGGGGGGAGAGGCGGAGTGCACCGAACTGCCCCCCCGCCAGCTACAACCCGAGAGGGGGCGCCACAGAGCCGCCCAAACATGGCCGCCCATTCACCTCTGTTCATTTTTTGGACCGGAGCGAAAATAATCCCCCCATTCCTTGTCATTGTGGGGGATTGAAACAGCCATGTCTCAGCGTGGGAAGGTCACAGAGACTCAGGGTTTGTTTGGACATAAAGCTCTCAGCCAACGAATGCAGCAATACTAAACAGATAGATCAAGGGATCTATTTCTCTGGTGTCGTTTACAGTGGTTAGCAATGATGCTAACGAACCAGAGACT
>NC_140240.1:31001968-31016968 GCF_949987555.1 Borostomias antarcticus
CTCTCTCCTCTGACTCTCTCTCCTCTGACTCTCTCTCTCCTCTGACTCTCTCTCTCCTCTGACTCTCTCTCCTCTGACTCTCTCTCCCCTCTGACTCTCTCTCCTCTGACTCTCCCCTCTTGGCTTCATCAACCCAATCATCTCTGTACTTCCTGCTTCATTAAGCCAATCATCTTTGTACTTCCTGCTTCATTAAGCCAATCATCTCTCTTTCCCAGGCGACATCCAGATCGGTATGATGGATAAGAAGGGCCAGCTGGAGGTGGAGGTCATCAGAGCTCGGGGCCTCATTCAGAAACCAGGATCCAAATCCCTCCCAGGTGAGACGGCGTCCTGCTGGACCGGACCAGCTGTTTGAGATTATCACTCGTTATGAGGGTGGGGAGATTATCACTCGTTATGAGGGTGGGGAGATTATCACTCGTTATGAGGGTGGGGAGATTATCACTCGTTATGAGGGTGGGGAGATTATCACTCGTTATGAGGGTGGGGAGATTATCATGTTATGAGGGTGGGGAGATTATCACTCGTTATGAGGGTGGGGAGATTATCACTCGTTATGAGGGTGGGGAGATTATCACTCGTTATGAGGGTGGGGAGATTATCAGGTTATGAGGGTGGGGAGATTATCACTCGTTATGAGGGTGGGGAGATTATCACGTTATGAGGGTGGGGAGATTATCACTCGTTATGAGGGTGGAGAGATTATCACTCGTTATGAGGGTGGGGAGATTATCACTCGTTATGAGGGTGGGGAGATTATCACTCGTTATGAGGGTGGGGAGATTATCACTCGTTATGAGGGTGGGGAGATTATCACTCGTTATGAGGGTGGAGAGATTATCACTCGTTATGAGGGTGGGGAGATTATCACTTGTTAAGAGGGTGGGGAGATTATCACTCGTTATGAGGGTGGGGAGATTATCACTCGTTATGAGGGTGGGGAGATTATCATGTTATGAGGGTGGAGAGATTATCACTCGTTATGAGGGTGGAGAGATTATCACTCGTTATGAGGGTGGGGAGATTATCACTCGTTATGAGGGTGGGGAGATTATCACTTGTTAAGAGGGTGGGGAGATTACCACGTTATGAGGGTGGGGAGATTATCACTCGTTATGAGGGTGGGGAGATTATCACTCGTTATGAGGGTGGGGAGATTATCACTCGTTATGAGGGTGGGGAGATTATCACTCGTTATGAGGGTGGGGAGATTATCACTCGTTATGAGGGTGGGAGATTATCACTCGTTATGAGGGTGGGGAGATTATCACTCGTTATGAGGGTGGGGAGATTATCACTCGTTATGAGGGTGGGCATATTGACCGGAGCCCACCCTAGCCTGTAATGCCTGGTCTATGGGGAAGTCCAAGCTCTGTTGATAAACCATAATGCAGGTTCACGCCTTCGGTCTGAGAGGGGCTGTGACCTCACTTCCTGTCTGAGAGGGATCGTGACCTCACTTCCTGTCTGAGAGGGGACCTAACCCTACTCTGTTTCCTGTTGTTGTTCTGTCCTTGTGCGCAGCCCCGTACGTCAAGGTCTACCTGCTGAACAACGGAGCCTATGTAGCCAAAAAGAAAACCAAGATTGCACGGAAGACCCTGGACCCGCTGTACCAGCAAGCACTGCTGTTCGAGGAGAGTCCCCAGGGGAAGGTCTTACAGGTGAGAGGCTGAGAGCCCCCAGGGGAAGGTCTTACAGGTGAGAGGCTGAGAGCCCCCAGGGGAAGGTCCTACAGGTGAGAGGCTGAGAGCCCCCAGGGGAAGGTCTTACAGGTGAGAGGCTGAGAGCCCCCAGGGGAAGGTCTTACATGTGAGAGGCTGAGAGCCCCCAGGGGAAGGTCTTACAGGTGAGAGGCTGAGAGCCCCCAGGGGAAGGTCTTACAGGTGAGAGGCTGAGAGCCCCCAGGGGAAGGTCTTACAGGTGAGAGGCTGAGAGCCCCCAGGGGAAGGTCTTACAGGTGAGAGGCTGAGGGGGGGAGATGGACAGGCTCTGACCAGGTGATGGACAGTCTGTCACATCTGGGACCTCTGGGTCAAAAACTATTCAGAGGAGGAGAGGAGAGAGGAGAGGAGGGAGGAGGAGAGAGGAGAGGAGAGGAGGAGAGAGGAGAGGAGGAGAGAGAAGAGGAGGAGAGGAGAGAGGAGGAGAGAAACCAATAGCATATTTTATCTGTGTGTTGATGGGTCGGTTCTTAGCTCTGGGTAGTCCAATCAGTGACCGAAAGGTTGCTGGTTTGAGACCGGGCCAGGCCGCTTGACAAGCGATCCATCCATCATTGCCTGCCGTTGTGCCCTTGCGCAAGGCACTTAACCCCAACATAATTGCTCATAATTGTAAGTCGCTTTGGAAAAAAGCGTCTGCTAAAATGTAAATTGTAGATGTAGTCCTTTACTGAAGAATCAAGTGTGGTTGTAGTCCTTTACTGAAGAATCAAGTGTGGTTGTAGTTCTTTACTGAAGAATCAAGTGTGGTTGTAGTTCTTTACTGAAGAATCAAGTGTGGTTGTAGTTCTTTACTGAAGAATCAGGTGTGGTTGTAGTTCTTTACTGAAGAATCAAATGTGGTTGTAGTTCTTTACTGAAGAATCAAATGTGGTTGTAGTTCTTTACTGAAGAATCAAATGTGGTTGTAGTTCTTTACTGAAGAATCAAGTGTGGTTGCCTCTCACTGTCCCGTCTCTCACAGGTGATTGTCTGGGGAGACTACGGCCGAATGGACCACAAGAGCTTCATGGGAGTTGCACAAATCCTATTGGAGGAGCTGGACTTATCAAGCACAGTGATTGGCTGGTACAAGTTGTTCCCGCCCTCCTCCTTGGTGGACCCCACACTAGCCTCCCTCACACGACGTGCTTCCCAGACATCGCTCGACAGCGCGCCACCGGGGGCCCGGTCCTAGGGGACCAATGGGATTGAGCGCTCACTGGGGCCCGGTCCTAGGGGACCAATGGGATTGAGCGCTCACTGGGGCCCGGTCCTAGGGGACCAATGGGATTGAAGCGCTCGCCAGGGCCTCCGGGGGCCCGGTCCTAGGGGACCAATGGGATTGAGCGCTCACCGGGACCCGGTCCTAGGGGACCAATGGGATTGAGCGCTCACCAGGGCCCCCGGGGGCCCAGTCCTAGGGGACCAATGGGATTGAAGCGCTCACCAGGGCCGCCGGGGGCCCGGTCCTAGGGGACCAATGGGATTGAAGCGCCTAGCCAATAAGTTAACTGTACTGTAGAGAGCGAGAGAGAGAGAGAACAGATGACGGACAGGTAGAACCACAACAATCAGAATCAGTCACAATGAAGAGAAACAAAAAGCTTTGTTGAGATCTTGACAATCACTACTGTTGCGTTTAATTTCGTCTTGTTTCTAGAGAGTTCTGCGTTTCCATGTTTCGTTTCGGTATTTAAAAAAAAAAAAGAAGAATCTCTTGTTTTTTTTAAAGTGTGTTTTTAACCGAAGCATTAGGGCTGTCGATAAACAACTTAGCGCCTGGCGACGCCTCGGTCTGGGCCAGCGATATTAGCGCCTGGCGACGCCTCGGTCTGGCCGGGCGATATTAGCGCCTGGCGACGCCTCGGTCTGGGCGGGCGATATTAGCGCCTGGCGACGCCTCGGTCTGGGAGAGCGATATTAGCGCCTGGCGACGCCTCGGTCTGGGCAGGGTGGTTCTTCAACTAAATCATCACTTAATAAGAAATGTATGTTAGCATCGGAATGTATGGACCCCGGCACAGAGGTGTCCCCCTTCCTCCCTGCAACAGGGGGCGCTGTCCAATGGCCCCACTCCAGAACCTCCATAGACTGCCAGCACGTTCCGCCCTCCCCAGGGCGGGGTGCTTCCGGGTGGGGCTGGTCATTGGAAGCACAGGGTCTTCCTCTGGGCCCCGGAGAGACTCATCTGCGGTGGTCTCTCCCAGTCGGAGAGGTCCCTCTTTTCAACATGTTTACCACGGCTGATCCAGAGCCTGTTTCTGTCTCTTCAATCTTCAGTTGTCCAATCGTTTTACTTCCCACTCCCATTTTGTTTTTGTTGTTCTGGCACAAAAAATGTTTTTACAAAAGAAAAGGTGTATGCGATGTGTTGTCGGTCCAATGTGTGCATGGAGAGAAAAAAATGACGAGAAGAAAAAAAAAAAGTAGGAAATTGTTTAAGAGTAAATTTGTCTGCGATTGATGTGATGCAGGAGACTGTTTGGGGCGACATGGCGGTTTGTACACCTGATGATGAGATTAGCCGTGCGATGTCTTTCCTTCATTCCATCACTGGCTAAAGTCCAATCCAGTCGTCTTTGTATAGATGTATATTAGGCCTCCTGGGAGGTTGACCAATAAATAGGATCTCTGTCACTTTGAACTCTCACAAAGCTGTCACTGTAAAAAAGATTCTTTATCCACCTTCAAGAGAACAAGAGAAGTGAGTACCTTTGATTTTCGTAGGTTTTTTTGGGGGTGGGGGGTGGGGGGGGGGGGGGGGGGCAGGGGGAGGGGTTGGTATACCCCTTCATCCCAGCACATGTTTAGGGTTTTTATCAGAAACTTAAGTTTACATTATTTTGAGAATTAAAACGCAAGCACAAGAGCTTGATTTTTTTACGGCAAAACGTTTAACTTTTTGAAAAAAAAAGGAGAAAAACAAACAAAAAAAAGATCTCAATTAGCCCCTCCTTGGTTTGGATCATTTCCTCTGACCAGATTTTTGGAAAACAGAAAAGAGTCGCTCAAAAGATTTCCCTTGTGCATCTCTGTGAATGTGAAATTAACCAATCAGATTGATCTGTCAGGACACAAACACCAATGATCATCCTCCATCAGGCCCACCGACTCCTCCCACAGGAAGGGGCGTGGCCAGCATGACTTCGGAACCTGTTCCAAGCTGCATGCACATTTTTTGTAAAATTAAACAGATACTGAATTTTAAAAAAGATACCAGAACTAGATGTGTTAGTCCCACATACCGTAGGCCCGCTTGTATGTCGCATGCACTTGTACAGTTTGCTCGTTCTTAAATATAAAGAGAGAGAACCTAGAAACCGAAGCCATTCACATCACGCGAAGACATTCAATGATAAAACTCAACTCCTCTGCAAGTCTTAGTCCACGTTTTTCTCTCTCATCCCGGTGCTGAATGTCTCTCAAACCAACGGACTCCCAAGATTACCTTCCCCTAGCCTGGTAGACCTCACACACCCCTAGCCTGGTAGACCTCACACACCCCTAGCCTGCTAGACCTCACACACCCCTAGCCTGGTAGACCTCACACACCCCTAGCCTGGTAGACCTCACACACCCCTAGCCTGGTAGACCTCACACACCCCTAGCCTGGTAGACCTCACACACCCCTAGCCTGGTAGACCTCACACCCCCCTAGCCTGGTAGACCTCCCACACCCCTAGCCTGGTAGACCTCACACACCCCTAGCCTGGTAGACCTCACACACCCCTAGCCTGGTAGACCTCACACACCCCTAGCCTGGTAGACCTCACACACCCCTAGCCTGGTAGACCTCACACACCCCTAGCCTGGTAGACCTCACACACCCCTAGCCTGGTAGACCTCACACACCCCTAGCCTGGTAGACCTCACACACCCCTAGCCTGGTAGGACCATCCCCATCCAGCTCACTGCTTCATCAGCCTGGTAGGACCATCCCCATCTAGCTCACTGCTTCATCAGCCTGGTAGGACCATCCCCATCTAGCTCACTGCTTCGCTCCGCAATATCGGTCTAGCCTTCGCCCCATAGAGAGCGATTACGTGGGCGGGGCTACTTGCCTTGACAGACAAACACCTTCAGCCAATCAGCGTTCAGCAAACTTTTGCCAAATCCAGTCGGAAGAACGGCAAAAACGTCTTTTCCACCGAGAAACTCCGCTAGTGCATACTCTTGTTCAAGTGTTGTGATTAAGTCTATTTCTGCAATAACTGCACTTATAGCTGCGTTTATTCTTCTAACGTTAACGTTACCACTCGTTGCTTAGGGAGCCGCCATGTTTGTTTAGCGAGCGGCAGGGACACGAACCAATCAGGGGCTGCTTTCCACTGTGGGGCGGGACAGCAGTTAAAACGCAGTCCCTGATTGGCCCGGTATGGTCTGGATTTTGGCATAATCGCTCTGGAGGAGGCGAAGGCCAGACCGTTCTGCGTTAGAGAAACAGAATGTGAGCTGGTGAGAACGGGATGGTCGTACCGGGCTAACAGACCCCCCACCTGGTACCTGACCACCTGGGTCAAATACTGGCCATGGAACCGGTCAGATAATCCAGGTGCTCTTGGTTTAGCTCATCCCGCCAAGGAAACCAATGGAGAGGTGTCCCAAGAGTGTGAATACAGAGGTGAATCAAATACACCTCAAATACTTTCAATACTTTGTATTTGATCCAAGTCCAGCTGTAACTACATCATAGTATACCTCTATGGGGCTGAGATTAAATAATTAATACATGTATATGAATCTGATCAATCTATGTAAAAAAAATATAGTTATGTTAAACATAATGATATAAAGAATCAACTGTAATGTTATGTCACGTATAACTACAGTGTATAGGTGCACAGAAAGTCATATAATGTAAATATTCGACAGCCATCTGGTTGAGTGATATTTGCAACGGGGCCAAGTCGTATCGTATGTGGGGCCATTCTCAAGTCCCTGGGGACCATGTGAGACCATGTGAGACCATGTGAGACCATGTGAGACCATGTGAGACCATGTGGGACCATGTGAGACCATGTGAGACCATGTGAGACCATGTGGGACCATGTGAGACCATGTGAGACCATGTGAGACCATGTGAGACCATGTGGGACCATGTGAGACCATGTGAGTCTACTAGAAGAGATCTACTAAGAACTTCAGTCACACAAGACAAAGCTCAGAAAACAAACAAACAAGCTCATTCTAACGATACAACCACTAATTATACTGACTGATATACGGAATTATGTGCTTCAAAGCCCAGAGATCAAACCAGCCATATTAAACCACTTAAACACAGAGTCTAAACCAGCCATATTAAACCACTTAAACACCAGAGACCAAACCAGCCATATTAAACACACTTAAACACAGAGTCCAAACCAGCCATATTAAACCACTTAAACACCAGAGTCCAAACCAGCCATATTAAACCACCTAAACACAGAGTCCAAACCAGCCATATTAAACCACTTAAACACAGAGTCCAAACCAGCCATATTAAACCACTTAAACACCAGAGTCCAAACCAGCCATATTAAACCACTTAAACACCAGAGTCCAAACCAGCCATATTAAACCACTTAAACACAGAGTCCAAACCAGCCATATTAAACACACTTAAACACCAGAGTCCAAACCAGCCATATTAACCCACTTAAACACAGAGTCCAAACCAGCCATATTAAACCACTTAAACACAGAGTCCAAACCAGCCATATTAACCCACTTAAACACCAGAGTCCAAACCAGCCATAAAAACACCAGAGTCCAAACCAGCCATATTAAACCACTTAAACACAGAGTCTAAACCAGCCATATTAAACCACTTAAACACAGAGTCTAAACCAGCCATATTAACCCACTTAAACACCAGAGACCAAACCAGCCATATTAAACACACTTAAACACCAGAGTCCAAACCAGCCATATTAAACACACTTAAACACCAGAGTCCAAACCAGCCATATTAAACCACTTAAACACAGAGTCCAAACCAGCCATATTAACCCACTTAAACACCAGAGTCCAAACCAGCCATATTAAACCACTTAAACACAGAGTCTAAACCAGCCATATTAACCCACTTAAACACCAGAGACCAAACCAGCCATATTAACCCACTTAAACACCAGAGACCAAACCAGCCATATTAAACACACTTAAACACCAGAGTCCAAACCAGCCATATTAAACCACTTAAACACAGAGTCCAAACCAGCCATATTAAACCACTTAAACACAGAGTCCAAACCAGCCATATTAAACCACTTAAACACAGAGTCCAAACCAGCCATATTAAACCACTTAAACACAGAGTCCAAACCAGCCATATTAAACCACTTAAACACAGAGTCCAAACCAGCCATATTAAACCACTTAAACACAGAGTCCAAACCAGCCATATTAAACCACTTAAACAAGACTTTAGTTTCCATCGTCCCGTGAGGCTGATCTTTCTTCTTCTTCTTTTCTTTTCTTTGTCAGTATTATTGGGGGGAAATGCTGATTGTTTACAATGTATGTGTTCCACAGAAACAAAAGAAAATTCTAGAAAAAAAAAAGAAAGAAAGTATTCACTGCAACATTTCTTGTTTGTATAACAGATGTGGCTCAAAATGATGTGTATGTTTTATATAAAAAAAAGAGTTCATTTTTATTATTTACAAATAAAAAAGAATGTGTGGAAGAATGTTGTCTGTTCAACCGATCCTTCCCTTTCTTTCCTCCCTCCAACACTCCCCATGAACACATCGAGTTATACTCCTGACCTTCCCGCTCGTACACTCTTAAAGGAGTAGGAAAGGGAAATGCATGTTTAGCCCTGTTTTAAGGTTACTTATGATCATATACAATGGTTCAGATCAAAACGTTGACAAAACTAGCACTTTTGAGAAAGTCTGATAATTGCTCTACCACCGTTTTGGTCATACAATGGATGTGGGTGGGCACCTTGAAAAATCTTGAGTGAAAAATTGAGAGTTTAACATGTTTTTGAATGATTTTTCAAAGTGCCCATCCACATCCATTGTATGACCAAAACGGTGGTAGAGCAATTATCAGACTTTCTCAAAAGTGCTAGTTTTGTCAACGTTTTGATCTGAATCATTGTATATGATCATAAGTAACCTTAAAACAGGGCTAAACATGCATTTTCCCTTTCCTACTCCTTTAACCCACCGTTACTTTGAACATGATGTCAAACGGGTCAAAATCAAAGCCTCATGAAGTTAGATGGGGGTTCATGGGTATGAAGTTAGATGGGGTCATGGGTATGAAGTTAGATGGGGGTTCATGGGAATCTTCTAGGCCTGTGGGAAGACTAGTATTTTATTTTCCCTAGTCCCACAAACTCAACCCACAATGCCCTTGGTCACTGCATCAGATAAGCATCTTAGCAAAGCACAACACAGATACAGATACTATAGCACTGAGAACTCCCAGAGAGAGAGAGAGAGAGAATGGAGGAAGAGAGAGAGAATGGAGAGAGGGAGAGAGAGAATGGAGGGAGAGAATTGAGAAAGGGAGAGAGAATGGAGTGAGAGAGAGAGAATGGAGAGAGAGAATGGAGGGAGAGAGAATGGAGGGAGAGAGAATGGAGAGAGAGAATGGAGGGAGAGAGAGAGAATGGAGGGAGAGAGAGAGAATGGAGAGAGAGAATGGAGAGAGAGAGAATGGAGAGAGAGAGAATGGAGAGAGAGAGAATGGAGGGAGAGAGAATGGAGAGAGAGAATGGAGAGAGAGAATGGAGAGAGAGAGAATGGAGGGAGAGAGAGAGAGAGTAGTACTGTATGAGGAGTGTGTTTCTCTGACTGTATTAACCAGAGGAGTGGTGCTCTGAGAAATATTCTGTAGGAAAACAACGATCAGTCCAATTTTCTCTTAAGAACACATTTGAAGAGTCGTCTGTACGTCTACATCATGTCTGTAGGACTCGAATTGTGAGCGATGAGTCATCACTCAAGATAAACATGGAAGGAATTTGCCACAGCTCCAAGCGGCAAATTACCCAGTTGAAATAATCACCAAAATTAGGCCTACCGGTGAGTCATTTTTCAAATCCTAGTCACCTTTGACCTTCCTCTCCCCCTAATAGGTTTGTGGTCATGGCTATCAGTAATCTTCTAAAAGCTCTTCATCACAGGGTCATGGGGTCCAGGCCCTCTGTCGCTGGAAAGAGATGCTCAGACCCTGAAGGACCAGCCGGGCGGCAGATATATTATTCCTGATCAGCGATATTGATATATTATTCCTGATCAGTGATATTGATATATTATTCCTGATCAGTGATATTGATATATTATTCCTGATCAGTGATATTGATATATTATTCCTGATCATTGATATTGATATATTATTCCTGATCAGTGATATTGATATATTATTCCTGATCAGTGATATTGATATATTATTCCTGATCATTGATATTGATATATTATTCCTGATCAGTGATATTGATATATTATTCCAGGGCAGTGATATTGATATATTATTCCTGATCAGCGATATTGATATATTATTCCAGGGCAGTGATATTTATATATTATTCCTGATCATTGATATTGATATATTATTCCTGATCAGTGATATTGATATATTATTCCAGGGCAGTGATATTGATATATTATTCCTGATCAGCGATATTGATATATTATTCCTGATCAGTGATATTGATATATTATTCCTGATCAGCGATATTGATATATTATTCCTGATCAGTGATATTGATATATTATTCCAGGGCAGCGATATTGATATATTATTCCAGGGCAGCGATATTGATATATTATTCCTGATCAGCGATATTGATATATTATTCCTGATCAGTGATATTGATATATTATTCCTGATCAGCGATATTGATATATTATTCCAGGGCAGCGATATTGATATATTATTCCAGGGCAGTGATATTGATATATTATTCCTGATCAGTGATATTGATATATTATTCCTGATCAGCGATATTGATATATTATTCCTGATCAGTGATATTGATATATTATTCCAGGGCAGCGATATTGATATATTATTCCTGATCAGCGATATTGATATATTATTCCTGATCAGTGATATTGATATATTATTCCTGATCAGAGATATTGATATATTATTCCAGGGCAGTGATATTGATATATTATTCCTGATCAGTGATATTGATATATTATTCCTGATCAGTGATATTGATATATTATTCCTGATCAGTGATATTGATATATTATTCCTGATCAGCGATATTGATATATTATTCCTGATCAGCGATATTGATATATTATTCCTGATCAGTGATATTGATATATTATTCCTGATCAGTGATATTGATATATTATTCCTGATCAGTGATATTGATATATTATTCCTGATCAGTGATATTGATATATTATTCCTGATCAGTGATATTGATATATTATTCCTGATCAGTGATATTGATATATTATCCCTGATCAGTGATATTGATATATTATTCCAGGGCAGTGATATTGATATATTATTCCAGGGCAGTGATATTGATATATTATTCCAGGGCAGCGATATCGATCGCTCTATCGTTCCCTCAGAGTGATAGATTGTGTTTGGGTTACTCTGCTACCATTCAGAACCACCAGGACCAGAATATCCGTCCAAACAGACGCTAGTTCCACCCGTGCCGTGCCAGAGAGCGCTCTGCTAGTCTCAATATATTCATCATCATCTGCAACAGCTCACAGGAAGGGTGTCCCTCTCATGGTTCGCTGGTCTTTCTGTGTGTGGTCTCTCTTAGTCTCTCAACGGTTCCACGCTAGCGATCATTCACTTCCTCTCACCGTTGCTCATGACGACAGAAGGACAGTATCAACGTTGTTCAGCGTGAGAGAAGATGGGTCAGTGATGATGATGAAGATGGGTCAGTGATGATGATGAAGATGGGTCAGTGATGATGATGAAGATGGGTCAGTGAAACTCATTTGAGAGAATTGGTTTGCGTGTGGATTTTAAGAGAAGGGGTTATGATGACCACAGAGTCTCTCTGGCCTGGAGAGATACCCTCCTAGATACCCCTGGTCTCTCTGGGCCTGGAGAGATACCCTCCTAGATACCCCTGGTCTCTCTGGGCCTGGAGAGATACCCTCCTAGATACCCCTGGTCTCTCTGGGCCTGGAGAGATACCCTCCTAGATACCCCTGGTCTCTCTGGGCCTGGAGAGATACCCTCCTACCCCTGGTCTCTCTGGGCCTGGAGAGATACCCTCCTATAAACCCCTGGTCTCTCTGGGCCTGGAGAGATACCCTCCTACCCCTGGTCTCTCTGGGCCTGGAGAGAGACCCCTCCTATAAACCCCTGGTCTCTCTGGGCCTGGAGAGATACCCTCCTATAAACCCCTGGTCTCTCTGGGCCTGGAGAGAGACCCCTCCTATAAACCCTTGGTCTCTCTGGGCCTGGAGAGAGACCCCTCCTATAAACCCCTGGTCTCTCTGGGCCTGGAGAGAGACCCCTCCTATAAACCCCTGGTCTCTCTGGGCCTGGAGAGATACCCCTCCTATAAACCCCTGGTCTCTCTGGGCCTGGAGAGAGACCCCTCCTATAAACCCCTGGTCTCTCTGGGCCTGGAGAGATACCCCTCCTATAAACCCCTGGTCTCTCTGGGCCTGGAGAGAGACCCCTCCTATAAACCCCTGGTCTCTCTGGGCCTGGAGAGATACCCTCCTATAAACCCCTGGTCTCTCTGGGCCTGGAGAGATACCCTCCTATAAACCCCTGGTCTCTCTGGGCCTGGAGAGATACCCTCCTATAAACCCCTGGTCTCTCTGGGCCTGGAGAGATACCCTCCTCTCTTGCTTTATCACGCTGAAAAGGGGAAGCTGGTTTCACCAAACCGCCCAGACGACAGCGCAACGAGGGCCTCTGATTTATCACCCTCCACATCCTCCCCCCACCCCCGAAACAACATGCCCCCCCGGACCCCTGTCACAGGGACCAGAGGTCACGACCCTGGCGCGCAGAGCAGCGATACTCAGCCATGGAGTGAAAAACATAATGACCCCATTAATACAGGGAAGATAGCAATCTGGAGAACAGCTCACAGGAAGTGACATCACACAATCCCCCCATTAGGGCTCAATTACACGAGTAAGGAGGAAATGAGTAGAACCCATGATGGATGAACAGTCATAGGCCGTGTCCGAATGGCCATACTATGTATGTAGTATGAGAGTTGCAGTATGTACTATATAGTATGTAGCATGTAGTATGGACATTCGGACACGGCCATATTCATTTTCTAGGCTTCTACTCTTTATGATGATCTATATTTGACCCGGGAGGGGAGCGGTTCTGGACCTTCCCTGGACCCACTGCCCTCTGCTCGCAGCTGTCTCCGAGGGGGTCTCTCCGAGGGTGTCTCTCCGAGGGTGTCTCTCCGAGGGGGTCTCTCCGAGGGTGTCTCTCCGAGGGTGTCTCTCCGAGGGGGTCTCTCCGAGGGGGTCTCGCGTCACAGACAGGTCCTGGTTCGGTCCAGAGCTGCAGGAACAGCACCGCGGTACCCCACTTTAACGGAGGTCACTTCTCTTGGTGAGGAGGCCCCTAGGTGTAACCGTGGAGCAGAGAGCGGACTCACTCCTCGTCCGTCACCTCGGCTTCTGTAGAATCCGCAAGAAACCCTGTGGTAAAGACTGAGCGTTGGACCAGGACGGGTGTTCTGCTCAGGCCATGATGACACTTGACTCGGCTGCAATTTCTTTTTAAGGCCAAAGAGGACTTGTGAAATGCATGTTGCTTCTTCTTAATGATCGTCTCAGAGCTGGTGGGGGAATCTGCAATGACCCCGACGCACCACTAGGTGCCGTGGTTCTGCCATCTTGAGCAGTGAACAGATGCTGCTTTATCTGCAGAGGTAACAACCAGTAGACTCAGTCTGTGTGTGGACTAGTCTATAGGTCAGCTCTGCAATAACACACGTGCACGCACGCACACACACACACACACACACACACACACACACACACACACACACTAGACCACTGAGTGTCTTGGACAGGACGCTGACCCTCTCAGTCTTGTGGTAGAGGCAGCCCATGGCCATGAATAGACTCTCTCACTCTCTCCCCCCTCCACCGTCTCCTATTGATATCATTCCTACCGTATAAATACGTCTCTTTCCGCGCCCGGTCACTGATATTCCATGTCTAAAGACAGCAGCTGTCAAATCCTTGCTCTATTCTTAGTATATGATGAAGCAGCAGTATTGGAATAAGCCATTGTAACACAGGAGTGGAGAAATCATTCAGCCTTATAGCAATCAATGCCTGTTGAGGCCTTTTTACAAAATGTCTGCTTTCTTCAACAGTTTGACCCACTGTCTAAACAGGGCAGTTACACACTGTCCTCACAGTGACAACTAGCAAGACCAAACTTCCTCTTGTGGAAAAAAACATGTCCTAATCCAAACCAATGAACTAATATATTACACCAACTCATCTCAACTTCAGCAAATTACATTTGCTCCAATCAACTGTGAATTCATTGCAAAATGATATAATAATAATAATAATAATAATACTAATCATCATCATCATAGTAATCATAATATATAATAAGAGTATAAGATACATATAAATAATATAAACAATAAAAACGCTATTTGTACAGCCCTTTTCAAAACACAGTTACTGTAAGTGCTTTACAGAACAAGATAAAGTAGTAAACAACATGAACATGAAAGAACACAGTCTGATAAAACACTGTGTAGGCCTATAAAAACAACAAGGGAAATAAAAGCGATAAAAGTCCCATCTCTTGGGGATTACTCAATCTTTTTTAAACCGTCAGTTCTTCTCAGAACCTCAGTTTACATAGTTCCTTAAACCCATCCTGTTCCTTAAACCCATCCTGTCCCTTAAACCCATCCTGTTCCTTAAACCCATCCTGTCCCTTAAACCCATCCTGTTCCTTAAACCCATCCTGTCCCTTAAACCCATCCTGTCCCCTGGTGGTGCTCGTTTTGGTTCAGTGGTGTCACGTGGTTGCGGAGCTAGGGGGGGGGGGGGGGACGGGGTGTTTGGGTTTGGGTATCTGAATACAGACCTGGGGCAATTAACTATCCAGCCTGGCCCAAGCGGGGGCAATTAATAATCCAGCCTGGCCCAAGAGCACAATCCAGTGATTCTAGACGCGGTGGTTGAGAAGGACGTCTGCTTCAGTAGACAAGCATGGATATTTCCTACAGCTGTCGTACAGTTTGCGGTTCATTTTCCAAACCGAGTGGAATATAGTAATTTATGAATGGAAAATTCATTTAGGCTAGAGTCTACTTTATAGTCGTCTCGTAATT
>NC_140240.1:31021968-31024468 GCF_949987555.1 Borostomias antarcticus
AAACGGTGAAACGGTCTTTTAAGAGGCGGAGCCAGATTATATAATATTTCATGAGAAGCGCAGGCGTAGTTACTATATGTGTTTCATTCCATTTACCCTGTGTATGTGTGTGTGCGTGTGTGTGTGCGTGTGTGCGTGCGTGACGGTCGAGCACTGAGACGCCCTTTGTGTCGTGTTGCGCCCTGCACACTCTCCCCTTCCTCCCCCGACACCCCCTCCTCACACACACACACACACACACACACACACACACACACACACACACACACACACACACACACACACACGCCACAACCCTCCGTCCTCATACACACAGTGCCGGCATTCATCTCACCTTGGGGATTAACAAGTTCCTTATCCCTGCAAGTATGTCGGGGGGAAGGGCAGGAGCGGGGGCGGGGGGCAGGAGCGGGGGGTGGGGGGCAGGAGCGGGGGGTGGGGGGTGGTTCCAGAGCTGCCCGGCCGCCTGGCTTAAGAGACACCCCCTCGGAATGGGCAGCCGAAACCAGAGCTCTGCGCCCTCCGTCGTCTGAGCGCTGGCGTTTGATGCGAGCGCAGGGTGAGCCCTCCGGGCCGTACGGCTCTCAGCGCGCCCTTCAAACAAAGACGCTTCCTGATCTAGAATGTTATGGGACCTGGCAATCGCTCTGTGCCGATTAGCCTCAGGCTCGCCTTGCTTGCATGTGAGCGCAGCCAAACCTCACTGAGAGATGCCAGATATAGCACACACCCTGCAACGACGCTTTCTGCCATCTTGTCCCGGTCTTACTGTCTGAGGGTTTGTACCCCCCTTCATAACTGCTGTTATTTTGTCTGATATCGCAATTAACTGTGGTGCCTCTTTCAAATAAATACAAGGTTATTTGAAGTGCAACAGTCGTGTTTGCACAGTATCTGTGCTTCAAATCCAACCAGCATTCAAATCTATTCATATAATAGCTTAAAATGTCATTGATTCCGACAATTCCGTTTTTTAAATCTAACGCCGTTATGTTGGTTTAAAACTGTCTTGGCAATTTTGAGGATAGTGCTGCAATCCCCCTCTCCAAGGGAGGTCCAATAACGTACCGCTGACCTCAAGGCTACAGAGCCCTGGACCAGAACAGAACACAACAGTATGTTTCTCCTTCCTTGTGAAGTTGGGGAATACACCCGCCCCCCTGAATTGAACTCTTAACACACTGCTTCTTTCCATAGCGTTTGAGGGAGCGTCAGCCACCTGCTGGATACCACTTGACTAGCCACCGCTATCTGGACTAGCCACCGCTATCTGGACTAGCCACCGCTATCTGGACTAGCCACCACTATCTGGACTAGCCACCGCTATCTGGCCTAGCCACCGCTATCTGGACTAGCCACCGCTATCTTAGTTAGCCACCGCTATCTGGACTAGCCACCGCTATCTGGACTAGCCACCACTATCTGGACTAGCCACCGCTATCTGAACTAGCCACCGCTATCTGGACTAGCCACCGCTATCTGGACTAGCCACCGCTATCTGGACTAGCCACCGCTATCTGGACTAGCCACCGCTATCTTAGTTAGCCACCGCTATCTGGACTAGCCACCGCTATCTGGACTAGCCACCGCTATCTGGACTAGCCACCGCTATCTTGACTAGCCACCGCTATCTGGACTAGCCACCACTATCTGGACTAGCCACCGCTATCTTAGTTAGCCACCGCTATCTGGACTAGCCACCGCTATCTGGACTAGCCACCGCTATCTGGACTAGCCACCGCTATCTGGACTAGCCACCGCTATCTGAACTAGCCACTGCTATCTGGACTAGCCACCGCTATCTGGACTAGCCACCACTATCTGGACTAGCCACCGCTATCTGGACTAGCCACCGCTATCTGGACTAGCCACCGCTATCTGGACTAGCCACCGCTATCTGGACTAGCCACCGCTATCTTAGTTAGCCACCGCTATCTTAGTTAGCCACCGCTATCTTGACTAGCCACCGCTATCTGGACTAGCCACCGCTATCTTGACTAGCCACCGCTATCTGGACTAGCCACCGCTATCTGGACTAGCCACCGCTATCTGGACTAGCCACCGCTATCTGGACTAGCCACCGCTATCTTAGTTAGCCACCGCTATCTGGACTAGCCACCGCTATCTGGACTAGCCACCACTATCTGGACTAGCCACTGCTATTTTAGTTAGCCACCGCTATCTGGCCTAGCCACCGCTATCTTAGTTAGCCACCGCTATCTGGCCTAGCCACCGCTACTTGGACTAGCCACCGCTATCTGGACTAGCCACCGCTATCTTAGTTAGCCACCGCTATCTTAGTTAGCCACCGCTATCTTAGTTAGCCACCGCTATCTGGACTAGCCACCGCTATCTGGACTAGCCACCGCTATCTGGACTAGCCACCGCTATCTGGACTAGCCACCGCTATCTTGATTAGCCACCACTATCTGGACTAGCCACCGCTATCTGGACTAGCCACCGCTATCTTGACTAGCCACCGCTATCTTAGTTAGCCACC